>NC_034607.1:49402797-49425826 GCF_900095145.1 Mus pahari
TGTGTGTGTGTGTGTGTGATGTGTGTGTGTATAGCCTGTCTGTGTGTGTGTGATGTGTGTGTGTATAGCCTGTCTGTGTGTCTGTGTGTGTGTGTGTATAGCCTGTCTGTGTGTGTGTGTATAGCCTGTCTGTGTGTATGTGTGTGTGTGTGTGTGTGTCTGTGTGTATAGCCTGTGTGTGTGTGTGTGTTTGTGTGTGTGTGTGATGTGTGTGTGTGTGTGTGATGTGTGTGTGTGTGTGCCTTTGTCTCCACCTCTGCGCATACATAGAGGTCACCAGAGATCAACCTTGGGGCGTCAGTTTTTAACTTCCGTTATGTGGGGCCCAGGGATTGGAACTCTGGCCACCCAGCTTCATGGCATGTGCCTTTCCCTGCTGAGCCAACTTCCCTGCTCCTAAGTGAGATGTTTAAACTCAAGTTTTCCAGGCTGGTTTTCAATTCTTAGCTTTAGAATTTGAAATTCGAGAATATGACAGGCCCTCATACAATTAAAAAAGAATTGTGGGAATTATGTTTGATAAGATGCTTTCTGTGGTCCTGGGCCCTCAATAAGTATTGTGACAACTGAACCAGGTGGTGGTGGTGCACGCCTTTAGTGCTTTTGAGGCAGATTTCCAGGCCAGCCTGGGCCACAGAGCTGGTTGTAGGACAGCCTGGGCTACACAGAGAAACCCTGTCTTCAAAAACAAAAGCAACAGACAAAGAATTGTTAGCTATGCTTCTGTCCGTGTAGCACCTCATAGGTAAGAATTCTGCTAGGGCCAGGCAGTGGTGGCGCACGCCTTTAGTCCCAGCGCTTGGGAGGCAGAGGCAGGTGGATTTCTGAGTTCGAGGCCGGCCTGGTCTACAGAGTGAGTTCCAGGACAGCCAGGGCTACACAGAGAAACCCTGTCTCAAAAAAAATAAACAAAACAACAACAAAAAGAATTCTGCCAGGTGTTCCAAGTTCACCTGTGTGTTGTGCTTTCTGCATGAAGAGCAGCCAACCTCCTTCCTGCCTGCTGCAGCCTCTTTCTGAATCTCTGCATTCCTCCCACTATCCCCATAGCCTGAACACAGTCTGCTCCAGGCGCGTCTGCCAGGGACAGTGAGCCTCCAGAGGGACAGTGAGCCTCCAGAGGGACAGTGAGCCTCCAGAGGCAGCACTTTTTTTTTTTTTTTTAGAGATGTGTCGCTCAAATTAATCAGAATTATGTCTGTAAATGATATTGGTGCCCCCCCATCCCTTTAAAGATATTAAATGTAATGTCAAAAGAAGTGCACGTAGCCAGGTGTGGTAGTACAGCCCATAATCTCAGTACTCAGGAGAGGAAGAAGAAGGGTGGTATGCTGGCTGGTTTTTGTAGCTTGACACAAGCTACAGGCATGCGAGAAGAGGGATTCTCTTGAGAAAATGCCCCAGTAAGATTGGCCTGTGAACAAGTCTGTTGGGCATTTTCTTGATTAGTGTGGGTGGTGCCACCCCGGTCGGGAGGTCCTGGGCTGTATAAGCAGACTGAGCAAGCCAGCAAGCAGCGCCCCTCAATTGCTTTTACCCCAGCTTCCCACCCTGTCTTGAGCTCCCGTCCTGACTTGAGTGACGCATCATTACTGGCAGTGTGGGTGACGCGGGCCTTTGCCCCTGAGTTGCTTTGGGTGAGTGAGCTATCACTGTAGGAGGAAATGAAGCATCACCACTTGGTCTCTTTGTTTAGCCCATGGGCTCTGGCCCTGCTGCTCATGGCCAAGTCCCTGTCCCCTCCCTGAGTGTCCCCAGCACCCCAGGTAACACCTGCCTGGCTCCGCTCCGGTTGAGCTGGTGCGAGGACCTCTTCGCTCTCAGACTGGAGAACTGGAACAGTTCTCAGTGGACATCACTTGCTCTCCTCTTGGGTGGCATTGTGTCACCATCTGAACAGGGTCACTAGGAACAGGTAGCTTCCTTTTGGTCCCAGTTTTTTATGTTGTCAGTTTTCAACAAATGAGGCTTGTGGAGGGCGTTAGAGGGGAGTTTCCTTCTGGAAGGGAAGGGATTTCTGGAGCCCCCTCCTCTGCCTGCCTGCCTGGGACTTTTCTTTCTTCCTTTCCTCAGTGCTGGTCTTCATAGGTTTTTGTTTTGGAAATGGGGACTAGACTGTAAAACCAGGTTGACCTTGAACTCCATCCTCCTGCCTCAGTCTCTGGTATTACAAGCATTTTTTTCCCTTCCCCAAATGATTTGGCTTATAGTGTACCTATGAGACAAAAGGGGGGTTATTATAAATCTGATTCCTGTATACTCGGGGTAGGGTGTGAGGCCGCCAATGCTGGGCACACAATTTGTTTAGTTTTTTTGTTTTTTGGTTTTTTTTTTTTTTTTTTTTTTTTTGAGACAGTTCTCTTACATCCCATGCTGGCCTTGGGCCGCAGCCTATGATGGCCTTGTTCCGTCTAATCCTTCTCCCTTTATCTCTGAGCACAGGGTCTCAGCACCTCCACTTTTGGATGATGCTGTTCTGGGCTCTGTCTGCACCCTACATGCTCAGAGCTCCTAGCCTCAGGCCTGGGTCTTAAAAATGTCATAGCTTTCTTTCAGTTATTCATTTCCTGCTTCAGGTTCTCATGTCTAAGGGTATTTCCTCTAGTCTAATCCTTCCTTCTACTCTGCCTGCTTCTGTCTGTCTGTCTGTCTGTCTGCCTGCCTGTCTGTCTGTCTGCCTGCCTGCCTGCCTGCCTATCCATCTCCCTCAGTATCTGTGTCTCATGGTTTTTTTAGACAGGGTTTCACTATGTAATCATTGCTGTCCTGGAACTCACTCTGTAGACCAGGCTGGCCTCAAACTCACAGAAATCCACCTGCCTCTGCTCCTCGAGGGCTGGGATTAAAGGCATGCACTGCCATACCCGACTATATATATATATATATATATATATATATATATATATATATATATGATTTATTTATTAATATATCTAAGTACAGTACAGTTATCTTCAGATGCACTTCAGGGCGTCAGATCTCATTACGGATGGTTGTGAGCCACCATGTGGTTGCTGGGATTCGAACTCAGGACCTTCAGTGCTCTTAACCACTGAGCCATCTCTCCAGTCCCCATTTATATTTTATTTTAATTAAGGAATTTTGAGATCTGTAGCCCTGAGCAGGTTAGAACACAACATCTTCCTGCCTCAGCCTCCTGAGTGTTGGTATTTCAGGCGTATGGTGCTGGCATTCGCATCTTAGCTGCCATGTTTCAGTCATTTACTTTAAATTTCATTTATTTTTAAAAAGAAATTTATGCCAGGTGGTGGTGGCACACAACCTTTAATCCCAACATGTGGAAGGCAGAGATAGGAGGATCTCGGAGTTCAAGCCCAGCCTGGTCTACAGAGTGAGTTTCAGGACAGCCAGGGCTACACAGAAACTCTAGCTCAAAAAACCAAAACCAAATATCTATCTATCTTTATTTGTGTGTCTCAGTGTGAGTTGTATGCACACGTGTGCTTGCAGGTATGCCTGCATAAAGGCAGAGGGTGTTAGGTGTTGTTCCTGTAAGATAGGGTCTATTTTGACCCCAGGGATGGGTTTTCTATGCAGGGTTGGAAGGCAGCAAGCCCCAGCGGTCCCTCTGTCTCTGTTCCCAGAGGTGGGGCTACAGTTATTAGTGAGGACACCGGGCTTGTGATGTGGGTGTTAGAATCCTAATCCTGGTCCTTGATTCTTCATCAAGTGTTCTCAGCCACTGAGCCACGCCCAGGCCCTGCTCGTTCACCTGCTCGCTATTTGTGTAAGATGGGTCACTGTGTAGCTCTTGTTTACCTTGAAGTTACACCCAGATGGGCTCTGAATTCCTCCTCTGGGATCACAGGTGTGTACCGCCGTGACTGATTCTGTCATTTTTAACATTGGCGTTCGTCGTCTTCCTTGGCAGTCCAGAGAACTTAATTTAGGGTTGAGATGGCAATGAAAGCTTCGTGTGAAGGTCAGAAGTGATTTGAAGAAAATATCAAATCTGCTACTCTGGTCTGTCGATTCATCTTGCTTTGATATCCCAAGAGGCAGCCTGAGTTGTAACAAGGGATTCTTTGAATTTTGTTTGTGTAGAAGAAACTGAGGAGGAATCGGAGACCACGGTTGAAGCTGACTTGACGGAGAAACAGAAGCACCAGCTGAAACACAGGGAGCTCTTTCTGTCCCGCCAGTACGAGTCGCTGCCTGCAACACATATCAGGTGAGACCTCCTGGAAGGTGCTCTGATGTGCCCTGAAACACTGTGGCCAACACTCTTTTGGAAGCCCTTCCCAAACTCAGCTTGGCATACTGCAAACTTCATACTAGGATTTGATCGTGGAATTTACAGGGTGTGTTAGCATGCAGACGTCCTGAGCAGGCTCTGCCGTGATGCAGGCATCGTCTTGTGGCCTCATCACTGATAGTCTGAGTGTCTGTTAGCATCCCACATAGCAGTGTCTAGTGGGTATTCTCTGGGCAATGCTGTACGTGTTCAGATTGCAGATGTGTGACTCCAGCCCGCGTAGGCTATTTGACTTTTTATTTTCTTATGGGATGGAAACCCTGTACTTCATTACTCGATTACTGGCATCAGCTCTGTGCACTTCTTTAGTTTAAAAAAATTAATAGGTGTGTTTCCTTTTTCTTTTTCTTGACACGCAGGCTAGAGTTATTTGAAAGGAGGGAACCTCAACTGAGAATATACCTCCATAAAAATCAGGCTGTAAGTGAGTCTGTAGGACTTTTTTTTTTTTTTTTTAAATAGTGGCTTTGGCTTCTGCCCATTGTGGGTAGGGTCACCACTGGGCTGGTGGTCCTGGGTTCTATTAGAAAACAGACAGAACAAGTCATGGGAAGAAAGCCAGTAAGCAGCGCCCTCCATGGCCTGTGCTTCAGCTCCTGCTCCAGGTTCCCGTCCTGTGTGAGTCCCTGTCCTGACTTCCTGCAATGATGAACAGTGATGTGGATGTGGAAGACCAGTCAGCCCTTCCCTACCTAACGTGCTTTCTTGTCATGGTTTTTCCCCTGCAGTATTAGAAACCCTAAGACAATAAACAAGTTTGAGGCTAAAAGCTTTATACATAGCTTGTTTCTTCATGGCTGGACATAGATGAGTTCCAGGATAGCAGGTGTATGATGAAGGAACCATTTCTGCTCTACAGTGAGCAATGGCTTTCCTTAGGAGTTAATGTATGCTGTGTGACTTAAGTCCTCTGCAAGGAAATACCAGGTTATGTGAAGATCTTTTCACTAATCAAGCTATTTTCAGAAAGAAAACTAGGTATATATATATATATATATATAATTTTGGTCAAAGAATAGAACATGAAAACATACTGTGAGATTATTTTATTTCAGTTTTTATTAGCACATATTCCACATAATAATGGTTTTCATTATGATAGTGTTATACATTATTTTTTACCTGTGCATATATATATATATATATATATATTTTTTTTTTTTTTTTTTTTGGAGATAAGGTTTCTTATAGCCCAGGCTGGTCTTTAACTTATCATGTAACCAAGGCTGGTCTTGAACTCTCGATCCTCCTGCCCTTACCCCCCAGGTGTTGGGATTACGGGCATCTGTCACTGAGCCCAGATGAAATTTTCTTAAGGATGTGCATAACTAATAAATATTTTTAAAACCATATGTATTAATGATTTACTTGGAAGAAGTTAGAATATGAAGATTCATTTTGAGCTCAAGAAGTTGTGGGGCCAGTCATAGATCTTGTTAGAACAAGAATCTGACAAATGGTTTAAAGAATGTATCCAAAACACACAAGTGTATTTTTAATCTGCCCTTCTGATAGCTTGGAATCTGTTTACAAGTAATGTTGGTTTTCTTTAACAGATTGCTTGGAATGGAAAAATGGTGTTTTTCATCTTCCATAAGGCCTGAGAGAGGGTATTGGAATATAATTATCAAGACACTTATGCGAGGCTTTACCTAGTGACGATGCTTTGAATTATAATGAAGAGACATTTATGCCTTTTCTTCTCCGTTTTCCCCCGTTGAGAGCGGGGAGTGCAGAGCCACGTTTTCTCCTCTGTGGCTCCCCTTTGCAAACAACTGAAGGTAGTTAGAGGCTAGCAAGGCACAGAGCCTAGCTCAGCGGCGGCCCACATGCTGGTGTTGAACAAGTGCACAGTAGAGTGAGTGGTCTTGACATTTTGCTGGGGTTGAAGCCCTGCCCTATCTGCTTCTGCTTCAAAAGGAGAAAATTGCTGAAGCCCCATTGTTCTTTGGCAGCTAGAGGGCTAATTTGGTGAATACTGACTTTCTGTTCTCAGAGACACCATCAAATGCCCAGAATTTTCTCCCTGCTGAATGGAGCAGGGGGAGAGTCTGACAGTGGTATTCTTGAGCCCTCTGGAGTAGGTGAACTTTAATGCTCACTGGCTGTAAGCCTCCCTGTGTGCCTCAGAAGCAAGCCTTTGTTCTCTCTGACTCCACTGGGAATGAGAGAGACCTGGGCTTGTTCTGAGCAGAGCAGGAGGTTCACCTCATATTTGTGAGATGGGGCATACGCGGTGAGCATCAGGTATATTTCCAGGGGTGCAGGAGCTGGACAGAGGCCGTACCCTTCACTCATGTCCTGTGGCTTGGGTCCTTTAGTCATAGATTCTAGGTTGCATGTATTATAAAACACCAAGATTTACTGCTACACCAGCACTCATTATTTTACTATATCAAGTCGTTTTGTGTGTATGTCCAAAGGTTTTCGTACACATGCAAGTGCTGCATGCCTTTGCATGCGCGCCTTGTGATAGATGAGCAGCCCTCCTTCATCTGCCCTCGGTAGGCAGCACACTTACAGTTGGAGAAGGCCAAGGTGCCTCTAGTTAGTGTTGCCGCTTGCCTTGCTTCGTGCTACTGGGGCTTCTGTATTCAGTTTTACCAATGGCCTGGCTTATGTGTGGTTCGTGTTCTAACAGCTATTGAGCCTTTCATGGTAGGGCTGCCTTTCACACACAGCTTTTCATCCACGGCGACTCTCTAAGTAGATTTGTTATTATCCCTGTTTACAGAGGAGGGGGACAAGGCACAGAACAATTTCATACTTGCTCAAGTCTCCTACTTCGTAAGTGGCACGTTCAGATATTGTTGGATCCGTACTTGCAGATATTCAGCATGAATGACTCATACAGAGCCAGTTGCAGAAAAAGATCAGGCACAACGGAAGCTGTGAGGTGACCTGTTGGGAAGGCAGGCTCTTTGACTGTCAACCTCCCATCGTTCTTAGAGAGACTCTAGTCAGCTGGGTAGATCCAAAGTGAAAGCTGTTTATGTATGTTGTTTGATTATTCCAAAAGATAGCTTTACAATGCTAGCTACGTGTAGAAACCAGGAATTAACCCTCTTAACCTAGGTTTATGGATGTGTCCTCTCTCTGTCTGACATTAGCGTCTCCATATCTGCGAGGCACTACGCCTGGCTTTTTAAAAGCTGCTAATGACAGCATTGGTACATGTAACAATTATGTCTGTTCCAGTCTGGGGCACAGCTAGTCATAATTTAAAAAACTAATTCTTTCCTTCTTGCCAGCCCCGAGATCTGGACCACAGCCTTTGAAATTGGGCTTCAGTGTGTCTTGTAAAGGTCTCCTTGGATCCCCACCGATAGCTGGCCCCAGTATGTGCTTTATTTTTTTTTTTAAAGATTTATTTATTTCATGTATATTAGTACATTGTAGTTGTACAGATGGTTGTGAACCTTCATGTGGTTGTTGGGAATTGAATTTAGGACCTCTGCTCGCTCAGTCCCTGCTTGCTCTGGCCCAAATATTAATTTATTATTATAAATAAGTACACTGTAGCTGTCTTCAGATGTACCAGAAGAGGGCGTCAGATCTCATTACTGGTGGTTATGAGCCACCATGTGGTTGCTGGGATTTGAACTCAGGACCTCTGGAAGAGCAGTCAGTGCTCTTAACCGCTGAGCCATCTTATCAGCCCCCAGTATGTGCTTTAGTAACAGGTTTTGGACCTGAATATTTGCTCCCCAAGCTTCTCTTGTTGCAAGGCATGAACAGTGACAGAGACGTCCTTTACATGCTAGAGGACCTTGCCTCAGTTCAGGGACCCCGTCTTCCTTGATGTTTATTTTGGCTGTGCTAGACACCATACTCACCGCTCCCATCCCCCAATAGATTAGGATCTAGGGTCCTGTGTATCTTCAGCCATACTGTGCTTTTTATTTATTTATTTATTTTTCTTTTTCTTTCTTTCTTTCTTTCTTTCTTTCTTTCTTTCTTTCTTTTTTTTTTTTTTTTTTTTTTTTTTTTTTTTTTTTTTTTTTTTTGGTTTTTTCCGAGACAGGGTTTCTCTGTGTAGTCCTGGCTGTCCTGGAACTCACTCTGTAGAACAGGCTGGCCTTGAACTCAGAAATCCGCCTGCCTCTGCCTCCCGAGTGCTGAGATTAAAGGTGTGAGCCACCACACCTGGCTTGCTTTTTATTTTTACTATTCAAAAAATACTTATTGAGTTTTGTTTAAGAGAGATTTACTTTACAAAGTGGGCTGGCCCGGGACTCCTGTCAATCCTGGTCATGGCCTCCCAGCTACTGGGATTACAGCCGTGACCAAAACCTGGTTTCTCAACTATGGTTTTTCAAAATTATTTATTTATTTATTTATTTATTTATTTATTTAACATTTCTTTATTGTATTTGTGGGCCTGTGCACACCATAGTGTGCATGCCATAGTGTATGACTGGAGGTGACTTGGAGTCAGTCCCTCATTTTTCCATATGGGTCCTGGGAGTCAAAACTCAGGCCAGGATCAAACTCAGGTTGTCCCCTTTAGCCGATGGCTAATGCTTTTACCTGCTGAGCCAGATTGCTTCCTTAAAGGGTCCAGAGAAACTATTTCAACCCTGATTTTGGTAACAGTAGCAGGCTACACTGAAGACCCAGCCAGGTGCACAGTCTCCGTGCTTCCGAGATAGCCCGGGACGCTTCTCGAGCAGTTGTGGGGTTCATTTACAGACTGCAGACGTCACGCCCGTTACTGTCCCTCTCCATGCAGAAGACTGGCTACAACCACCATCTGCAGAAAGCGTCCTTGCTGAACTATGCCACGTGGCAACTGCAAAGGAGGAACTGTCTGTCTTAATTCAGTTCTGAGAGTCTCGAACAGCTGGTAAAAATCCTGCACCTTAGGTAAAATTTGCCTAAATAGTTCTGTTCTGTGCAGACTACATCTTAGGCTGTAAGAGCTCAGAGGTCAGCGTCTTGGCGTCCCTTTCTCTTGACTGTGGAGCTGACACAGAGGCTTTCAGAAATGGAAACTTGCCCAGAGTCTACATTTCACTTAAAGGAAACAAAGGTCGTTAGCAGCTATGGGGGACTCTCTTCCCATTTACATGTGGCTTATGTAGACTTCGAGATCGAGGATGGCAATTAGAATGGAGTATTACTTATATCTTATTAGAATTAGAAGTAAAAGATTGGGTGTATGACAAACAGACTGCTCAGGACTTTGGGGGGAAGTGACTTACTTGGAGTTGATATCAAACTTCCATGTGGGCCACAGGTGGAAGATTGGGGTCTCTTTTTATATAGACCGTAGCCAGGCAGAATCTTTTGAGCATTTTGCAGCCACCATGATGGGAGGAATGAAGAAGTGTAAGGCCAATGAGAGGTCTTTGTGAGAAGGGCTACTAGAGTTTTTGAGTTAGCATCTCTGTTTGACAGCCATCAATCATCATTCATAAAAATGATGAAACAATAGAATTTTGTGTTGCTTATATTAGATATTAAGCTAATTGTAAGAATGATAATGATTATGGTAATGGAGTCTGTGCTAGTTAGCTTTTGTCAGAGTCACCTGGGAAGAGGGAAGTTCACTTCAGGAATTGCCTCTGTCAGATTGGCCTGTGGGCATGTCAGTGGACTATTTTCTTGATTAATGATTGGTGAAGGAGGACCTAGCCTACTGTGGGTAGTACCATTCCTGGGCAGATGGTCCTGGGTGGTGTAAGAAATGGAGCTGAGCAAGCCAGGAGGAGCAAGCCAGTGAGCAGCATCCCTCCGTGGTCTCTGCTTCAGCTCCTGCCTCCAGGGACCTGCCTGGCATTCCCAGCTTTCCTCCACGATGGACTATAAGTTGTGAGATGAAATAAATCCTTTCCTCCCCAAGTGGCTTTTTGGTTATGATGTTTATTACAGCAATAGAAATTAAACTAAGGCAGGGTCTTAGTAAGCAGATTAAAGAGTAGACCAACAAAACAAAATTAGCAGAGTGGGGGAAGTGCCACTTACGCCACTGAGATAGCACTTGGCGGCCGGACAAGGATTGTCGAGTTTGAGGTGAGCCTGAGTTTATGCGAGTAAGACCTCAAAACAATCAGAAGAGCTGGAGCAAACTCACATATACAGTGGAGTTATTTGTGGTACAAGTGGCATGGCTGGGGTGTAGAGTGGGATGGTATACCAAGGCCATTGGTGTCATGGGGGAAGGAGAACATTTTTCCTTCCTTCCTTCCTTTGTATCTTTTGGGGTGGAGGGCAGATGGGTGAAGGAGCTTATCTTCTTCGTCTGTCCTTCTGTTTCCCAGTAGTGAGTACCTTTTGCAATGTTTCTCTTTGCCTGGTATTTCCATCTTGGTGCTTAGATTTCTGTCATGGCTGTGGGTGGATGGGATAGGATAAGTCTCTCAGGCACTGTGTAGGCACATTGTCTCTTAGACTGTTTATGCTGTGTCCTAATCCTTCCCTAGTGCCACTGCCTGATGAATAAGTACTCAAGTATATGGACCTGTGTGGGGCATTCTTATTTAAAGTACCACATTGGCCTTTATAGGCTTATAGCCATATCATAATGCAAAAAACAAAACAAAACAAAACAAAACAAAAACATTCAGCTCAACTTCAGAAGTCCCTGTAGTCTCAGCACTGCTTAAAAAGTTCAAAGTTCAGCCGGGCGTGGTGGCACACGCCTTTAATCCCAGCACTCGGGAGGCAGAGGCAGGCGGATTACTGAGTTCGAGGCCAGCCTGGTCTACAGAGTGAGTTCCAGGACAGCCAAGGCTACACAGAGAAACCCTGTCTCGGAGGAAAAAAAAAAGTTCAAAGTTCAAAGTCTATTCTGAGACTCATAGCAATCTCTTAACTTTAAAATCAGAAAGCAGACCACGTGCTTTCTGCACACAGTGGCCCAGACTGTACTTTGCCATTCGAGAGGGAGGAAAGAAAGCCCAGTGAGGAAATCCTGGGCTAAAGCAGAAGCAAGTCGGAAGCCCTGGGGACACCCTGTAGATTTCACATCCCTGTGTCGGAAGCCCTCAGGGTATACTGTAGATTTCCCATTGACTGCAGCATGCCTCTCTCTCTGACTGTTTCTACACCCAGCTCACTGCATTCCTCGACAGACCTCCCACTCTGACTCTGGCATCTCCACCATCTTGGAGTCTCCAGTGAAACCCAGGTTTTGCCTTCACAGGTCACACAGTGGCCTTAGTGGCCTCCCTGGGCCTCCACTTAGGAGCACCCCTGTCGCGTGCCTGGTCTCAGCAGCTCTCCTTATCTACCAAGAGACATTCCACAACCCCTTCCTTGCGCGCTTGACTCTACAGCCAGAATCATGTGGCCAAAGCTTCCAGGTTCTGCTGCTCTGTGGGGCTTGGACTTGGATGGCCCCGTGTTTAGTTACACTTGGACCTTTTGTCTGATGTTGATGGTTCCCTTAATTCCTTTCACGAGTTGGAAGTTTAGCTGGGTGGGGTCTTGTCCTGAGCCCACCACTCCCTTTATTCCATTCAGAACCAGGCTTCTCTCTTTGAGCACTGGCATTGGCACCATGATTTTTTCCTGCTTCTCCTTTTGTTCTCCAAGTGTATATTTTGTATTTCTCCTTGTCCCACTTTCTCCTTTTCATTGTAGGTTTGCATAAGAGTGACCACTAGCAACCACATGCAACGGCCAGTGCTAGGCTATCTTGAAATCTTCTCTGCCAAATCCATTAATCCAAAAGTTCTTCAGCTTAGCCTCAGGCACATTTTTAGGACAATGGCAAAAAGCAGCCATGTTCTTTGACAAAATATTACAAGAATGGTCTCTGGCCACTTACTAATATTCTTCTCCTCTGAAACTTCTTGATCTGAGCTGCCACAGTTAATAGTGCCCTCAGCACCGCTGTCTTCCATGCAGGTCCCACTGAAAGCATCCAACTTCTTTATACTCCAAAGTTCCAAAGCCTTCCAACTGACGGCATGGCCAGTTCTATCACAGCAACACTCCACTCCGTGGTACTAATCTCTGTCTTCGTCACTGTCCCATTGCTACGAAGAGAACACCATGACCAAGGCAACTCTTAGAAAAGAAAACATTTGACTGGGGTTGGCTTAACAGTTTCAGAGATTTAGTCCATTATCATCACAGTAAGGAGCATGGGGGCGGGCAAGCGTGGTGCTGGAGGAATAGCTGAGAGCTACATCCTGATCACAGATACAGAGGGGCTGCATGGTGGGGTGGGGGTGGGGTGGGGGGAGCAGAGACTAGATGGGTCCAGATGGCCTGGTTTGAGTTTTTGAAACCTCAAAACCCACCCCCCACTGATACCTTTCCTATAAGGCCACACCTCCTAATCCTCAAATAGTGCCCCTTCTCAATGACTCAGTATTCAAATATATACGCCTATGAGGGCCACCCTTGTTTAAACCACCACATGCTGTTTGGTTGTCTCCTTTTGAGGCCATGGGCCCTTCCCTGCCTCATTGGAGCCACTAGTTGACAGCAGTATGGAGTTGTGTGATCAAAACTCACACTGTTCCTTCTTTGTAAAGGAACTGGAAAAGTTCTTTGCCAAAATCCTACAAGAATGGTGTCCAGGCCACTTACTAGTATTCTTACTAATGTTCTTTGAAGAAAAACTTCCTTTTGGTGAGCATTCGATTGTGTTGGCATTTCAAAAAAAACAAAACAAAACAAAACAAAACAAAAAAACCCACTCCATTATTTTTATGACGGGAGAAGGAAAATGAGTGCTGGCTCTTCTATTCAAAACCAGATGAAGGGCTGGATGGAGGCATAGCTCAGTGTGTGCAGGACTGTGGGCTCCATGCCAAACACCAAACCCAAACCCCCAGCCAGATGGACTGTGGCAGACCTGGAGCTGCTCCTCTGCGGCCGCTCTCTTGACTGGCCGTTCTCCATAAGGGCAGGGGTCCCTCCTCCCAGCACCGCTCCCTTCTCCTGTTGGTCCCTATCTTTTATTCTTGGGTAGAGAGTGGTGTTGCCCTGCTGACGGATGATGTGCTTGTATGGAGTTCCGTTTGTCCTGCTCAGTCTCGTCCCTTAAAGGACTTCTCTGAAATCTTCCACCTGCTGACGGAGCCCTGGGTTTGGGGCCTTTTTAATTCTCTCCTTATCACTTTAAGGCATCTCCGAAAACACTCGTGTGGGCTTTCCTGCCATTTGTTAATTCATCACTCAAAATAACCCTACTCCCGCCCCATTGAAATGTCTGAAACTTACTTCATTCAGACCAGTGAATTAAAATACAGTACAGTCGGTGTAGGTGAAGCTGAACATACTTTTGAAGCTCTGATACGGAGAGTGTGAGAGAGAATTTTATTGTCTCGGGATTTCTCTCTTTTTGAAAAATCTATTGTGACTGAAGTTATTCAGCATTGGTAAAGCATTTCATACCTAGAGCAATAAATGTTTGAAGGTAGAAGTTTTCTTTAGGTGGCTTACATATGGAGGCTACTAAAAAATTAAGCTCCTATAAATAAAATGCTTTAAATGCTCTGAATGGCTATAGTTAGTAGCTAGGGATAGATGGGCAGGACTGATTGAGGTGGCAGTGAAGAGTAGCTGCGCCCAGCTTGGATGAATCTTTTTGTAACCTGGAACCCAAAGCGGCAGGTGACAAATTAGCCCTTTTGTATGTTAAGATCACAGAAAGCTGATAAGCCTACCCACATCTCAGAAATGGCACTTTCATTTTTGATGTGTGTGGGGGAGTGACGTGATAAATGAACAGGGTTCAGAAATAAAAATATTAAAAAAAATGGATGCATGAATAAATATCTCACTCTTGCAGCACCCATCAGTGTTTCTAGACTCTTCTGAAAACTTTCCCAAACTCTTTGCTGATGTAAAAGCAATGCAGGTGGCCGTGCCTTTGTGAGCCTCATGCTCTGTACACTGTGACGCTGGTATGCTGTGCCCCCTCTCAACATCCCCAGTGCCATGGGGTGGAGCCCCGGGCCTCATGCTTGCTAAACGTTACTGTGCCATTGGGCCACACCTCTACCATGCCACATTTACTGGAGGTTGGACCTAGGTTATGTCACATGCCAGAGATGCCCTGTATACCCAGCTAGAGCCCCTAAACGTTTCCCTTTCCCTTTGACACAGGTTCTTGCTGGAACTCACTCTGCAGGTTAAGAAGTCTTGAACTTAAGACAGGGTTTCTCTGTGCAGCCCTGGCTGTCCTGGAACACATTTTGCAGACCAGGCTGGCCTTGAACTCAGAGATCTACCTGCCTCCCGAGTGCTAGGATTAAACAATTTTGAACTTGTGATTTGTCTGTCTCAGCCTCTTAGGATGGGATTATAGGCCTACATTATTAGCCTAGGCTGCCCATTCTCTTCTGTGAATGCTTTAAATTTTTGATTTATTTAATCTCTAACTAATGGATGTTTGGTTCATTTTGATCTTTTGCTGTTGAAAACAATGCTGCAAAGAATAAGTTTTACACAGTTCATGTATACTGCATGATTGTGAATGCACATGCAAAATAAGTTGGGGTTCAGGAATCGCCATACCAATCATACAAACGCTGACCCCAGTTAAGCAGAATAGCTTACACATACCATAAGACTGAAGGCTTAGTACTGAAAAAAGGACTCAGAAGTCTAATTGTGGCACTAGCCTGCTCTCAGGGTAGGCTTTGTATTGGAGAAACCAGGTTCATAAGTTCAAAAGCAAGCAGTGAGGTGGTATAACATTTTGTCTAACTAGACAGAGCATCATCAGCTCATCTTCAAGCTGATTGGTCCTGAGTGAGGTAAGAGGGGTGGTGAACAGGGGAATTTCAGAACTCTGAGTTAACAGACTACAAGAGATTCAGCAATAACTTTTTGGCTTATTAGTATCATTTCTCAGTGTCACCTATAGATAATTACTTCTGGGAAGTAGAGTCTGAGAACCTGAACTTAATTCCACCTTATGAGTACAATGGACACTGAATACAAAATAGCTACAGTTATGTTAAAAGAAGCAGGCCTCAACCAAACTGTGCCAGCTTGGCAAGCTAATGAAGCTTTCTGTCCTTCCTATGTCTTTCTGTTCTTCCTGTGTCTTTCTGTCCTTCCTGTGTCTTACTTCATATAAGCAATGAAACAGAACTCCAGTGTGAGTTATTTAAGTAGTTTTAAAGAAGCTCTAATGAAGATAATTTTCTTCTTGCACATTACTTTAAGAAATTAGATTTATTTATTTATTTATTTATTTTTACAATTTTCTTGGTTATCTGTAAATAAAAATTTAATTAGCCAAAAGGATGACATCAATGACTCTTAAGTAATGTTTCAGGGTTCTATAGCCACCTGGATTCACAGGTACATAACCATACACACACACACACACACACACACACACACACACACACACTTTACAGTTAAAAGAGTATTTTCATTTAAAAATAATTTGAGCATACTGAAACTACTTAGTTCACCTAATTCTGCTCTTAACGTTAACAGTAGATTGGGGGTTTTGGGGAAACACAGTGAGCAAGGAAATCACACTACAGCCATGTATGGGGGTCTCCTTCCGTCTTTCCCCCCCCCTTCCTTGTCAGGCCTCATGCATACTATTCTAGCGCAAGTTCATCCTCAATCTCTAATACGCTTTTCTTAAAAAAAATAATAATTAAAAATTTTTATACAACATATTTTGGTCATATTCTTTCCCAGCTCTTCCCAGCTCTGCCCTACCTCCCTGTCCACTGAACCTCTGGTTCTCTCTCTCCCTTTCACTCAGAAATAAACAGGAACAACAATAAAACAAAATAAATCAAAACAGAAAACTTTTTTTAAAAAAAAGAATGAGACAAAGACAAAAATGCCCACCAAACCCCCCAAAATAAAAAGACAAGCAAATCAACAACATAAACATGAAGTCTGGGTGTGTGGTGTCTGCCCTGGGGTTGTAGAAATATTTAATCCTGGCCCGGGGCTTCTCCCCCACCTTTTACCATTTAGTTCCTGGATAAAAGATACACTCAGCCTTTATATTTACAATAAACCTTAGACAGTACATGAGCCAGACAGCTACCTACCCTCATGCTGTTAAAATCTTTTTTCCTATCGATACCCCCAAGTTATTATGTTTCATCTGAGCTGCTCTTTACTTCAATTGGCCAGCCTTCTGGACCACGTTTTCATGACTCACCTAACCCATGGGGTTCTCCTTCCTTCTCCTGTACCACCACCTCTTCCTCTTCCTCTTCCTCTTCCTCTTCCTCTTCCTCTTCCTCTTCCTCTTCCTCCTCCTCCTCCTCCTCCTCCTCCTCCTNCTCCTCCTCCTCCTCCTCCTCCTCCTTCTCTTTCTCCTCCTGTTTCTCCTAAGACCCCAAGCCTGAGAAACCTAAACCGCACCTATGTCTCCTCTCCCCAGCCTTTGGCTGTTGGCATCTTTATTCACCAATCAGAAGTAGTATCAGTCTTGGAGGCCCAATATTAGCATTAGAACACAAGCAGCATCGGGCCAACCGACTGCAACCTGGAATGTGGTTGATAAACCCAGTGATACTCCATTGGAGAGAACTGATGTTCCCTTTCTCAGAAGGCATCGATTGCAAACGGCTTCTTGGTTAAGGGAGGGACCCTGTCTTAGTTAGGGCTCTACTGCTGCAAAGGGACACCAAGACCAACACAACTCTTATAAAGAAAACCATTTAATAGGGCCGGGTTACAGGTTCAGGGGTTCAGTCCATTATGATGGGAACATGGCAGTGTGCAGGCCGACTTGATGCTGGAGGAGCTGAGAGTTCTACATCTTGATCCAAAGGCAAGGACATCCTCTAGCAAGGCCACACCTCCTAACAGTGCCACTCCCTAGGGCCAAGCATTCAAATACTCGAATCTAGGGAGGACAAACCTATTCAAACCACCACAAATCCTGTCTGTTTTTCTTTCTCGGTGCTGGGATCTGTCTGGTTCGCAGCTGCGCGGGCCCTGTGCATGCTGTCACAGTCTCTGACAGCCCCACTGTGTCTGGAATGCAGTGTCCTTGCCGAGGAGCATGTCTCGCCTTAGGTGCTGATGTACTTTAGTCCGACTGCATCTTGGTGCGGAGGAGCACAGTCCATCCTGTGCATTGGTGTCTCTCCTCACGTCCTGTGCACTGGTCTCTGTCCTCACATATTCTGTGCTGTGTACTGGTCTATCCTCACGTCCTCCGTCCTGTGCACCGGTCTCTGTCCTCACATCTTCTGTGCTGTGCACTGGTCTATCCTCACGTCCTCCATCCTGTGCACTGGTCTCTGTCCTCACGTCCTCTGCCCTGTGCACTGGTCTCTGTCCTCACGTCCTCCGCCCTGTGCACTGGTTTCTGTCCTCACGGTCTCTGTGCCGTGAGGCTGTCCTGATGTTAACCGATGTCGTCTCTGTCTTCCGACCTGGAGAGGACCGTCTTCCTATACTTTGTTTGGAACTTCCTGTTCCCCGTATGAAAGGGTACAGAGGTCTGGCAGAGGGTTTTCCTTCTCTGAGTCCTCTTTGATGTTTCTTTTCCTATTTGTTACCAAGTCTGTGTTCTTCACATGCTGCGGGCACACTGGATCTCCCCTAACACTACGTGATGTTGTCTCTTATTTACAGACTCCACGGACACTGAATCTAAACTTCAACCTTCCTTTCTTGGCTTTCTAATTCCTTTTAGCACTTAGACGTCAGGTGATGGAGTTTCTTCCTGCTGCTGCTGCTGCTGCTTGGTTCTGGCTTTGGTTTTGTAGATACTGGGCTTACATCACCCAGGCTCGCCTTAACCGCCCTAGGTAACCAAGGATGACTTTGAACTTCCGGTGCTCCTGCTTCTATCGCCCAAGTGATGGGTCTAGGCAGGCCCTGCCCCTCTCCCGTTTACCAAGCGCTAGAGATCAGACCCAGGGCTTCATGCCTAGTAGGCAAATGCTCTCTCTCCTTGGCTGTACCCTCAGCTTCCCAAATTGCCTTCTCTTAACTTTCGTTAGTTAAAATCATTCTGTTGAAGCATTACGACAGAAAGTGTTTGAATAGAATGTGTAGAAGCATCTAGACTGCTTCTCTTCTTTGTCCCATTCTACTTGTAATCTAAAAACCTACAAAACCACACTCGTGAATAAGCACTCTAAAACGTTAGGGATTATTAGCCGGCAATATGTAGAACAGTGGCTCTCAGTGAAGGTGGCCTCCCACTGAACGTTAAATGGGCCCGGGTGGCTTTGCTTGTCACAAATGGACACTGATGTTATCTGGGTTGATGTTGCTGCTACCCATAACAACAAAGACAAACCCATTCCCATGGCAGCCAGTAGTGCCAAGCCCAACACACCTGATGGAGAATTAGCAGCTTTGTGTTGGTGTGTGTGTGTGTGTGTGTGTGTGTGATGTATAATAGCTACATGTATCAGTGCAGTTTACCTGCTTAAGATCCTTCCTTTAGCTTTAACTTAATTTTTAAAAGAAATCATACACACACACACACACACACACACACACACACCTCCAAAGCATTCATGTACTTTATTCCCATTCTGTACCCATTTTCAGTTCCCCTGAAAATGACTTCTACATATACCATTGGTTGTTTTTTGTTTGTTTGTTTTTGTTTCTTTTTCCGGTTTTGTTTGTTTTTCTACTGTCCTGCCCTCTCTTTCCCTCTGTCTCTGAGGCAGGGTTTCACACAGTGGCCCAGTTTGTTAGTTACATTTCTGTTGCTGTGATACCACAATTAAGGCAACTTACAGAAGAAAGACTTTATCTGAGCCCACTGTCAGGGAGGCAGAGCAGCAAGCAGCAGGCTGGGTAGCTGGAATGGGAAGCTGGGTAAGAAGCGGGAAGCTGGGCAGGAAGTGGGAAGCTGGGCAGGAGGCTAGGCAGGAAGCGGGAAGCTGGGCGGGAAGCTGGGCAGGAAGCAGGAAGCTGGACAGGAAGCTGGGCAGGAAGCGGGAAGCTGAGAGGGAACTGGGAGCAGACAGAAGCTATAATCTGAAGCCTGACCCAGTGCTGTATCCCTCAGCAAGGCTGTCCCCAAGGCTCCCCAGGCAGTGCCACTAACCAGGAACCTATTGTTCAGTTGCCCAGGCCTGTGGGGCTCACCCAGAGAGCCTGGAACTCACTTCGAAGATTGGGTGACTTTAAGCTTGTGATCCACTCTTAAGAATCGCAAGTGCTAGGATTACAAGTGTGGGCCATTATTCCTGGTTCAAACAAATTTTAGGGAACTTTTAAAAAACAAACAGAACAAAAACAAAAACAAAAAAACAAAATGGAAAAGAGAGGTCCTCCTCACCCCAGATCTTAGAAAACTTTCATTTAAAAACTTTAAATTGATTTATTTGGGTTTTTTTTGTTTTGTTTTGTTTTGTTTTTTGTTTTTTTGGGTTTTTTTTTGGTTTTTCAAGACAGGGTTTCTCTGTATAGCCCTGGCTGTCCTGGAACTCACTTTGTAGACCAGGCTGGCCTCGAACTCAGAAATCCGCCTGCCTCTGCCTCCCAAGTGCTGGGATTAAAGGCGTGCGCCACCACGCCTGGCTAAATTGATTTATTATTGTTGGTTTTTTTTCTTTGTTTTGTTTTTGAGACAGATGTCACTCGGTAGCCCTGGCCTAGAACTCCCCAGGGAGCAAGCAGCTTTTGCTTCCTGAGTACTGGGACCGAAGGTGTGCGTGGCCATGCCTGTTGCGGTAAATCTCCACCCAAATATGCCTCGGCAATAAAAACACAACACAGTTAATATGAATACATGCCGTGAGCCTAGGTTGGGCAGATCTACCGCTACACTACCATCTTCCACATCTATGAGGCCCCTGAGAACTTGGGGTTTCTCCAGGCCAGGTGCTTCTGCTCGGCTTCTGTTCTTCTTCCTTCTCTGTGTCCTCTCCCTCTTCCATTTTCTCCTTCTCTCTCTCCCTTCCACTCCACCTTCCCTTTTATCTGCCCAAACATCAGCTCTCCTTTTTTTTTTTTTTTTTTTAATAAAGCTTTTATTATATGTAAGTACACTGTAGCTGTCTTCAGACACTCCAGAAGAGGGAGTCAGATCTTGTTATGGATGGTTATGAGCCACCATGAGGTTGCTGGGATTTGAACTCTGGACCTTCGGAAGAGCAGTCAGGTGCTCTGAGCCATCTCACCAGCCCAGCTCTCCTTTATTTTACAAATTAAGGTGGGAAGCAGGTTTCCAGGAAATCACCTGAGTGCTGACTCCTTCCTTGTTCACCACCACTCACAGGAGAACGGAATTAATATAAAATATAATTAGCCCCACGGCTATCCACAGCATGGGCCCACTCAGAAAATTCGTTTTTGATCAGTGTTTTAACATTTTAGTTGTGGTGTTTTGTTTTGTTTGCTTTTAATTGGTGGTTTTCTTTGAGTAGTACTTCACCCTAGTGATCTGAGCGATTGGTGCTTGTTTATGTGGTGTTTGGCTTTGCGTGTTTGCATGGTTATTGTGGCTTAGAGTAACTTGTTCTAAACCAATGGAGAATAACTTTGAAAGTAGTTGTCATCCGTCCTCATCCGTAGCCGGTTTCTCTCATAGCTTACCTCTTAACAGAGTCTCAGCCTGGCATGGTGGCACACACCTTTAACCTCAGCACTTGAGAAGCAGAGACAGGTCTGCATCTGTGAGTTCAAAGCCAGCCAGGACTACATAGTAAGACCTGCCTCCCACTTCTGAAGTCACCCTCCTGAGGCTCCACCCCAGGTCTCAATTCCAGGATGCGGGAACCTTACTTACTTTGCCTCTTGCTCTGCAGGAATCATTTAAAGTTGAATTAGCCTTTACAGCAGTCCCAGGAATGGCCAGTTGGCTACATCCTGACACATAATGCACATTATTTCCAAGTTCCCATAAAGAGGTCTGACTATGATTGTATGTGCTGGTTTGTATAGGGATGACTGAAGACCCCTTGTGCACGATTTCACCTCAGTGCTTACATAGACAGAGTCTCACTGTTAGCCTGAGGGTCTCGCTGGGTTCTTCTTGTAATGAATAATTAGGAAGCGCCTGTAAGGTGTCTTTTGTAATGATTTTTTGTCTAGTAACATTGCCAGTTCTGGCTGGCCTCTAAATGCCCGTCACCAGGCTTTATTGTACAGGTCACTGGAGACCAGGACTGCAAAGTTGATCTGAAGAGTCTCAATATGTCCCCTTGCTGTCACCGAGACTTTCATCTACACTCAGGACCTGAGTGTTCCTTGCTAGTACTTAACTGCTGTGACTGTAATGCCTGTCATGTGTTCCTTTCTTTACCAGGGGGAAGTGCAGCGTGGCCCTGCTGAACGAGACGGAATCAGTGTTGTCATACCTTGACAAAGAGGTAACTTGCAGCTGTCTCTGCTTTTGTTTTCTCTCCATTACTTCATATGAAGCTCACACCTTGGATGTCCTTTTGGGCCAGTGTGTTATTGTGCCATCCTGGCAAGGGGACACCGATCAGAGTGCGTTTGGGCAGTAGCGTTGTCCGGGCTAAAGGGAGAGCCAGCAAAAGCAGTGGCATTTGTTACTTGCCAGTGAGAGGCTCAGGACAGGGATGTGGGTGTTTATCTCTGAGTCCTGTTCCTTCTCCCTCTGGCCCTTGGTTTTGAGTAAATGGCTCACGCTCTAGGGGCTCTGCAGAATTCCTAAGAATTTAGTGGCCAGGCCACTGTGCTTATTAACTCTTGGGCACTGGAGCCTTTTTTGGTTATGTTGTTTTTTAAAATTATTATTATTATTATATGTTTGTGTGTCTGCCCACATGCACATAAATGTAATGGCTACAGGGCCATTCTTGTCATTCTCATGGATGCTACTGTATGCAGAAAGAGGTCACAGGACAACTTGGTAGACTCACTTCTGTCCATCTACCTTTTTTTATTTTTTTATTTTTATTTTAAGATTTATTTATCTATTTTATGTATGAGTACGCTGTGGCTGTGTTCAGACATAACAGATCCCATTACAGATGGTCATAAGTCACCATGTAGGTTCTAGGAATTAAACTCAGGATCTCTGGAAGAACAGTCAGTGCTCTTAAGAGCCATCTCTCCAGCCCCCATCTACCTTTTTATGTGGGTTGCGGGGATCAAACTCAGGTCATTAGTCTTGGGCTGCAAGCAACCTTTCCTCTCTGAGTAGTCTCGCTGGCCTTACTGATGAGCTTTTACAGAACCAGTGGAATCTTCAGTGTGAGGGCTGGTTGGTGGTAAACGCTGTAGTTAGTTACAGCTGTTTCTATCCTTATAGTCATGACTACACATTACAGCTGGGACGAGAATGACAGAATTATAATAACTGGTTAACGGAATTTGCATAGTGATATTAACAAACCACCTGGATGGGGCAGAGGGATGGCTCAGTGGTTAGGAGCACTTGATGCTCTGTAAAGGACCTGGGTTCAGTTCTCAGCACCCACTTGGCAGCTTATGACCACCTGTAAGTCCAGTTCCAGGGGATCTAGTGCCCTTTCCTGTCCTCTGTGGGTTCCAGGATTGTGTAATACACAGACATACATGCAGGCGAACACTGATACACATAAAGTAAAAATAAACACATCTTAAAAACCACACATGTGTATATTTAGTCAATATATGTGGCTTTTTGTTTGCTTGCTTGCTTTTGAGACAGTCTCACTATGTGTGTATGTATACATGTATGTATGTATGTATGTTTGTATGAATGCATGCATGAGCTCACAGAGGTCCTCCTGCCTCTGTCTCCTGAGTGCTGGGACTAAAAATGTAATCATTACACCCCAGCTTCATTTTGTTTTTGAAGCACAGTTTTAGCTGGGCAGTGGTGGCGCACACCTTTAATCCCACCCAGCACTTGGGAGGCAGAGGCAGGTG
>NC_034607.1:49426101-49447077 GCF_900095145.1 Mus pahari
AAAAAAAAAAAAAGAAAGAAAACTGGCAAAACTCTATACTAGAGTAATTAATGGCTTTCTTTAATATTAAAACAAATTATAAAATGTATTCTTCTTAAAGATTAATTTACTCACTAAAATGAAATGCTGTGTACTCAGAAGTTGAAGTTACATGTTTCATGGTTGTGGTATTGCCTGGACTGCTTTACAGAAGTGGACAGAGCTCAGCTAACTCGCGTGGCTTTTGTCTTTCTGTTTTCCAGGATACCTTCTTCTACTCACTGGTCTATGACCCTTCCGTGAAAACATTATTGGCCGACAAAGGTGAAATCAGAGTGGGCCCAAAGTACCAAGCTGACATTCCAGACATGCTACCAGAAGGTGTGTGTGCTCTGGGTTCAAGTCCTGGGAAACTGGTGTTCTAAAAGGCGGGGGTGGTGGTGGTGGTGGTGTGTGTGTCTTGGAACCTTCATGGAAGACGACATGTAAACGGACACTTTAAAAGTCTGAGCCTTCCAATTTTAGAAGCGTGAGAGAATAAGCTACTCACCAGGTTACTCCTTCATGACTGCATGTTAGTGTGTGGGTTGTGTGTGCACGCATATGTGTGTGAGTATGTCTGTGTGTGTGGTGTGTGCATGTGTGTGAGTGTGTGGGGGTATGGTTCACATAGGTTTGTATGTGAGTGTGGGATGGGATAGACCAGTGGTCAGCGTTCTCTAGGGTGTCTGTCACCTTCTGAGATAGGGTCTTCAGCTGAACTGGAGCCTGTTTATTTCACTAGACTGTCTGGCCAGCAGGTGCCAGGAGTCGCCCCGTCCTCCTGATCAGTGCTGCATTACAGTCATGCACTGCTGTGCCCAACTCCTTTCTTCTGTGGAGATGAAAAGGAGATCCTTGTGTCTGGGTAGCAAGCTGTCACCCACTGAGCATCTCGCAGGCTCTATGGCTGTTTTTAAGTTTTAGATTGTTAGCGTTGTGCCAGGCGTGATGGCATGGGCCTTTTTAGGTACAGAGGCAGGCAGATCTCTGTTAGTTTGCGGGTAACCTGGTCTACCTAGTGGGTTGTAGGCCAGCCTAGCCAAGTCGACATAGACCCTGTCTGGAAAAACAGCAGCCTCAACAACAGAATTTAAACTCCTCGTTAGGGTTGTTGAACTTTGAATTAATGTGCGATCCTTAGCCATTCATATTCTCCCTCTTCTCCTCTGGATTCCACCCCCCACCCTCCCTTGAGGATCAGAGCCTGTTGTAGACTTGGCAAGCACGCTGTCAGCTGAGCTATGTCCCCAGTCTTCTGTCTGGAGTGCCTTCAGGTCACAAGCTCAGGGGCAGTGGAGTCTAGTGAGCAATTCCATCTTGGTCAGAATTTGGCTGATCTGTACAGTTCATGTAACTGAGAGATTCACTGTTTAAAAAATTTAAAGACCTTTTATTAGATTTATCTTATACGTCGGTGTGAATCATGTGAGGACACGTCACGGTACGTGGGTACCTGAGACATTCACAGGAAGCATAGGCTCCCCTGGGACTGCAGCTGCAGATGATTTGCTGAGCTTTCCGCTATAGATCCTGGGAGCTAACTCAGGTTCCCCGAGAGAGCAGGAAGTGTTCTAACCATTGAGCCATCTCTACCCCACTGTTTCATCATTAAGCAGATCTTCCTAGAGAAGGGGTACTTTTCTTTGTTTTTATTTTTTATTTTTTTGGCTTATTTTTAAAATTATTATTACTGGTTAGCTTTATTTCTGTGTGTTTATCATTTAAAAAACTATACCACATTTGTCGATTTTAGAGAAAAATGCCATCTAGAAGTTTTTGTTCTTTGAGGCAGTCTGGTCCACAGAGCGAGGTCAGACAGAGCACACAGAGAAACCCTGTCTCAAAAAAACTAAAACCAAAAACAACAACAACAACAGGCCTGGCCTTGGCTGGGTGGTGGTGATGCACGCTTTTAATTCTACTCAGGCAGGCAGATCTCTGAGTTTGAGGCCAACCTGGTCTACAGAGCAAGTTCCAGGACAGCCAGGGCTACACAGAAACCCTGTGCAAAACAAACAGAACAAAACAAAACATTTACTACATTGTGAGTGTGTGTGTGTGTGTGTGTGTGTGTGTGTGTGTGTGTACGTGTGTGTGTATGTGTACATGCTAAAGCTGTGTGTGGGGTCAGAGAACAGTCTCCATCACATGGGTCCTAGGGATTCAGCTTGTGAGGTTTGGCAGCCTGTACCCTTCCCTGCTAAGGAAGTTCACTGGCCTGACATGACATATTAAAAATCACTAATGAAGAAGTCATTTGGATTTTTATTGCAGCCTCAGCTGCAGTCTCAGTACTTTTTTGGCCTTTGTGATTGGGCAGCTAACTAGAGGCCTGGTTTGTTAGGGGAAAGGGGCTCAAGCAGTCACAGGCGAAGTCTAAAGTTGCGAGCATGGGCCTGGCGTGGTTGTACGATTGTCAGCCCAGCACCTGGGAGGAGGCTGAGGCAGGAGAGTGCTTGAGTTTTGCCCTGGATTATGCGGCAAGACTAAGTCTTGAAAAATAAAAACCAAACAGACAAACAACCAAACCAAAACACACCAGAGGCATTGCCGCCACACTGGCAGCTGCAGACGGCTGGGTACCTGCTTGCAGTGCAAATGGGCAGCAGAGAGCAAGTGTTTAGGACTTGGTGCAATTCAAGCTCACTAAGCCCACTGACGATCTCCAGCGGGTGCGTTTTGACCAGTGGCCAGATTGCAGTTTGCATTGGCATGGGAGGCAGGCGTGGAATAGTATCCCGGGTAGGAGGCGGCAGAGGCTTGCCAGAATCTGATACAGGCTTGCTTTCTTGTGACCATGTCAGGATAGATTCTAGAAGATCCGGTGTGGTGTTTCAGGATTCACTTACGGCTTCTTATCCCTTCACAAAGCAAATGCTTCCGAGCTGAAGTGATGTGAGCGCAGCTTGTAAGGAACATGAAGATTAGATACTAAGTATTTCATTAGGTTGAGACCACCTCGTGTGAGTTTTCCATAGAACAACACGTCATGTGGCAAATTCGAAATTACTATTTAGATGAATTATTAAACTAGAATTTTAAGAAAAAAAAATCTATTCTCTATATGAAAATGTTAGTTGTTAAATGGTTAAACTAAGATTTAGAGTTCCAGATTTGGGTAAAACATGGCTAGTAGGTCTTAAATTATAATCTGGGAAATAGTTCAACATATCTGACTTAACCTTTTGTTTTTCTTTAAAGAGTTTGTGGGCAGTGGTGGTGGTGCACACCTTTAATCCCACCACCAGGGAGGCAGAGGCAGGCAGACCTCTGAGTTCCAGAGCAGCCAGAACCTCACAGAGAAATCCTGCCTCGAAAAAACAAAAAGAGAGGGGAAAAAAAAAAAAGAGCGAGCATGTGCCTGTGCCGTGGGCGTTGTGATAAGTGGGTGATGCACCCGTCAGCACTGGGGTGTGGATTTCAGAAGGGGGTCTGTTTTGAGGGCTAAAGAATTGATCTGTGCATATGTTGTTGTGTTCTAAAAACAAGATTGGTTCACCTGTAGTCATGAACTAGGAAACCGTTGGCAGATTGAGTAGGAGCAGTGTCTGTCTCTTCAGGATTCCTGCAGTGCTCAGAGACACATTTAAGAGCCCAGGAGGAGAGCTGAGGAATTCCAGAGGAGCCCCTCCATCCTGCACAGGCCTCCAGGAGCCGCTTTTGTGGCTTTAGAATCTGCTGCACCGCTCTGCTATGGAAGAGCCACATGGGATGCTTACCCTCTTAGATAAGCAATGGTGTTTGCAAAAGGGAAAACACTCCTCCTGCACCCTGAACTTGGCTTTTAATTCTACTGAAACTCTGCCAGAATGGGCATCTTGGTGGAGGCCAGGGCTCAAGGTTTAGGGAGATAAAGATCCACCGACCTTTGGCTCCATGCATATGTCAGAGGAGCCTCCGTTTTGACCCTTACAGTTTATTCATTTGACTGCTCTCAGAACAAGTTCCCCAGGTTTTTTTTTGTTTGTTTGTTTTTGTTTTTGTTTTTGTTTTTTTTCTAGACAGGGTTTCTCTGTGTAGCCCTGGCTGTCCTGGAATTCACTCTGTAGACCAGACTGGCCTCGAATTCAGAAATTCACCTGCCTCTGCCTCCCAAGTACTGGGATTAAAGGCGTGTGCCACCACGCCCAGCAAGTTCCCCAGGTTTTGAAAGCTCTGTCCGTTTTTCCCCATAAGCAGTGTTATTTTCTCACCATGCCTTTCTCTGATGATTGAACGTGGGGCCTCCTCACACATGCTAGACAGGAGCTCAGCCAATGAGCTACATCCCCAGCTCAACTGTGTTGTTGGCCGTGGCTAATTTTGTAGGACTCAGATCTCTCAACACTGCTGGAATCTGATGGGCTTGAATAGGAATCTCATGCTGGGGACAGGAAAAACTAAAGCCTGTGCCAGCTTGGAGCCCCAGTCTCCAGGAGAGAGGCTTCACAGCTTGTTTTGGTTTGTGTTTTGAGCAGGATCTCACTGTGTAGCCTTGGATGGCCTGGAACTTACAGCCCGGGGCTGGAGTTCGTGGTATGTGCCATCAAGCTCGGCCTCACACACTTTCAACTTTCAGGAGAGATGGAGCAGAGTCAGTGATGGGCGGGGCCACACCTTGGCCACACACTTCTTCAAAGTGCTTAGCTACACTTAGCCGTGGTCCTCTGATTAAACCAACATCTTACGTCAGGGTCATGAAGATGACCTTGGAGGGGCTAACACGGTCAGTCACACTGAATAATACTCTTTGCTTTAAATTTAACTATAAGCAGATATACATTACAGACATGTAGAACTAATTCTCAATGACAGGACAAGTTTGTCCCCTAGGGAACATTAGGCAATGTATAAACATTATTGTCACATTGGCAAAGGAAGTAGGTAGGTGATATTCTACAGGTACACCTTAGGTACAGTCCACTGATGCTGCCAAACGTGGGAGAATGCACAGAATGTCTTCAGCTCTAAGTGTCAAGTGTTGTCTTAGGGTTCTATTGCTGTGAAGAGACACACAGCGTGACACCTTACAAAGGAAAGCATTTAACTGGGGCTGGCTTACAGTTGCAGAGGTTCAGTCCATTATCATCATGGTGGGGAGCATGGCAGGGTGCTGGAGGAGCCCAGAGTTTTATATCTTCTTCCACAGGCAGCCGCAGGAGAGTGTGAGCTGCACTGAGCAGAGCTTAAGCACAGGAGACCTCAAAGCCCACCCCCACAGTGCTAAGGAGTCCTCCAACAAGGCACAACTCCTAATAGTGCCACTCCCTATGGCCAAGCATTCAAACACATGAATCTGTAGGGGCTGTTTCTATTCAAACCACAAGTGTCTAGCTTGAGAAAACCTGCTATAATGACTTCTTGGGACTTATGTTTAGTTAGTGTCAGTTATAATGTATATGATTATAATACCTTAAAATTTTAAATACATATTACTATATGCCCTAATATTTTTCTTTGTTATGTGATACAGGGTCTCACATAGCTTAGATGGGCCTCTTCCTGCCTTTATCTCCCAAGTGTTGTAAAACCACTAAGGCTGGTTTTATGTGGTGTTGGGGATTGAACTCAGGGCTTTAGGCATCTTAGCAAGTGTGTAACCAGCCGGGCTTTGTCCCCAGTCTCTGCTTCTCGACTTCCATCAACTGTTCTTGTGTTGGGGAATCAAGTTGAGCCCAACATTGCGTGGCTTACTGAAGCTCTGTGTTAGAACCTATTCAAAACTAGTTCTAGTTCTTATTAGCTTAATACTGTTTGACTTGTAGATTAACAAAATAATTTATCCGCTTCTAAAATTAAGTTCTTATAAATTTATACTATGAGAGAGTTGTACAAAAATGCTATCAGAAAGAGTTAAAACTTCACCCTCTATTCAGATCATCTTTGCTTTGGAAATCCTAATAATTACATAAATATACTGCCAATGTTATTTGTATTTCTTATTTTTATTGTCACAACGAATGTAATTTTTTCTCATATTACATTTTCTTTGGAATTCCACTGAGCTTTTTATATTCATATTTATGATGCTATTCTAGTGACTTATTATTCCTTTGATTCATATCTCAGTATATCAGCCAGAGTTTTTCGAGCAATATGCAACAAAAATGGTGATAAATGGCCTCCTTGAGTGTTTCTGATTTAAATATAACAGAAAAAAATGCCAGACAGTGGCAGTTGGTACAACTAAGATGGATTTTATTTAGGAAGCAGATATTTCCAGCTGTCCAGGAAACGGCTTCTAGGATGTGTGATACACCTTGGTCCTTCCACACAGGAGCATGGCTGGGGTTTGCAAGGAATAATTAATGAAGAAATAATTTATGATTCCCCCAAATCTTCAAATGGTTAGAGGATCTGTGCTGTGTAAGAACATTTCTGGATCTATGTTTGTCCAACTTTATATGATTAAAAATTAAAAAAGTGGAGGGACTGGAGAGATGGCTCAGCAGTTAAGAGCACTGACTGCTTTTCTGAAGGTCCTGAGTTCAAATCCCAGCAACCACATGGTGGCTCACAACCATCGGTGTGACATCTGACGCCCTCTTCTGGTGTGTCTGAAGACAGCTACAGTGTACTTAGATATAATAATAAATAAAATCTAAAAAAAAAAAGAAGGTGGATAGCTGGACAGTCTTGTAGTTAGTTTGCAGTTGCTGAGACAAAGCCTCAATGTGTTGTCCTGGATGACTTGGGATTCGTGTCCATTCTCCTGTCTCTACCTCCAAGGTGGAGGAGTTATGGACACGCACCACTACACTTGCCTGGGATCTCAAGGGATGCATGCCAATGCTGCCATGGTGTAGGTTTGGTTGTATTACAACCTCTGCATACCTGCTATCAAAGACTGTGCTCAGATGTGACCACTGTATACCTGACATTTGAGCATTTCTAACTCTGTGGTAACCATAGTATCAACCACATGCTATAGTATGATTAACAATAACAATATGCTACAGTGTCAATAACAACAACCGCATGCTACAGTGTCAGTAACAACAACCTCATGCTACTGTGTCAGTAACAACAACCACATGCTACAGTGTCAGTAACAACAACCGCATGCTACAGTGTCAGTAACAGTAACCATGTGCTATCAGTAACAACTATATTCTGTGTTAGTGTCACTAACAACAACCATATGCTACAGTGTCAATAACAACTGCATAACAATAACTATGTGCTACAGTGTCAAACAACAATCATGTGCTACAGTGTTAATAACCACATAACAACTATGTGTTACAGTTTCAATAACAACCATGTACTACAGTATAAATAACAACCATATGCTACAGTGTCAGTAACAACAACCACGTGTTACAATGTCAATAACAACCGTATGCTATAGTATCAATAACAACAAACAACCATGTGCTACAATGTCAATAACAATACTCCCTTTCCTTTGTCTTTGGGCAGGAGACTCAGATGAGAGGGAGCAATCAAAATTGGAAGTTAAGGTTTGGGATCCCAATAGTCCACTTACGGATCGACAGATTGACCAGTTTTTAGTTGTAGCCCGGTGAGTATGCCATTATAGAGTCAAGTCTTTATGTGAAAGGGAAAAAAAAAAAAGACTTTTTATTTTATGTGTATGAGTATTTACCTGCATGTATGTAATACGTGTGCCAGTTGCTTTTGGAGACCAGAAGAGGGTATCAGTTATCCTGGAACCAAAGTTAGAGACATTTGTGAGCTACCATGTGGGTGCAAAGAACCAAATCCAGGTCCTCTGTGAGAGCAGCAATCTTTCTCACACATCATGTATGTCTCACTGCTCATACCTCACACAGGAGAAAAGCATCCTGGGTACTGAAGGACGCACATGCAAATGGCTTTAGTAGCAGCCTTCACAGCATCTCCACCGTGGAGATGTCCAGCTGGAGACACAATATTGTCCAGTTGAAGAGGTGGGGAGGCAAAAGAGAATGCCATTTCAGAGAAAATGCATTAATATCACTCCAACAACATAGACGACTCCAAGCAGAATTAAACAAGGGGAAGAGTGTGCAGCCAGGTGTGGGGCCTGTGATAGACCTGCAATCCAGTACCTGGGAGGCAAACGCCAAGGATTTTGAGTTTGATGTTGTCTGAGCTGCCATACCAAATTCCAAGTCAGCCTGGGCTATAAGAGACCTGACTCAAAACAGCAGTATGTCTAATATATGTGTCGCTTCATGGCAGGAGCGCTATCGGTGGTCTTAGAATCCTGGTGGTGTCAGGAATGATGGTGTACATCTATAGTTCCAGCATTTGGGAAGCCAAGGTGAAGCCATGGGCCAGCCTCGGCTTCATAGTGAGACCCTATTATGGAGTGATATTGATATCTGTAGTTATTGTTAGCTTTTGATTAGTTGAAACAGGGTCTCACTGTGTAACCCTGACTGGCCTGGAACTCATAGAGATCCTCCTGCCTCTGACTCCTGGATTGAAGACTTGAGTCACCACAAACAGCCCTGTTGGTCTGTTTGCTTTGTTTTGGTGTGTTGTGTTTTGTTATGCTAGAATTTGAGATGGTGGGTCTTTTGGGGAAGAGTGTGGGAAGGGTTAACCACCCTCCGATTCTTCACGTGGGTATTGGTGGGACCCTGGCCACTTTCACTTAGTATAGTATGGTAGGGTTTGCTTTTTATTGCATACGATATTTTAAGTAATCCAATATGAAGAAGCAGCTTCCCCAGCTATCATGTTTAGCAAATCAGACAGACAGCCTGTGTACCCTGCACCCCTCGGGGTTAAGGCTCCTTGCACACACGAAGATTACTACAAATGGAAATCAGTGCCGTGGAAGTTGCTTTTTAAAAAAAATGATATAGTAAAAAAAAATGTATTATTTTGAGTCACCACAGGAAGGGGTTTCTGTTCTAACATTCTATGTGAGAAACGTTACTGGGATTCATTCACAGTTGATATTTAGAACTGCTTCACAGTGGTAGTCAAACTCTCGGTGAGTTTCCTCTTCCTATTTCGGAGCACATCTGAATACCAAATGATGTGTTCTGTTCTGAATACCAAATGATCTGCCCCACGGCGTTTTAGACTCATCTTCCCCTCCTTCTCTATGACCACACAGGTTTGGGTTTTGTTTTTCCCTTGCTTGAATGATAATTATCTACATATGCTCAAGTGCTTGGAAGCAGAGTCCAGGCTTCTGGTTCGTTTCAGGTTTGGTGTCTGCATGCTGAGTTGCCTTGGGGACGGGTCCCCAGACTAAACATGAAAGTCTTTTATGTTTCGTAGGTAGCCTACAGAGCCTGAAAGGAATTCCATACAATATCTTTTGGTCCTTGCTTTGTTTTCAGATACGGTCTCACTGTGTAGCCTTGGCTGGCCTGGAACTCACTATGTGTAGACCAGGCTGGCTCCCAACTCATAGAGATCCTCCTGCCTCAGCCTCCTGAGCACTGGGATTCAAGGGATTTGCCACCACACCATCCTTCATGCAGATGAGTTTGTACAGGAAACGAAGCTCAGAACTCAAGTCTTTATGGTGTCGTGTCAGTACTGCGCAGGGTTGCTCAGTCTGGGTTAGCCTTTAAAGGAGAAAAAGACTTTTGATACTTAATTCCAGAACATCCGACAACTTGTTTTCCCTTTCTGTTACAGTTAATGATTTACTACCCCAGAGTGTAGTCCTCCTCCATGGTCTCTGCCTTAGTTCCTGCTTCCAGTTAAAGCACAAAGGCAGGGGCTGGGGACGAGGCTCCGTCAGTAAAGCTCTTGCTGCTAAAGCAGGACGCTCACGCTTGGAAGGCCCAGTCGGGAGACCCTGGAACTCCCTGGCTTGCCTTCCGAGATGGAAGCCCCGGGGCTCTAGTCTAAACAACTCTCTCACAAATAAGGGGGCAGCTCCTACCACTAATGCTGGAGCTGACCTCTGCTTTCTCTGTGTGCACACATATACATACGGCTTTGCCCAAAATACACACACACAGGCGCGCACACACGTACGGGCACACACACATACACGCACAGACACCCCACTCAAACACAAGTAATAAAATGAAAACTAGGGCTGGAGAGATGGCTCAGCAGTTAGGAGCACTGATTGCTCTTCCAAACGTCCCTCGTTAATATCCCAGCAACCACATGGTGGCTCACAACTATCCGTAGTGACATCTGACGCCCTCTTCTGGTGTGTCTGAAGACAGCTACAGTGTACTTAGATAAATCTTAAATAAATAAATAAATCTTTTTAAAAACAAAAACAAAAAAAAATAACAGACGGTGTACTGGTTAGTTTTTTGGCAACTTGACATAAACTGGGGCCATCTAAGAAGGGGAAACCTCAATTGAGAAAACACCCCTCTCAGATTGGCCTGGAGATAAGTCTAAGACGTCTTTTCTTGATTAATGGTTGATAGGGAAAGGTCTGGTCCACTGTAAGTGGTGCTCCGCTAGGCAGGCAGTCTTGGGTCACTTAGGAAGCTGTGTGCACACCAGTGAGCATCCTCCTCCGTGGTCTCTGCTTCAGCTCCTGCTTCCAGTTTCCTGCCTCGCCCTCCCTCGGTGATGAGCCCAGACTTGGAACTTCCCTCGCTAAGTTGCTTTTGTTCGTGTTGTCTATTCCAGCCCTATAAAGCAAGCTGGGACAGAGGGACTGGAAAGGTGATAATCTTTTATTGAAGGAGTAGATGGCTTACTGTTCTCCTCTATGTTTGGCTTCCTAGTGCTGTGGGAACGTTTGCCCGCGCCCTGGACTGCAGCAGCTCCGTGAGGCAACCCAGCCTGCACATGAGTGCGGCCGCAGCCTCCCGAGACATCACCTTGGTAAGAAGCCTTTTGCCATTTGGGGTTAGCTTTGGCTCCTTGCTCAATTATAGAACCATGATAACAGTTCCGGAGACTCGCAGATCTCTGGCTGTTAGCCCTTGTCTACTGAGTTGACTCGGGTTAGCAGTTGGTTAAACTGGGCTCTGGAGTGACCTCTTGTTTGTGAGCTGAGACCGGTGAACAGTGTTAGGGAGTGGGTGGAGAGTGACGGGTCACACCTCACCTTCTGGCGTGCAGTTTCTGCCAGCTTTGTGCTTTTCCCTGTCCATCTATTTACTTGGCTTTAGGTCACATAAAGTATTTTATTCTTTTTTATACCTAAAGGATCATTGTTGCTATCACAATTGAGACTATTGCTGTGGTAACCGCATTTCACTTTGGGGGTTAATATTTAATAATTTTCGGTGTTCAAATATTGTGTTTTATTATGACATTTTTCATACTTAATATACTTTTCTCGTATTCAGGATTTTCATACATACCCCCAAGCACACTCAGATGTTTATTAAAAAAGACATTTGAGACAGGGACTCATGTAGCCAAGGCTGGCCTTGAACTCACTGCGTAGATATGGGGGACCTTGAAACCCTGATCCTCCTGCCTCTATCTCAGTGCCAGGATTCCTTGGTGTGGGCTTTATTGCTGTTTTAATCTAACTTTGTGTTGTGTGTGTGTGAGTGCATGGTGCACGTACAGGAATGACTATATGACGGTGTTGGGCAGAGGTCAGAGGACAGCTTTCTTCTCTCCCTCTACATGGGCTCTGGGAGTTGATCTCAGGCTGTCAGGCTTTAGCAGCAAGCACCTTTACCCACTGAGCCATCGCTCCTGCGCCTGTTGGTTTTGAGGCAAGGTCTCCTTCTGTAGCCTTGTCTGACCTGTAGCTGCTAGAAATCCTCCTGCCTCAGCTTCTCAAATACTGAGACAGAAGGTTTGGGATTTTTGTTATTTTGTGGGTTTTTTTGTTTGTTTTGTTTTAAGATAGGGTTTCTCTGTATAGCCCTGACTATCCTAGAACTTGATCTATAGTTCAGGCTGGCCTTAAATGTAAAGATCTGCCTGCCTCTGCCTCCCAAGTGCTAGGATTAAGGGCATGGGCCATAAGTGCCTGGTGTTGTTCAGGTTTAAGACGGCTTTGAACTCCGGGCTCAAGAAAACGTCTTGCCTAAGCCTCTGTGACTGACCTGCATTGTTCATGGTCTACTACACTTGTAAATTTTTCTTTTGTTTTTACTCATGATTTTGAATTTTAAATTTCACAGGATCTTTTGTGAACTTGTGTATAATTATTCTCTGCTGTAACTGGTATTGATCGGCGTGCCAACTCCTGAGTCCTGCTCCTCAGAATGTGGCTGCATGTTACAAAATCACTGCTTACCAGGGTGGAAATTTATAACCCCAAATGTCTCAGTGTGACCTACACTTTCCTTTTTTCTATGTTTCTGGGGTCTGCGTTTAGTGTGTGTATGTGTGTACCCTCGGAGGTCAGAGGAGAGCTTCCCAGCATTCCTTTCTCCTCTTTGTGGGTCCTAGGGGTTGACCCCAGGTCATCAGTCTCAGGGGCGTGCACCTCTACCTCCTGAGCCATCTCAGTGTAGTTCATTCTGTTGGTTTGTCACTAGAGTAACTCCATGGAATAATGAGCTCTGTCTGATAAGCCAAACCTCCTGGATTTTGTTTTTAAGAGTTGAGCATGCAGCTGGGTTCTCCAGGTTCCTCCCGTGGTCCCCTGCTCTGTGGGACACAAGCGCTGCTTCCCATCTGTCTTGCTGCATGATGACATGGGGCGATGGGGTTCACTGAGCTTCCCACGTGCTGGGTATGCCTTCTCTGGCTGACCTACTGACACCAGCCAACACATGCTTTTTCTTACCATTTTAAGAGCACAGGAAGCTGGCCCCCCAGTGATCTCGCTTTGTGTAGATAGAGTGTTATGTGTAACCAGTCCTTTGTCATTTAACTATTCTCAGGAAATGGTGCTTCTTAGAGAAAACTGGGCGTGTGCTTCTGTTATACTCTAGCAGGTGCCTTCTGCCCTGACTGAGAACCCAGAGTGGGAAAGCCAGTCCCTGATGTATGGCAGTTGGTGACTGGGTTTGTTTGCCTGATGGAGCCCATGTGTGGGCCTGGGAGCCACAGTGACGTTCTGTGTCCCACTGCTAGAGAATGTGCAGCACATTTGTTCTGGAAGATGGCTGGGTTCAGGAATTCAGGATATGTCTTATCTGTGAAGGCTCTTTTTAAAAAAAAAAATGTATATATGTATATGTATATATGTGTGTGTATATATATACATATATACATATATATGTAATATAGTATTGCAATAGTGCATGTGTTTTCCTCTTTTGAGATGAAGACTTGCTGTGTTGCTCAGGGTAACCTGAAACTCATGGGCCTGAGACAACTCTCCTGCCTCTGGCTCCAGAGTTATCAAGATGTCAGATGATGCGGTCCCACCTGGCTGAAGACTATTTATAAAAGAAGCATTTTAAACAAACTGATGTATATGTCTGTGTACTTACTAGAAGACCTACATTTACTATTATGTTCGTGACCTGTGGGTGTGTCTATGCCATGACACTTGTGTGGAAGTCAGATGATTTCTAATCCCCCTGCCTCCACTCTTATGTGCTAGAATTAAAGGTGTGTACCAGTGTAGAATAGTCTTAATCCTATTATCCTTCTAAGAAGGGGACTTCTGACTCGTGGCTCTGGCTGACCTAAACTCAGTCAGTAGACCAGACTGGCCTCAACTTCACTCGCCTCTGCTAGGAGTAAAGGTGTCTACCATCACATACACCCAGCTCATTACTACACTGTTTTTTATTAAACAGAAGTAGATCTGGAGGCTCGGGAAGTTGTGGGCTGTGTGGTTGAATCATATCCATTCTTGTCTCTACCAAGACCTCTCTGGCTCCACCAGCTTTCCTACCTGCCATCCGCCTCCTCTTCATTAGAACGCCGCGGGTGTTTATCTTTCTGGATTAGCTATTCTTGAAGATGGATGATGATGATGATGATGATGATGATGATGATTAGCTATTCTTGAAGATGGATGATGATGATGATGATGATGATGATGTGTGTGTGTGTGTGTGTGTGTGTGAGAGAGAGAGAGAGAGAGAGAGAGAGACAGACAGACAGACAGACAGAGCAGAGAGAAACAAAAAGACAGAGAGATGAGATGGGTAGGACAGACAGAAAGACATATGGAAGACCTTGGCTTCATGTTCAAACTGCTGTAGCTTCAGGTTCATTTGGAATCTTAAAGACCTAGGAACCTAGGAATTGATGTAGGTAGGGCCGGTTAAAACTGATGCTTAACGTCTAGATACAGAATCTGGGGATTGCTTGCCAGATGGGATGCATGAAAAGCTCATAGTGACCTTTTTTTTTATATACAGATTTATTTATTTATTATTTTATGTATATGAATACACTGTAGCTGTACAGATGGTTGTGAGCCTTCATGTGGTTGGTTGTTGGGAATTGAATTTAGGACCTCTGTTCTCTCCATCAACTCCACTCACTCAGTCCTTGCTTGCTCTGGCCCAAAGATTTATTTATTGTAAATAAGTACACTGTAGCTGTCTTTAGACACACTAGAAGAAGGCATCAGATCTCATTACAGATGGTTGTGAGCCACCATGTGGTTGCTGGGAATTGAACTCAGGACCTTCGGAAGAGCAGTCAATGCTCTTACCCGCTGAGCCATCTCGCCAGTCCTCATAGTGGCCTTCTACTGTCCATTTTCCTTGGGAACTTTACAAAGGGGACTCCAGGCTTTTAGCATTCCTAGACTATTTGCTCGTCTAGGACACCTATACCACTTGTCAATCACCAGTACTTGGGGGCAAGTAACTGTTTATGCCTGGTTCTGACTTCCTCATTTTGAGGTCTGTTATGAATGCAGCGGAGCTGCAGATTTCAAGTGTTGCTAGTCTAAGATATGTAAGGTTTTTATTGTTAAAAGATACGGAAGACCCTGGTTGATAGTGTACCCGCGCAGTCCTAGCTCTTGGGAGGTAGGAGCTGGCAGATCAAGAGTTCAAAGTGCAAACAACAAACTGTACTGTGCTCATGGAGGGTTCATACATGTTGCTCACTTCATAAAATAGAACGTATTTTGTGTGGCACACAGAGGGGAGAGCATCAATGAGAAACGCTTACACCGAGCTGACACCCTTCCCCCTCGCTCGGCTGGTAAGCAGTGTAGTCAGGCCCTGCCTTCCCTCTGTGGGAACATCATGGAGGTCTCACACAAAGGAAGATGGCTGTGAAGTCACCAGGTAGTGCAACCCTGGTGCCAGTATTGTATGTGTGATGTATGCAGTCTGTCCTGGACTGAGACATTGCAACCCTATTGTCACTGGCATTGTAGAGTGCCCTCTGCTCCACCCCTATTTGTGGTGTTGTGGTGTTGGCCTGCAGGGCAGCATCAGCATTGTCAGGGTCATGTCTCGCTCCCGGAGGGGACATGTGCTCTGCCTTCTCTCTCCTGCCTGGACTCTGAAAACTAAGTAGCTTGGAGAGCAGAGTCAAAGAAAGAAATGTTTGTGTTGTGGCCTTGAACTCCAGGATATACTACAGGTAATGAACCCAAGGCACCAAGCAGTTAAGAAGCTGCAGGAGGACCCATCTCTGTGGATTAGTGACAGGCAGGCTTTCTGGAGGCGGGTCTGGACTGAGGAAGCTTGGCTGTGCTGGCTCAATAAGAGGTGGACTCAGGCATTGGAACAGCGCTAATGCCTGTAACATAGCCGATCTTCTGAAAATGCCCCTCACTTCCCTGCTCCCAGGCGACGTCCCTGAGGTACCCCTTCCTCACCCTAGCTCTTTCTCAGAGTCCTCTGGACTCCAGTCAGGCATTGTTCTGAGCAACCTCCCTGACTATGTGTTTGCCAGTGTGTGTACACGTACGCATGTGCATTGCCAGATGACACTGTGGGGAGTTAACTCAGGTGGTCAGGCTTGGTGGCAAGTGTCTTTCCACTCCGAGCCCTGTTGCTGGCTTTTTTAATTTTTTTTTTTTTTTTTTTTAAGAAAGGCTTTAAGTGTCGTAGTTCAGCCTTGAACTTCCTTGTGTATTGATTTCTGATGCTCTTGCCTCTACACCGTGAGCACTGAGATTAGGGTGTGCATTGCTGGTATGGGTATTATTTGGTGCTGCTGTCTGGACCCAGGAGTTCGTGCATGTCAGATAAGCATTCTGCCAACTGAGACTCTTCAGCCAGTACTTTAGCACCAATGCAGGAAACCTCAGATCACTGGATTTGAATGGGGGGGGGAGGGAACATAGTAGGGAATTTAAATACGCCAGAATTTTTGAAAAGAGGCTAAGTGCACAAACTAATCCTAAAGACTGCTTATGTCATGTAACATCTTACTGGCCAAGCAAATCGTGTGCTGAAGCCCGGTGTCTGTGTAGGGCAGGGTGGCCTCCTGTGAGGTCCGGGGCAGGAGCGAAATGTTTGAACAACAATCGTTTTTTTTTTTTTTTTTTTTTTTAACCACGGTGTGATTCTGTTTAATGAACAAAAGACGAGGAACCCCATTGCCAAGATCTCCTTGTCAGTCTTTCTCCTAAAATACTTGTGTTTGTCATTTCCATCTGTTATGAATGAGATGACATGTGACAACACCTTTGCTTTTTGGCAGAGGGAACAGCTTGTGCTCAGTTATGATTTTCAGAATTTAGATTCGAGTGGATCTTGCAGCGCATGCACGTATCTACTGAGACGATGCGACCTTTGCAAAGTTCTCATCTGAGGGGAGACTTAGCTTGACTTGTGCTTAGTTTTCAAATCCATCTGTAATTTTATATATTTGCAATAGCATGTATGGAGTGGCCTTCATGGATGCATGCATCAATGTAAACTCACCAGTAGATGTAGGTAAGTGTAGTGTCCCCAGAGCTCCCTTAGGTCTCCCATTCACTATTCTGGCACACAGAGAAGATGCATCCCGGTGGATTTTTATTATTATTATTATTATTGAATGTTGTTTTTTGTTGTTTTAGAAGCTATGTTCTTTCACTTAAAGCTTTTAAAGAGTATGGTTAGATCACACAAAAGTGCATTCGAAAGCAACACCTCTGCATCTCAGAAAGGGGAGGCTAATAGGGACCCTCTGGTTCGCATAGTGAAGTTGCCCCCTAGAAGTTCCGCCTTCACTGACCGCACCGCCCACCCCACCAGGCTGTGGCTGACTTACTAGAGAAAATGTCTCATGGTGTTAGTGCAGGCTGGAAGCCGTCCTGCAGGCTGCGCCTCCCGAGTTGCTGGGCCACACAGTACACATCCTTGCATCTGCCTTGTGCTGTGGTTTAAGTGTGGGTTTCCTCTGATTAAGCAGTTGATGAGCTGTCACCTGAGACAAACACACTTAATTCTATTGATGTTTTGGTTCCAGAGCACCAGTTAATTATAAAAATTGCCTTTATCTTTTGAGGAATTTCAGCATCACAGTTAATTTGCATGAAATTTTAGAGGAGGTGTTGATCAAACCTGGGATGGAAAACAAGTCTGGCACTGAGCTACGCTCCAGCCCTCGTGTAATTCCTGGCTTTGTTGTTTTTGTTGTTTTGAGACAGGCCTAATATATTCAAGGATAACATTGACCTCCTTGCTACCTCCACATCTCAAGTGCTGGGATTGGCTTTTGAATACTATCTAGTCTTTTAGTTTTATTACCTGTTGTTGATTTAGGACATTACAAAGTAACAGTTAATGGCCCTATCCTTAGTTGAAAGGACCCCTAAATACTATTGATCGTTCTGATTTTATAATGTGAGAAAGCTCTCAGATTTGGAGATCAAAGAAACAGCGAAATTGCAGGGTCTATTTAGTGAGGTTCGCTAGAGAATCAGAAATATATCGGTTGTGAGCCTTGGCAGGGTGTGAGCAGGAGGCGAGAGCAGAATGAGCATGCTACAGCCCTGGTGGGGAAGGTAGCGCTTCCCTCAGAGGATGCTGGCTCACCACCTGCAGCAGATGAGCACCTCGACAGGGCCACACAGTGACTGGTAAGGGAAACTGATAACAGACATTTTCTTCTGGGCTTTTGTTTTGTGGAATGCAATGATTTGTTTTGAAGTTAAATTTGTTCAAACCTTGTCCAACCAGTTACTGAGCAGATCTGTACAAGTTATTGCCTTTGACACTGTCAGCAAATTCAATTTATGCCCATATGAGCCATATTGGTTAATGTCTCACAGTGTAAATGCACCCTTGTGTTGTAGGATTTCACTGGCTGCCTGACTTCAGATTTGTAATCCTCCTGCCTCACTCTTGAGTGCTGGGATTGCAGACATGCACTACTATGTCCAGCTGGAAATGTACTTTTAATTAACTAGCTAACTAACTAGTTAATTAGTTAATTGTGAGACGAGGTCTCACTGTATATAGCCCTGCTGGCTAGAACTCAGAGATACATGCCTCTGCCTCCCAAGTGCTGGAACTAAAGGTGTGTGCCAACACACCCCACCCATTTGTGATGTTAGAAATGATCAACACAAGAGGTTTGTGTAAAAGATGCAAGGCTTCTGTGAGTTTGAGGTTAGTCTGGTCTACAATAGAGTCTAGGACAGCCAGGGTTCTGTTACATAGAGAAACCCTGTCTCAAAGAAACACCGCCCCCCCCCCCCCGCCGGGTGTGGTGGCTCTCCCAGCACTGGGGAGGCAGAGGCAGGTGGATTTCTGAGTTCGAGGCCAGCCTGGTCTACAAAGTGAGTTCCAGGACAGCCAGGGCTATATAGAGAAACCCTGTCTCAAAACAAAAAACAAAAAACAAACAAAAAATAAATAAATAATAATAATAAAAAATAAAAAAGATGCAAGGCTTGACTTGTGCTCTGAAGCCTGTGTGTGTGTAGTAGGGACAGACACTCTGCCAGCCAGTCTGTGCTGGTGTATGCACACGCATGGACACGAGCACACTTGCACACACAGCTGATTGTCCTGCACTGCAGTTTTCTTAGTGTATATAAACGTGTGTGCACATGTATGAAGGACTCTTCCTCTCCAGGAGAGAAACTATCAAAAGTTTTCACAGCTTGAAGTTTTCTGTGTGCTGCTGACTGGGGAGCACTTAGGGTCCTGGGAGTCAAACCTAACATGTGGTGTATGCTCAGTGACGTAAACTGTCACTCACCCACCCCACAGAAAGCTGACCATATGACCCTCGAATCTTTCTTTTGCTTGTTTGTTCCATTGGGGTTTTTTGAGAAAGGGTTTCTCTGTGTAGCCCTGGCTGTCCTGGAACTCACTGTGTAGACCAGGTTGCCCTTGAATTTGCCTGCTTCTGCCTCCCCAGTGCTGGGATCAAAGCCTGAGCCCTGACTCTCCCGTCTTCAAATCACTCTTAGACTATGAGACCCACAGCGGCCTATCTGCCCTAAGGATGCCTGCTCAGCTGTTACTGCTCTTCCCAAAGGCTCGTCCAGGCTCCACTTAGATTTGTAATCTTGCTTGTTTTGTGTTAAGTACGAATGCATATTTTTTTACTTATTTCTTTTGTATGTCTATGCGTGCATGTGAGTACACGCGTGCTGTGCTGTGCACGTGGAGCCCAGAGGATAACTGTTGGGAGCCAACCCTTTCCTTCTATTGGGCAGGGGATAGGACTCAGGCTGTCATCCTTGGCAGCCAGCAACAATGAGATGATATCCTGAGTCATCTCATTGGTCCAAATATATAAATTTGCTTTAAATATCATGTTCCATTCCACTTTTTCTTTCCATCTCTCATTTTTATTAATAGTACATTATTCTCTTAACTTTTTCTTGGTCAGTGAAGATTATGCTAGTTTTCTCCAATAACTGAAGAGACTTGGCTTTTTTTTAAAGTAAGTGAAATCTTGACGTGAAATCAATTGTGTCTTAATTTAACATTTTGAGCATTTGGCTCTTCAGGGTTGCTGCCATCCCATATGGATCTGTTTGTAAATACCTTACATAGTCCAGTTAGCGCTCTCTTAGAGCAGTTATTTGGATGTGTCTGGCTGATTAATTTTGATATTTAAGAGGAAATGCTAAGGCACCGTTAGTCACACATGCCGCGTTTGGAGTTTCCATCCTCCACTGGCCCGCAGTGTGCTTGCCCGCTTGACAGCGCCTGTCCCTTCTGTCTCCTCCAGTTCCACGCCATGGACACACTGTACAGGCACGGCTATGACCTAAGCAGCGCCATCAGTGTGCTGGTGCCGCTCGGAGGGCCGGTCCTCTGCAGGGACGAGATGGAGGAGTGGTCGGCCTCTGAAGCCAGCCTGTTCGAAGAAGCACTGGAAAAATACGGCAAAGATTTCAATGACATCCGTCAGGACTTTGTAAGTGGAAAGCTGCGAAGGACCCCTTAGGATGGGGATATTGTTCAGTAACTCTTATGCATTTAACATGCCTTCCGAGCAGGGGTTGTTGGTGTCAGGGATCAAAGCCAGGGCCTGGAGCATGTGGTCTGCCACTGACCCACATCCACAGCCCCGACAGAAATTTTATTTGCTTAAAATAGAATGAAGGGCCACTTATCAAGGAGGAGACTGACGTGTGCGTTGCACTGTGTGTGAATCTACCCAGGGTAGGGAGTCCTGAGGGCCGGAATGCACTGTGGTTCCATGGATTTACTCTGCAGCACTCTGATTTCCAAGCTGAAATAAGGACGGTTCCGAGCCTCTGGGCTGAGCTTCACAGTCTGCACGTTCATTTCAGTGTCTCCTCCACAGCCTGCGCATGCGTTGCAGCGGTTCCTCCACAGCCTGCGTACGCACCGTCTGTCTCCTCTGACCTTCCTCCAGTTGTATTACTAAGTGTTGATGTGAACTTGTGAGGTCGTGTAACCCTGACCAAGCAGAAGGGCCAATGTGCTTTCTAGTTCTCATCTGTCTTCAATGATGTGCAGTGTTTCGCTTAGAATTTTATTATGTCTAGAATTAATTCCTTTTCAGACTCATTGAAAAATTATATATTCAAGTTGAACAGTGTGATGTACACACTCTGACAAGTGATAACAGCACCTAACACACATCTGCTGACTGTCGTGTGTGTGTGTGTGTGTGTGTGTGTGTGTGTGTGTGCGCGCGTGCGTGCGTGCGTGCGCGCATTCATGGAGCATTCCATTGCTGGACCATAACCCAGGCCCACTCACATCCTTTTGGTCAGAGTTTTGCTAAATGGCACAGCTGACCTTGAACCTCTGACCTAGA
>NC_034607.1:49447207-49513668 GCF_900095145.1 Mus pahari
GAACTCACTTTGTAGACCAGGCTGGCCTCGAACTCAGAAATCCACCTGCCTCTGCCTCCCGAGTGCTGGGATTAAAGGCGTGTGCCACCATGCCTGGCTCTTTAGTTAAATTTATTCTTTCTGAAAAAGAGGTTTTGTTTGAGATCTTCATAAATTACTTTCTCTAATAACTATCCTTCGTTTTAATTGTAAAGATATGTTTGTTTGTTTGTTTGTTTGTGGTAGGACCGCACTGTATAACCTGGGCTGGTATTGAATCTGGGCTGGCCATCTGAGTCTGTCTCCTGAGGGTTGGGATTACAGGTGCATACGCCTGAAAATGCACACCATGACTATACATTAGATTCCAGCTGGTTTCCTGCCTTTTGATTTGTTGGATATCTCTTGAATCAGCTCTAAAACAAAAATTGTTACTTATCAATATGGATTGAGGCAATAAACTCCAGGCACAGCTTTTAAATGTTGTTACCGCTATGACACTAAATTCTAAAGCCAGCCAAGTGTCATGTCTCAGTAATCCTGTAGTCAGGAGGCTGAGGCTGGAAGATCATAAGTTCAAGACTAACCTAGGGACCATGCTTTATTAAAAGTTATGGTCAGGTGGCCATAGTAATGTAACGCTATTGGTGTAAAAATTATTAGCATAATAGAGCTAAAAATGCAAGCTCAAAAGAATGTCCTGAAGATCAAGACAAGATGAAATGTTTCATCTCGTAAAGGCCCTTAGCCCCTCAGCCTTACAACCTGAGATCCCACACAATGGGAATTGTCCTGTGTGTGTGCGTGTACCACACCCACGGTAAATAAGAAGCTAGCATAAAGGACTTGTTTTACTGCTGTAAAGGACAAAATCTAGAGCCAAGCATGGTGGGTACATGCTTGTTTACCACCAGCCCCTGGGAGGTGGAGGGAGGAGGATCAGGGGCTCAAGGCCACGCTCAGCCACACAGCCAGTCTGAGACCAGTCTGGGCTATGTGATGTTACATTAATTTTTAAGTTAAATTCCCCTTTCTCCGCCCTTGCTCCCAAATGACGACTCTGAGACTAATTATCAGTGGCCATAAGCTTTGGCTCATTGCCTGACTAGCTCTTATTTAACCATTTAAACCAATCTATATCCACAGTGTGGTTAGTTACCTCTCCTTCAGCCCCAGCCGCCTCTTTCTTCTTGTCTCCTCAGCATCTCCCTGAGTTCGTCTTCCTGCTGCTTTAGGTCATCTGCTTAGTCCGCTCTTCACGGCTTCCCAGGCAGATCTTTTTACTCTGCCACTATTTCCCAGAATCCTCTCTTCCTGCCAGTGTCCCGCCCCCTTATTTCCAATGGCATTGGTTGTCGGCTTTTTTTTTTTTTTTTTAAGATTTATTTATTTATTATATGTAACTACACTGTAGCTGTCTTCAGACACCCCAGAAGGGGGCATCAGATATCATTATGGATGGTTGTGAGCCGCCATGTGGTTGCTGGGAGTTGAACTCAGGACCTTTGGAAGAGCAGTCAGTGCTCTTAACCACTGAGCCATCTCTCCAGCCCAGGTTGTCGGCTTTTTTATTGACAGGTGGTGCTTATAAGAGATGCTCTGTACAGTGTGAGACCCTCTCTCAACAGCGTAACAGTCTATAATTCCATAGCTCAGTGTTGGATGAGAAATGCTGAATCGAAACCGCTTTCCATGTTTCTGTGTTCTGGTGGTAGTTCAGAACTCAGTGCTTATATGTCCTATACGTTAATTCTCCAGGCAGGAATGTCTACCTTGATGCCAGCAGCTGAGTGACGGCACAGGCTCCTCCCCTTTTGCCATTTTGGTGCATTCCTTTCTGAACATGTTCCCTCAATCAGAAGTGTCATCTTCTTGTAGATCAGCATGTGTGGCCAGCGGAACTATCGAGTGTTTTCTGATAGGCTTAGAGAGTGTATACTGGCTTGTCTTTTCCCTGCCCCTTTGTGGTTGTCATTTTGTGAGTTGCTAGGTCTCACTGAGCATCAAAACTAAGACAAGATTCTAAGCTTGTTCCTTTGACCTGGAAGTCCCTACCAGACTGAAATGCAAGGTTGGTATAAAAACTCCACAAAGGGCTGGAGAGTTGGCTCAGTGGTTAAGAGCACTGACTGCTCTTCCAGAGGTCCTGAGTTCAATTCCCAGCAACCACATGGTAGCTCACAACCATCCAAAAATGAGATCAGACGCCCTCTTGTGGTGTGTCTGAAGACTGCTGCTGTGTACTCATATACATAAAATAAATAACTCTTAAACAAAAAACAAAAATACAAAAAAAAAAAAAAAAAAAAACTCCACAAAATGCAGTTTAAAGAGCTATGCACCCCCACATTTCCTAATCAAGGGTTCAGGGCACTGGGGCTAAAGCCATGGGAACATGAGATTGAGTGCTTGCTCAGACTGGTCTGAGTCTCATGGGACCTCAGAGATCTGAGTTCCTTGCTCCCACTAGACGCTTTCCTCACCCACAGAAAGGCTCCCTACCTGGCTAGCTCTCCTAGCACCCTCACCCCATCCCAGTCCTCTCCTAATGGATTTACTGCCTGGCTAGCTTGCAGGACTATTCCAACAAGCCCATCCTATCCACTTGTGGGGACCTCCTGCGGTATCCAGGAGACACCCTACCCCTTTGATGCTGTTGGGCTTCACTGGCTTCTCCATTCTCAGGTGCAGCATTCGCATCCTTCCTCCTGGCAGTGAGCATCAGTGACTAATCCTGTCTGCTGCCTTCTCTTGTATCTTGCCTATTAGGAATTGTACTGTTAAGGGCAGTGATGAACCAGAGGGAATCCGAACCATAATACTTGGAATTATTTTCTTTTTGAAGTGGAGAAATTGTTAATCCACTCTAAACTCCCCAGCGGGTACACGCGCCTTCTCTACACTCTCCCAATTGTTTTGGGTTCTTGAATGACACACACACACACACACACACACACACACACACACACACACACAGCCTTATTTTTAATGTACTCTAAGCAGCTCAACAGATGGGCTACTCCCAAACTTCCCCATAGCTAACAGGCTTTCCTCTCTGGTATTCTTGAGTTTTTACTTTCTAAAATCTATACTTCGCCTCTGCTACCCCACACCCAATGGGAGAAGTGGCCCCTGGGCTGCTTTTTCTCGATGCGTACCCGGCTGGTTCTGTCTGCTGCAGCTCTCATGTTTGCTTCCTATTCCTTTCCTGAATGGCCAGTCTAACACCTCCTTCTTCCCGTGGTCCCTTGCCCAGGAAATCTAAAGACCCACCTCTGTCTCCCTGCCCTGCCACCTTTGGCTGCCTACAACTTTATTTACCAATTAGAGTCACCTGGGGGCAGGGACCCTCAGCGTCTGGATGTACAGATTCTTGTGTAATTTTTGAGAGCCAAAATAACACAAATAACATTAGAACCAAGCCATAACATCTTTTTATTATTTATTCTTATTCTGTATATATGGGTGTTTGATCTGCATGTATGTCTGTGCACCACATGCATGCCTGATGTCCCTAGAGGCCAGAAGAGGCCATGGAAACTAGAGGTACAGAAGGCTGTGAGCCATGTGGGTGCTGGGAACTGAACCAGAGTCCTCTGAAAGAGCAGCAAGCTGTCTCTCTCTCCAGCCCCCATCTTTTGGTTTTTTGAGAGAAGGTCTCATGTAGTCCAGGCTGTCCTCAGACTTGATCCTCCCGTCTCAGAATTCCAAACTGGGATGACAGGCGTGTACCACCACGTCTGCTTAGTAGTTTTCCTTCCCATTCATAGTAAAACAGATGGTGAGCCAAGTGTGCTTTCGTGGCTCCCTGGGTCACTGCTGGGGTTGCAATGGTGATAGGCATTGAATGTGTGTCATAGAGAGCTCTCCTGAAGCCATAAGCCAGTGCCTGACACTGTCCTTGGTTGAAAGGACCTGGTGCTGGGCGTGGCCTGTATGGACCTCATAGACTAGAAGAAGTACATTTTATGATATTTTGGCTTACATGTCCACTTGGCTTCCTTTTCTCGGGTTTCCAGGTAAATGCCTGTCAGATCCTTGTTTTCCAGGGAGAGATGGCACTACTGAGGTCAACCATTCTCAGTTCATCTTCATAATAAAACCTCATCTACAGAGGGCTGTCTGGAATGTAGTCTTTGCTCTAGTAGGATTTTTTTTTTTTTTAATATTATGAAAAACAGCCAAAGCAAGCTTACTTTTTAAAATAGGAAACACACTTAGATATATCTTTTTTATTTTTTTAAAGATGTAGCCTGTTGTTTTTACTTTCCTAAAGATGTATTTATTTATGTATTTTATGTATGAGTGCTCTATCTTCATGCACATCAGAAGAGAGCCTCAGATCCCATTACAGATGGTTGTGAGCCTCCATGTGGGTGCTGGGATTTGAACTCAAGACCTCTGGAAGAGCAGCCAGTGCTCTTAACCACTGAACCATCTCTCCAGCCTCAGGTTGTTTTATTTATAATGAACAAAATAGAGTTGTCAGGAAAATATTGAGAAATATTATGCCAGAAACCAAAAGACATCCAGTTGCAATGACATCTGGAAGTTATAGTAACTTAGCCTCGGGCTATATAAATACTGTTTTTAAAACTGGGTAGCACAGCTGATGATGTAGGCCATAGCAGAGCAGTTGCCTTGCATACAGAAGGCCCACATTAATTAACAATATTAATTAATTAACTAATTAATTATGCTTTAGTCACTGCTTTACAGTGCTAAGAACTTTCCCAAGTAAGTCAGGGAATATTCCCATAATCTTTAAATTTTTAATCACTAGATTGGTGAGAAATTGAATGCATGCATTGGATTGAATCTCTTATTAAATATAACTTAATACCTTTTGGTACTAAGGGTCTGTGTCAACTTGACACAAGCTGGAGTTATCACAGAGAAAGGAGCCTCCCTTGAGGAAAATGCCTCCATGAGATCCAGCTGTAAGGCATTTTCTCAATTAGTGATCAAGGGTGGGAGGACTCATTGTGGGTGGGACCATTCCTGGGCTGGTAGTCCTGGGTTATAAGAGAGCAAGCTGAGAAAGTCAGGGGAAGCAAGCCAGTAAAGAACATCCCTCCACGGCCTCTGCATCAGCTCCTGCTTCCTGACCTGCTTGAGTTCCAGTCCTGACTTCCTTTAGTGATGAACAGCAACGTGGAAGTGTAAGCTGAATAAACCCTTTCCTCCCCAACTGCTTCTTGGTTATGATGTTCGTGCAGGAATAGAAACCCTGAGACACTTTTGCTAAGAATTAATATTGCTTTTTTTCAAAAGATTTTTTTTTCTAGGAGTTTAACATACAGATCCTTGTTACAACAACACATATCCTTGCTACATCCACTTCAAAGATGTGATTTTGAAGGAGAACACTCTATGCCATAGGTTGTTTTCATTATTGTCTTAAATATCTTTCAGCTCCCGTGGAAATCCTTGACTAGCATCATTGAATATTATTACATGTGGAAAACTACTGACAGATATGTGCAGCAGGTAACTGTCCACGCTACCCCACTTCAAGCCTTTCTGTTTGGGCCATTGTCTGTGAGCAATGAACGAATCCTGGACCTGTTTGATCCTTTCTAGACTGCTTTAAATCCCATGATTTCATGTCTTTAGGATATGATCTTTAACAGTTTCATCTTAGTGGTTCACTGTTTTCAGCATTCACCTTTAAAACTACTTGAGAATGATGAAAGGGAGAAAAAAAAAAAATGAAAGGGAGAGGCACTGTCTGGCCAGTGCCTGGTCTCCAGCAAGTGGGGCTTACTAGAAATCTTTGGACGATATACTTTTATGGATTAAAATTTGAGCCTGAAGCTGCCAGCCTTATAAATTCAGATACTGCTATGCTTTTCTAAAATCTCCTCACATGACATTTTTGTGGGCCTGTTCCATAAGCTCAAGCCCCCCATCCCCTTAGGAGTCCCCCAGACGCTAGGGAGCAAATCTAGGACCTTGAATATGATAGGTAGGCACGTTGCCATCGAGCTACAAGCCCAGTCCCACCCTGAGCATTTGACAGCAGTTGTGACATGTTTGTTGTTATTTTGAGATAGGCCTCACTGGGTAGCCCAGGTTGTCCCTAAACTGGAGTTCCTCCTGCTTCAGCCTCCAAAGCACTAGGATTGCAGGTGTTTATGTTAAGCCGGGGACGGTAGCTTTAGTCTCTGTAGTTTGATGCTTTCTTCTCCAAAGTCATTCAAAAGTAGGGAATCATTTAATTTTTGAGTTCTTCATAAATGTCCTAAATTCATGTAACTCTTAGTTACTTTTTTGAAAAATCTACCTTTAGAGAAAGGCATATTTTTGAAATGACCTCAGTAAATGTCTGTTTTAGATTCTTGCAGTCACGTGTCAGAACCAAGGCAGAGATTAAAAGCAGATGGCATTTGCCTAAATGTGCCAGCTGCACAGTAGCAAGGACTGGATGCTACACACATTCACTTAAGGATCACTCTCAAGTGCCAGGCGTTGCCGCGGTCATGAATAGTGAATAGAAATCGAACAGCGCACTGAACAATTTCCAGTGTCAACACCATATGGAATTCAGAAAGTGCATATTTTAAACAACTGTGCTGGAGTTGGAGGCTGCGCAGTCTGGACACCTGTGCTGTTCAAGTTAGGAAGTGTCCCCAAAGAAGGCACAGACATGGCACTAAGGGCAGTTTACTGTGTATGGAAGGAGTGTTTGAGTCCAGTAGAAGTCTCAGGTTGTCCCCGAATATTTTCGTCTTCATCTGTAGGACGACTGGAGGGGGCATTGTAGTCTCTCTGGGGACAGTGACTGTTCTTTACCCCCATTCCATTTGTTTTTATTTCTGTGCTGATCATGGTGTAGGTCTGATGACGTGTTCACCTTCCCATTCTTTGCCTGCATTTGGCCCCTCCATGGCTTCCCATGCAGCGGTCTGTGGGTTCAGCCAAGCTTACAGTTCTTACAGAGCCAGGCGCAGTGCAGACCTGCAATCCCTGCACTTGGGAGTTTGAGGCAAGGATGAACAGCACAGTAGTGGGGTCCAGGCCAGCCTCAGCCTCATAGCGAGCCCTGTCTCAGAACTGACTGATAGTTACTGCATGTGTTCCATCATGTGAGGGTAAAGCTCTGTTCCATTCTATTATGAGTAACTACAGTCACTCTCTCTTGCACTATCTCTAAATAATTTTTCTAAAAGCAAATGTTGTATGGGGGGCGGGGGCAGTGTTTGCATGCATATTCCTTTCAGAAAGACAAGAAGTAAAATGGGAAACTAAATCTGTAAAAATAAGAATGGTCATTGTCACTGTCCTGAGAGTTGGAGGTAAAGCTTAGTGGTAGAGCATGTGCTTAGCATGTGTGAGGCCACGGGTCCAAATCACACACCCACGCTCACCAGGAAAGTCCTTAGAGTTTCCTTATAGAAGATTGGGCAGCTGCCAGGCATGGTGGCACGTGCCTTTAATCCAGGCATTTGGGAGGCAGAGGCAGGCGGATCTCTGCAAGTTCGAAGCCAGCTTGGTCTACAAAGTGAGTTCCAGGACAGCCAGGGCTACACAGAGAAACCTTGTCTCAGAAAACAACAACAACGGATTGGGAAGTGGAGTTTTATGTATGCTCACAGTTCTGTAGTTCAGAAGCCAATGGCTTAAAAGTTACTGAAGATTTAGAATATGTACATGGAAGAAGTCTTAAGATAATGAATTGTGTACTTTGAGGCAGATGAGATGCTAATGATTAGTATGCATTTCATGTAAAATGTCTTGTCTATCTTTTGAATTAGAAGCGCCTAAAGGCCGCAGAAGCCGAGAGCAAACTGAAGCAAGTGTACATCCCAACTTAGTAAGTAGCCGAGTCCTTTGAGACATTATCCTGCTCTTAACCCTGTCCTTCCAAGCACGCCATTTGTTCACTGTGACAAACCTGAATAGTTTTGTGTGTCTTACCTGTTTTTCCTCCTCGAAGCTCAAAACTTGTTTTCTGTTGTCCCATGCAATAACTTTGGGAAGGAGTGGGTGACCTGCACAAGGGCTAGAGGCTCAAGTGCAGCTCATTTTTGTATTAAGCTACAGGGCAATTGTCAGATTTCCCTGTGAGAGAGTAACTGTGTTCCTAGAAGCAGCTGTTTGACACAGCTAGGACTTAGTGAAACTTCTGCATGGCAGGAGGAGTGTCCTTAGTGGTGCGCCTCGTTACTGTGAGGCGTGTCGTTTGCATGATTTGCTCAGGGGTTTACGCTGTTTTCTTGGACCACACTTTGTGAGGAGATGGTCAATAGGTTCCAGTTGTTTTCTGAATCTAGCATCCTATCACGTCTTTTGGGTTTTCAGGTTACGGTCATATAAAAGCGAGAATCAGTTTTCTTTTCACTCCATCTGTGTTAAAGGCATCACACTCTTCCATTCTTGAGGTCTTAGGTTTGGTTACTCAAATCTACGACAACTTTCTCTCTGCCGCTTCAAGATTTTTTCTAATTCTTTGAGTTAAGAACAGCAATTCTGTGTAAGTGTTTCTGTGCTGGGTTTGGGTAGATAGTGCATGTTTGTACAACCAGGAGGCTTCATGGACATTTACCTTAGGGCATAACTGATGTACTTGTCATGGTTCTTGTTGTTGTGTTGTTTTGTGTATGTGTGTGGGGATTGTTTTGTTTTGCTTTTTATTTTTTATTATTTTGAGACAGGGTTTCTCTATGTAGCCTGGCTGTCCTGGAACTCACTCTGTAGACCAGGCTGGCCTCGAACTCAGAGGACTGCCTGCCTCTGCCTCCAGAGTGCTGGGATTAAAGGCATGCGCCACCACACCTGGCTTTCTTTTACTTTTTAAAAGCTGTAATTTATACATCCCATAATTATTCTATTTCTTCTGCAGTGTTGTTTTGATATCCTTTAAAATTATGTATTTATTTCACAAATTCAAAACATGTCATTCCACAAGAAAAACACTGGTTGTGACTCAAGTCTGAGCTTCTCAGGGCAAATAGCCTTGCCCCTGCCCCACAGTGCTCCACAGTGCTGACACCTCAGAAAACACGCGGCACTTGCAGGGACTCAGTGACCCAATGGCTGATTTTATTCAACTTACCCTGGCTTTGGTGTCTTTATCTGAACCAGGGATCCACACAGTGGTCTGGATAAAATCTCAACTGTCAACTGTTTCTGAAAATAACTTTCCCTGGAGCATAGTCTTGTATATTAGTTATAGATTGTCCAAACCACCTGCAATTATGTCACAAGCACAGAATTTAGTGGTTGTGACTGTGTTATCCACAAACTTAAACTTCTTCACTACTGATCCACTTATAAGAAAAGTTTCCTACTTCTTGATTTAAATGATCCTTGGAGAACAATTCCTAATCATACTCATAAAAAATGTGCCTCATTTGCATTGCTTAAAAATAAGCTGAGTAACAGAGTTGTATGTAAATCTGGATCCCTCAATGAATTTCCGAGAGTTAACTAGGAAATAGAATGTTGTTGTTATTTTAATAGATCAAGAAATCTCTTTTTCTGCCCAGTTTTGAGCCGCAGCCTCCTACAGTCAAAGTCTTATGTTTAGTTGGAGGGCTGAAGGCTAAGAAGATCGGCTGCCCTCTGGAGGCATGCAGTACCCACCTCGTGCAGACCTTGTGTGCTAAGAACAGTGACCAAGAAGATAGCTTGGGGAGAGGGGCTGTAAACATTTAGTTATGCCCTGCCCCCCCCCCCCAAGAGTCTTTGAGGAAGTAAGTGTGAATGCACATGGCTGCAGGCAGTTGCATTGAACAGCTAGTGGGGTCCTGAACTGGGAACAGGACCAAACACAATTGAGGAGCCTAGAGAAAAATGGTGTGTCTGGTGTGAAGAGAGTAGTCAGCCAGCCACAGGGGCAGGGCAGTGCAGCATGGGTACCCATGACTTGAAGAGTGGACACGTTTGAAAGAGGAGTCATGGTCTTGCAGATGACAGGTTGCATCTGGACCGTGGATCCAAGGAGCAGCAGGACACACATGGGGAGACTGGCTGTGGGTACTCGGGAGGAGAGATGGCACCAGTGTGACCTAGAAAGAGCTTTGGAAGCTGTTTGGGAGGTGACTGACCTCGGCGTGTCAAGGTTAGGTCCACGGTTAGGTGGATGTTCCTGCCGGTCACCAAGCTCAGAGAAGGTGGCGCAACATTAGGTGAGGCCACTGTGAGTTTGTTCTATCATAAAAGGAGTAGGGGATGTGTGTACAGCATGCACTGAACATACTGACCAGTACACAAAGCCACTGCATTGTGGGCACCGAGAAATGTTTATAAAAATACTCCGTGAAACCGTCCTTCCTCTAAAACACCCTCCCACCGTCTCTCGCAACCTGGAACATTTTACACCTGTCATTATCCTCCCTGGACCTTCCTCAAGTTACTGTTTACACATAATCAGAGTTATGAATGGTTGTGAGCCACTGTGTGGGTGCTGGGAATCAAACCCAGGTCCTCCGCAAGAACAGCAAGTGCGCTTAACCACTGGGCCGTCTCTCCAGCCCAGCACTGGCCCTTCTTAGACTCATATATTTAGCCCTGCATTTAAATGCCGAGTTTCCATATTTCTGGGGAACGTTTCGCTTGATTTAAGTGGGTAGGGGCATCGTTTGAGCCGGACCATGGCAGAGTCCTTTTCAACTGGAAATGTTACACCTCTTGGGGAACTTGAGTTTCTCTGAACTACTTCCTTTCTTTTCTTTTTTGAGATACCGTCTCTCTCTTTCTCTCCATAACCCTGGCTGTCCTAGAACTCACTCTGTAGACCAGGCTGCCCTTGAACTCACAGTGATGCCACTGCCGCTGTCTCTGGAGGCTGCGATTATAGGCTTGTCGTGCCAGCCCCACTTTTCTTCTTTTTGTTCCAAAAAACTAAACACACAACAAAACCTGTTTCATTTGTTTGTTTGTTTGTTTGTGAATGTGTGCGTCCTGAGCTGGGGAGAGGGGTCTCACTGTGTAACAGAGGTGAAAGGTTCCATAGAAGGAAGGTCTTTGGGGCAGATCTTTGTTTCCTACGAAGTGCGTCTGTATTTCTGAATGATGTATACTGCGTGTGCAGCTGTAGGCACAGCTCTAAGCAGGGGCTAGCCGACTGTCAGCTCTGTTTACATAGTAAGTGCCCTGATATGTTTGGGCTATGTCTTTAAAGAGAGCTGTGCTCTCAAGTCTGTATTCAGTTTTACCAGTGTCTCTGATGTATTTGTTCTTAGTCTCCTGACCCATGTCTTTTTTTTCTCCTAAAGTGTTTTCTTAAACAGAAGGGGGGAAAAATCCAAAGCATGAACTCAAAAGCTTTCTCATCCAATTGCTAATCTGCCTCATAAAACTTCATATCAAATGTAATGTGAATGTTTATCTCGAGCTTGGGACAGGTGCTCCGTGGCTGTGTGTGGCCGGTGGCCCTGCAGAACTAGCCCGGCCCCCTCGGGAACACTGCAGAGGCCACAGCGTCGTCATCCCAACCAGGAGAGGAGCCAGGGCTCTTCCAGCCACACAGCACTGCCTTTACCTTAACATCCAATTAAAAAACTGTCTTTCTCAAGAAAATGTATGATGAAGATAAAGTGTAATGACTTCTGTCTTTCAAAAGCACAATGTGCTGTGGAGAGATGGCACCGGTGTGGTGTATACAGGAGCCAATGCATTGAACTTGATCCATCTGCTACTCCCTCCTGAGTGCTGGAATTAAGGAAGGTTCAACTTTTCTTTGGCTGTTTTAAAACAAGCTCTGATATACTGTGTGGTCCAGATGGGCCAGGAGCTGCAGAAAGTGAAGGATGAGCTGGAAGTCCTGATCCTCCAGCTTCAACCTTTGCATTGTCAGGGATAACAGGATGGTGTACCTTCAGGATCCCAGTTTAGGTGTTAAGAATTGACCATAGAGTGCCTGACACAAGACTCTGGCTGTTTTATAGCTCTGTTTTGCAAAATGAGTGCCTTGGTTTTATTTTGTTTCTTTTTTCTTATCATTGAACCAAATATATCCTCTTATGTAAGTTCCTGGACTCATGTGTGCCAATGTATTTAGAGTTTTTTTCTTTTGGTTATTGCTTGGTGTATGTGTTTCCGGTTGTTGTTATTTTTTTTTTAAGTTAGTGTACAGAGTCCTGGGTCCATCCCAGCATCTTTGTTCACACCTCCCATCATACTTCGTTCTCATTGGCTCCCTTCACTGCCTCCCATACTTGGGTTCATCTTCTTACCCTGCTTTTCCCAGTCTGTGTCTCCCTCACTAAATAGATAAAGTATCTGTTTGTATTTCAAGGAAGGTAAATCAGTAAGGAGGTGCCAGCTTTTGGCCTTGTCCTACAAATTATTTTTAATCATCTCCCTTTACATTTCATTGAAAGCAGCAAACCAAATCCCAACCAAATCTCCAGCAGCAACGGCAAGGCTGGCACTGTGAATGGAGCTGTGGGGACCCCATTCCAGCCCCAGAGCGCCCTCCTAGGACGAGCCTGCGAGAGCTGCTACGGTAAGTCTGCTCAGGTGGGGCCTGGCTAAGTATGGGAACTGTCCTGTGCTGTGGGGTGGGTTAGTGAGAATAGTCTAGAAAGCTGGCCTGCTGCTCAGAGGTGGGGCAGCGGCTCCTCAGTGAGTGGTGTCCACGCCCACCCCAAGCCCACGATGGGAACAGGGGATACTGGCTGAGCACTCTTGCTAAGGTGAGTGCTCATTTGTTCTGGTTTTCTTCTGTGGATCTATGCTTGCTGGCAGGGTTTGTTTGTTTGTTTGTTTGTTTGTTTGTTTAAACTGTATGCGGTTTGATTCGCTTTGTGCTGTGATACATACCAAATCCCCTCTTGGAGTTCCTCGGTGTCGTCTGACAAATTAAATGTGTCTGATACTTGTAGAGAAGAGGCAGGGGTGGGAATGAGGGCTTACAGCCCTCAAGCTCCCAGGGCACCAGGTGGGGAAAGGCCAGGTTATGATATTTGCTTTTGGCCTCTGGCCTTACTGTGTGCACCTCTGCTTGCAGGGTTCTTATGTGTGCCCTTGTTGTATGGGGCTGTGGAGATGGTCTGGCCTGCAGCCGATACAATGTATGTTCATTTTAAATCTCAAACAACAGCAGACACTCTCCTTTCTGTCACTGTTCTTGAGGCAGGGTCTCCCTCCAGCACAGGCTTGGCCTCCAACTCTCCACCCCCTTACCTCAGCATCCTCTGGGGAGACTGGATCACAGACATGTGCCACCACAGGGCAACTCTATTTCTTCTATGCACATTCCTATGTGCGTGTGCGCGTGTGCGCATGTGCAGGTGGATGTATGTATATGTGTCCTTGATGCCCTTATCTGTATGTCAACGGTCAAGTTGGGGACTAGAGAGCTAGCTCAGCGGTAGAGTCTAAGGAAGAGTGTCAGCCCAGGACCCCAAGATCAGGTTCCCACACAAAGGAGAATCATTTGCCCCAGAGGGACAGGGGACAGGGAATAAGAGACAAACACAGGATGGAGGGTGAGGGGGAAGGGATATTTGTCCCACTGAGGCCTCTGCATAGAGACAGATGGGCGCATAGGCAAATGGAGGTTTATAAAGGTACACGGGCAAGGGGAGACTTAGTGTTAGAATGAGGTGTTTAATTTTAATTAGGCATGTTAATTAGATGAGCCAAAGGGGGCTTTTGATGGCGTAGACTTTGATTGCTGGACCTTGGTAGTCCGCCTCAGGAGGAGGAAGTGGCCAAGTAAGGAAATAGACCTTGTGGTTAGCTTTAGAGATGTAGTCTAACGGTTTCAGTAAGGCAGAGGGAATGAGGGAAAAGGGTACGGCCTGCCCGAGCCATGCCTGCTGCTCCCCACAACCCCCATGTCCCCCATGCCCCCCACGCTACCCCCCATGCTCCCCGTGCTCCAGCAGGTGCCCAGATCTTGCAGAGGGCCTGAATTTGGTTGCCAGCACTCACATCAGGGGCACACAACCAACTGTCACTTTAGCCCCAGGAGTGCCTGGCGCCTTTGGCCTTATAGGGCACCTGTACTCACGACACATGCATGTAATGAAAATGTTGGCACAAAATCTGCCTGAAGAAAGCCAACTTTATTATATGTTTTAAGTTAAAAGGGGGAAGGGGTCAGGCCTGGCTTGAAAGGAATGTCCCAAGAGTGGCACGTGATGGTATGGAGATAATTCTGAGTTGGCTAAAGGCAACTAAGTGTAGTGGTCTGTTTCCTGGCTCTTTTGGTGTGGGTAGGGGACTGAACCAAGGACCCTTCCGTGCCCAGCCCAGGTCTAGTGCCGAGCGGTAGTCTGACTCTGCACACTGGTTTGTGAGGTGTTCCTTAGTGGACACCCTGCGCTAGCTAGCTGACTTACAGGTTTGGTGCAGTCCAGCCAAGCAGTAAACCAGCTGGGGTGGGACACCAGCACATAGGAGCTGCGCTCGCTCATGTGACAGGGACTCATAGTCTTCAGGCCTTTCTGTGTTCAAGAAGAAATTCTAAAGTGAGATTTTTGTTTCCCGAGTGAAGAAATAGCAGACCGGTTTCTGGTTTTATTTGGCTCTCCTGACTTAGCAGTGAGTCCTCTCTTCAGGACCTTAGCAATCCTTAAGAGAGCTCAACCACTCTGTTCAGGTTTTGCACACTGCCAAGGAGCTTCGAGTAATAATAATATCCTTTGAAAGACTTATTTCTAGACATGTATATAATGAAGTCAATTTTAATTAACAAAATAAAATCTCAGCAGCCTGAGGCATAAACCAAGATGTGGCTCCTCTCAATAGACATGACAAACATTTGATGTGTGCTGGAAACAAGCAACTTAGTATCTTCAGGGTACTGAAAACTGCACTCGCATATACCATGCGTTCATGTTTGGCCTACAGCCTTAGGAACTAGCTGTAAACAGGCTCATGTAATGCACTGTAAGCGACTACTGTGGACAACGCTGTAAGCAGGCTGTGGCTTCAGGGTGTCTCTGAGGTTCCATTAAATTGAGATCATGGATTTCCTGGTCCCTTTCCCTCTGTCTTTAGCCACACAGTCTCACCAGTGGTATTCCTGGGGCCCACCTAACATGCAGTGTAGACTCTGCGCGACCTGTTGGCTGTATTGGAAAAAGTATGGCGGTCTGAAAATGCCTACCCAGTCAGATGAAGAGAAGTCTCCCAGCCCAACTGCAGAGGTATGTGAGTGGGGTCCGCAGGTTGAAATCACCGCATTTCCCGGCTACTGGCCTCTTCCTTGGAAACAGAAATGCAACACAGGACTGCTTACAAGTGAGCAAAACTGGGATTTAGTGTTAAACATAGCGCTGCATACTCACGGTGGGTGTGAACACCAGGGCCGGGAAAAGTGGGATTTTTTTTTCCCCCAGGTATTCAAAATATTGGTCTTTTGAGATTATTCAGGGGGAAAAAAAGGATATGTGTGTGGGAGGTGTTTGCCTGAGAGGAGAGCTTACAAATTGTCTTGTTTTAAAAAACAACTTGTAACCTTTATATACTGATGAGAACACTTTATTATATAAAATAGCAAACACAAATTAAGCCTTTTCTTTCCTTGGTTATTGTGGAGGGACAAGAAGGGCCCAGTCTTGAGTGAACCGTAGTTGAAAGATGGCCTTGGTAAATCCGTGTAGAAGAAGGATGTCTACCAGAGGGAGGCAAGTCCGGAATCTCCGGATTCCTTACAAATAATAAACATCCCACAGGGCCAATCGATCGATCGATCTATCGACTGGGCAGCTTCTCACTGATGGCGCCTATGATCTGAGTTCCACCCCTGCCCTGCGCACTCCCTGCGTTCTTACCCATCGGGCACACTGCCTTTCCCTCGAGGGACAGGTTCCTGAGTTACAGATGCTTCCACGTGGTTGTGGGCTTTGGCAAGTTCTCTTCTGAAAATTCCATTGTTTTCCACAATTGCAGGACCCGCGCGCGAGAAGCCACATGTCCCGGCAGGCCTTGCAGGGCATGCCGGTCCGGAACACCGGGAGCCCCAAGTCTGCAGTGAAGACCCGCCAAGCTTTCTTCCTTCGTACTACGTATTTCACAAAAATTGCTCGTCAGGTCTGCAAAAACACCCTGCGGCTGCGGCAGGCAGCGAGACGGCCGTTTGTTGCTATTAATTATGCTGCCATTAGGGCAGAATGTAAGACGCTTTTCAATTCTTAACCTTACGTGTTCCTCTCCTCGCCATCCTCTCTCCCTCGCTCTCTCTTTTTGTTTGTTTGTTTGCAATAAACATAAGTTCTTGTGTACAGCCTTTGTTTTTTTTTTTTTTTAAACATTGTTCTTGTCTGCTGCCATTTATATCATGCCACCCTGAAAAACAACATCAAAATCCCTGTAATTTTCAGAGTAGCACTAATCAGAAGGTGGGGGAAGCTAACCTTACCCAGCGGGCTTTTGTGGCACAGATGCCCAGAGGGACCTTAAGTGATGCACATCTACCTGTTTGGTAGTGTTTCAGTGAAAACTCAAAGGATGATAAAAGCTCTAAGAAGACATCACAACCCAGTCTTAAGGATTCATCAGGTTTTAATAAAATTTGCTAATTTATGCTAGTTAGGAATTGTATGTCTTGACAAAGTCTTCCCAGGAGCCTTGCAGCCATCACACTGTAGGAGACACAGTGTTTCCTAAGAAATCCTGTATTTGTGAGTGTAGTGAGTTTTAAGTCCCCGTGAGAACCCTCTTTAAGAACACCCCCCCCACCCCCGAGCAAACGCCTCTGTCCCCCCTGAGTTCCATTGCATGGTCATACATTACCAGTCAGCGTTTCCGTGACTTACGCTCTTGTTTCCAGCACATCCAGTCTCTCTCGTGTTTCCTTTTTGTTGTTGCTGTTGTTAGAACTAAGGTTATCTGCTCCAGTGAGCTGTTGGCTCTTGTCTTATTGCCACGTGTCTGAAAATGTACACATAATCTGTGGTAGCTGTGGAGTCATACATACATGGCTGCTAGGGCCCTATAATTTCTCCTTAATAGATTAAAAAAAAAAAAAGAGGCAGATTAGAAAATCTTAAAGATATTTGGGTGTGTGCTTTCTTTTTCCTTTTTTTCTTTTTTGTTTTTGTTTTGTTTTGTTTTTGTTTGTTTGAGGTTTTTTTGTTTTGTTTTGGTTTTTGAGGCAGGGTTTCACTGTGTAGTTCTGGCTGTCCTGGAAGCTCACTCTGTAGACCAAGCTGACCTCACACTCATGAGATCCTCCTGCCTCTGTCTCCCGAGAGTGCTGGGATTGAAGGCGTGCGCCACCACTGCCCGGCTCAGGTGCTTTGTCTATGAAATAACAACTGGTTTTGAAGCACAGGAATTCTGGGATGGTCGGGGCAGGAGAATCAGTAGTTGAAAGTCATCCAAGCTACACAGGGAATTCAAGACCAGCTTTGGTAACATGAGACCTTGTTTCAAAAAAACCAAAAACATGAAAGCGTGTCATTATGGGATTCAAAGAGGATGCCCATAAAAGAAATGACGGCTGAAAAAGAATTTCTCATTTATAAAAATGATTTTCTTTTTAAAAAAAGAATTAAAAAAAAAAGATTTTCAGCAGAAAATTGAAAGTTCAAAGATCTTTAAACTTAAAGGTAAAAGGCCTATAAGAAGAGTGAAAATCAGTGACCGTTTAGCCTCCCGAGTGGGGAGAGCCAGCCGCGTTCTCACTATAGTTGAGAACTCAGGCTCATCTTTGGTTCTGTCCTGGCAGGTCTGAGGGCAGAGACCTGCTATTTTTTTCACCCATTTTAAGGAACTAGAAAAATAAATATATCCACCCAAACTGTTTAGATGATTTAAAACACATTATTATATAGTTTCTTAGGAGGAATAATTGAAACATTTCAGACAGAAAATTACTGATTGGCCGGTATCATCTTTGGTTCTAGCAAATGGCAGAGAAGCTGTCAGCGGAGGGATCGAGGCCGGGCTGCTTTGTCTTTGGCTCTCGGGTGATTTGCATGTCATCTTTGCGCTGAGTCTTCTCAACAAAGCGAGTTTGTGTCACTTCATTCCAGTCTTGTCGCTTGAAATCCATGCTGCTAAGAATAGAGTCAGGGTTAAATTGTATTCTGTTTGTTCGAGGTATGGAAAATAATAGGGGAAGAGCAGCAGTAGTTTGTTGTGATGAAATCCCAAAACTTATTATTTTCTTCTTCATCTCTATTGAAGTACATAGAGAATCAGGCACTTAGAGCAATTGTTACCTTACAACTTAACGTTCCAGTGTTGCTCGCTTGTCTTCCCGGCTCCTCTCCTAGCATCTAGCTGGTTTTGGCTTTATCTTTTCTCTTCTATCTGTACATTCTTTTTTTTTTTTTTTCTATCTGTACATTCTTATAACCTCTTCAGTAGACGAGTTTATCTCAGCTCTGAGTCTGTGGTCCATTGGAAATGAATGGCTGTATGTGAGTGCATGAATGCGTGCGTGCATGCGTGCGTGCGTAAGTACGTACGTAAGTGCGTGCATGCGTAAGTACGTACGTAAGTGTGTGCGTGCGTGCATGCGCTGTGTATTCCTTCATAAGCTTCCCTTGACTTTTCAAAAGCAGTGTTGGCTGCTCCATCTCTATAAAACGCAAGGCTTACTGATAGTATACTGCTGTTGTACTTTCAGAGAAGGTAGACACTGTAATTCTAAAGAATTGAAGACTAGAGCTATAGTGGATATGTTTGGAATAACAAGTAGCATTAGGGAAGGAAGGTAGTTCCCTTAGTACAGCGCCTGAGCCAGTGTTGTAGGGATTACAGGGTATTCGGGTGGGTGCAGAAGAGGGAAACCTCCGAGGTTGCAGCCCCAGGGAAGCATGGCCAGCACCTAAGAGCTTGACAGGAGGTAATCCTATTTTCAGATTGGTTATGGAAGTATCAATTCCATAACGTTTTATGTTCATTAAGGAGCATGTAATGTAGTAAGGCTTGCAATATTGTAAGTGGGGATTTTTGCAAGAATTAATAGCTGCGGGAAAAGGAAGTGGGAGGCCAGGAAAAAATAGGATGAGATTTTTTTTTTCATTGTTCATCTTTTAAAGGAATGTATTTCCTATTAAATAAATAAATTATAAACCTCCCAGGACGTGCCTATAATCTCAACACTGAGGAGGCAGAAGGATTCCCACTCCTTTGAGGCCAGTCTGGGCTACCTACATAGTGAGTTTAATACCAGACCCTATCTCAGAACAAAAGCACAAATATATGGAATACATACGTGATATGTAACAAACCTTTTTAGACCTGAGCACAGATATTTGACATTCTGAATCCTCACACTGAAGCTCACTTAAGGGGCACCTCAGCAGCACTTCAGAGACAGCTAAAGCCCCTAGCAGAGCAGGCAGGAATTGGCCTGCCCCCCTTTGCCAGCTTACAGAGATAATTAAGTTAAGTAGCATCAAATCCAGAGACCAGCAGTAAAGGTACCTTGTGTCTCTTCAGGAGATTCTACCGGTTGAAGATGTGAATTCAACTTTGCAATTATCCAAGACCTCTTGGGGAGGTTTGGGATTGGTTTTCTCTTTTTTTTTTTTTTTTTTTTGTTTTTTTTTTTTAGATTTTAAAACCAAATTTATTGTTAGCAACTGCACACACTTTCCTGAAGTGCTCAGCTCGAAAGCAGCAGGAGGGAACCGCATTGGGTTGTTTCTCTTGCTGGTTTTTTAATAGTGTTTGCCTTAAATGTTTTCTAAACATTTGTTTTTGTTTTTGTTTTGGTATTTTTCGAGACAGGGTTTCTCTGTATAGCCCTGGCTGTCCTGGAACTCACTTTGAGGACCAGGCTGGCCTCGAACTCAGAAATCCGCCTGCCTCTGCCTCCTGAGTGCTGGGATTAAAGGCGTGTGCCACCACGCCCGGCCAGGAATTTGTTTTTCAATGGTTACTTTGATTTTTCTTACATTTATTTTATTTTATGTATATGAGTTTTTTGCCTGCATGTACGTATGTGTACCATATGTATGTATGGCACATGGAAGTCAAAAGAGGTGGGGTCAGATCCCATTGGGCCTAGAGTTACAGGTGGTTGTGAGCAACAATATGGCAGCTGGGAACCTAAGCTGGTTCTTCTGCAAGAGCCACAAGTGCTTTTAACTGCTGTGCCCTTAAACTTGCAAGTGTTCTGTCCCTTAATTTTTTTTTCTTTTAAGTTATGCAAGTGGTTTCAAATCGCATAATCTTTCTTTTCCTTCCTGATAAATGTTCTTCAGAGGCAACTACTGTCATGATGCGTTTTGAATTTTAATAGCCATGACCCATTGTCTCCTAGAAACCCAGCTTATATTCTCAAACTACTATCTTGAGTGGATGAGTGCCCACTGCTGAAGAACCTTGGCAGAGGTGTTCCCCATCTTTGACACCCTTATGCAGCTGATGGAAGAGACATAGCTGCTAGCTTCCATCCTCTATTACTAGTGAAATAGAAATCATCGCAGAGATCTGGAAGGCACTTACATTTCTGGTCAATTATTTTTGCTCCTTTCTGTTTTCTATTAGAAGTCTTCCTGAACTCTGGAAACGTTAGCAAGGTTACTTCTAGATCTGTGGCGCCAATACTTCCCTCCTAATTTGTCTTTGTCTGTGCTGTATTTTCTAAACATCTCTCTCTCTCTCTCTCTCTCTCTCTCTCTCTCTCTCTCTCTCTCTCTCTCTCTCGGTGAGGGGTGGGGACAGGGTCTCTATGTAAACCAGGCTAACCTTAAACTCACAAAGACCTGCCTGCCTCTGCCTCCAAAGAGCTAAGATTAAAGGCGTGCACCACTACACTGGGCTAAACATTTCTATCAAAAACCGAGTACTCTGTTTTGTTTCTGTTAATGATTTTGTTGCCAGAGATCTGAAAAGACCATGTCAGTATTTTTTTTTTTAAGAATTTTACTTTATATAGGAGTGTGCGTGTGTGCATGTGCATGTGCATGTGTTTACTCATGTGGAGAGCAAGGTGCAGAAGCACACATGTCAGAGCATGTTTGTGAAGGTTTGCAGGACAGCTGTTGGCCCTCGCCGGTCTTGTTCCAGGCAGTGTTTCATAAACCAGACTAAAGGGCCCGTAAGCTTCTGGAGGTTCTGCCTTTATCCCCAGGGGCATGCTTAGATTGCACAATCCACATTTCAGGTCGTCAGACTTGTGCCCCGAGCACCTTTATCCACTGAGCCATCCTCCCAGCCTTTGTGCATTTTAATTAATCGTGTATATTTTACAGCTTTTCTATGTTATAATCTCCTTCTACCCCCAGTATTTCCAGTACATCAGAGAAAAGGTCAGAGGTTGGCATGAACATGTGACTATGCGATGCTTGCCCTGCTGCGTAAGAAACGAGCTTAGTGCCCAGTCAGTGACATGAGTGAGGTGCTGCTGTGCCACCCTGTCTGGGTAGTTTTGGTCCCCTCTGGACAGTCCTCAGTTGCTGCTTTTGTCCACATACTTGTAGTGGCCTCCTCTGTGTTGAGCTAGAGATGGTGAGTAATTTGGGAATCAAGGACTGACAAAGCTTGATGTTGCCTGGCCTGTTGACCAGGATGCAGCAATATTGATCACACAGTGAGGTTTACAGACGTTCCTGTGAGCCGAATGTGGTTTTCCTACTGAATGACTCCTGTTTTTCTCATGTTAAAGCCAGGCTAGGCCATCTTAGCACTTTCCAACCTAATTTCTTTATAATTGACTGATAATTCTCCACACCAATTACTCTCTTTAAAATAGACTTATTAGTGAGATATGGGTCCTGCTAGAGAGCTTTGATCTCCAGAGTGGACTTGGAAACTTTCCCCAGGAATATGACATCATTGGTGAGACTTAGTTTGAGAAACTAGAGGCGGTTTCCTGCGGTTCAAAGTGGAAACCCGGTTGGCGTGGTGTCAGTGACCATCTTTGGGTTTGGTGGCTCTTGTCAAAGTGATGATAACATCCAGTGTCAGTCAGTTGTAGCCACGTTGACAGTTTTTCTGGTGTTCTCGCAGACTGAAGGGCACGGAGTATCTTATTGCTAGGACTATGGAGAGAGAGTGTGTTTGTCCAAACCGCCGAGGAGTTTACCAAGACGATTCACTCAGGCCGCTTGAATTAATGGAGAATAAAACAAAAACAAATCCCACTGGTCTCTTCCCCAAACCTGACCAGAATTTTAGGCAAAATAGACACAGGAAGAAGGAACGCGGTGTCACCGCTTGGTGGTGGGACCGGCGTTCCATCCTTGCAAAGTATATCTACACACACTGGCTATGGATGTGCTGGCTTCTGCCTCTGCCTTCATTGTTACTCAGGTGAAAGTGAAGAGCTTTGCAACTTAGTACAGCTCGAAGAGGTAACCATCTGAGCGGAGGGGAGCAGAGGGGAGTCAGGGCCTTTAACCGTCGTCAGTGGTTGCCTTGTAGGTACACAGTGCTTGCGGCCAGGCGTGCACTCCTGGGGGCTCTAAGCTTCCCGCAGCATGGGCCTCTGCAGCTCCAGCCTTGTCTGTTTTAATGTTTTTTAAATGCTATTTCAATGTTTTTTAAATGCTATTTCCTCCATCTGCTTAATAGGTTTTTTTTTTTTTTAAATTTCCTTGATGAAAAAGGACTAGTGTTCACAACAAGCTCAATCTTTAAGGTGTTTGAGGTTCCAAATTGAAAGGCAAAGAACACCTATGAGTGTCAAAGACACTGATCCCATCTTGATGACAGCTTTAAAGTATGGTGTTTACATTGTATGTTTTATTTCCTTTTCTGAACTATTTTATGATGTGGTATGAGGTGAGGAAACTTCTTGGTCAGTGTCCACCTTCACGTTGTGACTGTTGGGTGTCCACACTTAGGGACCGTTAAAGCCTCAGCTCAAGTGTCAGTGTATGATGGAGCCAAGAGCCGTAACAGAACCAAATGACTTTGCCGGGCTGCGGTCCGGTGCAGATGAGTTTCGTTATGATAGGGTCAAGGCTCCTGAGGGCGGCCGGCCCACTCCAGCTAAGCCGAGGGGTGGCTGAATGGCGTTGCCTTGCCAACCGTTGGTTTGGTTTGTTTCAAGCCATATTAATCTTACATTAAGATATGTCCCACCTTGTGTGTACTCTTGAGTGTTCTATCACAATGTAGAAATGTCACAACTCAAAAGGAAGCCCATTTCCATCTCTCTTCAGGTGAGCACACATGGTATGTGTGAGACCTACACTCGATTGGCTTTAGTGTGAGCATTGATGTGAGCCCCTCCTTCAGTACAGGGGGTCTGAAACTCGAAACAGTTTTCTCTACCCAGAGGAAGTAGTGGGAACAGGGTGGGTGCTCTGCATTCCCTGCCACCCCCACTCCCATACCCTCCACCCCCGCACCCTTTATTTCTGTGTTGTGTGTTAAAGGTAGAAGAAACCACCTTACTGGTGTCTCCATTTTTCTTTCTCTCATCAGATGCAGACAGACACGCCGAACTTTCTGGAAGCCCACTGAAAAGCAAAAGCACCAGGAAACCTTTGTCATGTATCATTGGGTATTTAGGTGGGTATCGCCTGACACAGGAAGAACTCGGGAGACACCTTGACGTGCTGTAGGCATCCTGTACAAACGTGGATGCGGAGTTCATTCACGTCCTTCGAATGGACGAAGCTGGCTTCCTCATATGTACAGTTATATTTTGTCTTAGACATTCTTATCAATTGCACAGAGTTAAATATATTTGTTTGCTTCAAAAAAATTGTTGAACTAAACACAGAATAATTGTAATAGACATAGGCTAAGAAAAAAGAAAAATATATGGCGGTTCCTGCCTATAATCCCAGTGCTTGGGAAGCTGGGGCAGGAGGATTGCTGTGAGCTCCAGAACAGCTTAGCCACGTAGCATGACCCTGTCTGAAAACAGGAACAAAACCAAGCAAACTAATGGGCAGAGGGGGTGGTATTTTAAAATTATTCAATAGTACAGGGTGAATATCCTTAATTTTAATTTTGATTCAGATACTTATACTATCTCTGACTTGTCTTTCCCTTTAAATAGAGGACTGCTTTAAACAGAATTAAAGGGATTTTTCTTTTTCTTTCTTCTTTCTTTTTTTCCTTTTTCGAGACAGGGTTTCTCTGTGTGGGGGATTTTTCTGCTTTAGGAAAAAAAATAGATTTTTCAACATTAAGAAAAAAAGCATCAGTCATAGTGACTGAGGTCTGTAAATCGCAGCACTCAGCCGAGACAGGAAGCGCCAGAAGCCCAAGGCCATCCAGGTACCCAGCAAGCCCTGCCCCCAAACCCCAAAGCAGCCCCACGCCTGCATCTTAGCACTCAGGAAGTGGAGGCAAAGGGATCAGGAGTTCAAGGTCAACCTTGGATACATAGGAAGTTGGGGTCCTCTTCAGGCTGCCCTAGATCTTTCCTCAAAGTAAAGAAAACCTCAAAGCTAACTTAGACCTTTCAAAAACAAACAAAAGGCAAACAAGCAAAAAAAAACAAACAAGACAAAACAACCCGCACAGTAACAACCAGTCAGCCCCCACCCCCATAAGCGTATGGCTTAGTGGTAGAGTGAGTGTCTAGAATGCACAGTGCCCTGGGTTCGTGTCCCAGGTGCCCGGGAAACGTGAGCGTTACAGTGTTGACGGGCTGGCTATGTGGAAAAGGAAGTTTTTTGTTGTTGTTGTTTTCTAATATCTATTATGCCACGTGACTCGGAAATCTCCAAAGACCATCCGCTTACACAATGAAATATGACAACTGGAATAGTGTTAATAATTACTCAGCAGTAGCCGTCTTCTAAAGTTTTCAGATCAATAGAGTAGAACATAATGAGTTTCCTTTCTGAAGCAAGGAGACCGTGGGCTTTGCCATGCTAATATTTCCTTTTCAATACTCCGAGTTACACTGAGCCTCATTCTGCTGCCTGGAATGTGTTATGTGTTTGAAGTATTCAGACTTCAGGCATCTGATCTTTGAAAAAAATCAAAGTGTAGCCTTGAACTTGATGTGTTATCTGTCTCAGAAGCCCATAGCGCCAACTTTGATGTTACTCTGATACCTTAGCTCCTGTTTTAGTTCTCAAAGGCTAAAGAGCTTGAAGTCTCAGCTACGTAGTGAGTTTCAGGTCAGCCTGGCCTACACAAGACCCTGCCTAATTAAAATAAAATAAAATAAAAATAACCATAGAATACATGTGTAGTCCCAGCACTTGGGACGATCAAGGGTTCAAGGTCAGCTTCAGTTACATGAGATCCTATCTATCTCAAGAAAGTTAAAGAACAGAAGAAGCCAGCTTGCTTTCATGTCCTCCCACATCTCACATGGTTATGGGCATGTCCTGGGGAATAAGGCCTTAAAGGTTACTGTGCATCATCTCTTCCAGGACCGACTCCTGGGGCCCCTTCCCACCTGTAAAAATAGCGTTTAGCATTGCAGAGTAGGGGCCACCTTCTGTGCATCTCCCCTAAGTCTTGACTGTCCTGTCCTTAGATGGGGCTGAGCTGAGTCCTATCTCCATGTTATGCTCCTTTACACACTGTAGAATATAATTTGGGAGTCACCAAATAAATAAAAACTTGTCTTCAAAACTTTTAGTCAAGTGGGGAAGGCATGCAGTAAAAGCAATCAAACAAAACTTTAGGTGTGACAAATTACAGGTTTTAATGTGCACTGGGCACTCGGAGGAAGGACTAGTGTGTGTGGCGAGTTGTTTTCGGAACTGAACTCGGGTCTCATGCAGGACGGGCAGATGCTGGACCACTGCCATACACCGCATCCCTGGGAGTGGTTACCTCTGTGTGCTAGGTCTACCTTTTCGGCAATGGTAGCAGTTGCTCTTAGCCTTGAATGTTTTGTAGGTTTTGAAGGGATGAAAAAACATAGGAGCAGTATTTTCATGTGACCCAAGGTTGAGAGAGAGAACTAGAGAGACAGAGGTTCAGTGCATCTAGGGACTTGAAGGGTTAAAGGAGTTCACCGTCTCACTCGGGTCAGCATCTGCAGGTTATAATAAAACGTGAGGCTGGCAAACCGCCAGTGTCATGTTGGATGACATCGTTTGTTTGGATGGTACTGGCAAGCCACGCCTACATTTTAATAAGTATAAGATTTTGATCAAACCAAGTTGAGTAGTCATAACAGCCTGAGTGGCGCTTCCTAAATTTCAGTAAGTCTTGCTATTTTGGCCCTCATGTTGGGCAAACAAGTTGAACAGACAAGTTGGTTTGAGCATAGGTGACGTGCTAGATGACAACTCTGAGGAACATTGAATGGGTGGGGCTTTGGAGCCAAGGCACTTATACTAATTTCTGCCAGAGGTCTTTAAATCCACTTTCCCACTGTGAAATTGTAGTTTCTGCATAAGAACAAGTGGAGTCGGGTTATGTGGCCCTCAGCAAAAGCCTTTAACCATGAACCACATACACGTCACAGTTTTGTGACATCTCCCTGGTCAAAGTGTGCCATCTACATTTTGACTACAGTGTTTGAACTCTGGTTTCAAATTTCATCATCGGGGAAATGTTCTGGTCCCAGATCTGCTGACAGCTGCACAGCCAGAGGAGGAATCTTGTTTTTCCCAGCCCTTGCACATCAGATGTGCTGCATGCTCTCCTGGTGGACAGAGCACAGAGGCAGGCTTTTCTGAGGCCGCCTCTGCAGATGCTCTTTAGATTTCTAACATGCCGAAGAAGCCGTGTGCTTTATTCCCTTAGCAAATCTCATGTTGCAAGTGACCTTCTGAAGTGGCTTTCTGAGTGTTTGTCTTCCCCACCTGAGGCTCAGAGCTCCAGCCAGCAGGGGAGGAGCCAGTGTCCTTGATAAGCAGAGCCATGGTAACAACACTTGAAGCTACCTCATTATGCAAGGCTATGGCTGGCTCCTAAGGGACCGACCCCTCAGGTCATTAGGAAAGAAGATGTGTGCCTATTAGCTGTGTTAGAGTCCGTACAGATTTCCAATACCACGCTCTGAGTTGATAAACCTTTTTCCTCCTGTCAGAGATCCATCCCGCAAAGAAACCTAATGTAATTCGGTCTCCACCGAGCCTGCAAACTCCAGCTACCAAGAGGATGCTCACCACTCCGAATCACACATCTCTGAGCATTCTGGGGAAAAGAAACTACAGCCATCACAATGGTCTAGATGGTACGTAACCCTGCGGAGCCTTCTCTGACTGGCCAGGGCCACTCTGCCTGCTTATTATGGGTACCCTTAGCTCCTGTGGTGGCTCATGCTGTAACCCTGGCACTGTAGAGGCGGAGGCAGGAGGACCAGGAGTTTAAGGCAGATTCCGGCCACCAAATGAGTTTGAAGCTAACCTGGGCTACATGAGCTCATGTTCCAAAAAAAAGCCCAAAGGTTGGTGAGAATGTGAGCCGGTAAGGGAACGAAGGGGAAAATGCTGCTGTGGGCCAGGGAGACCCCGCTCAGTGCCAGCTCTCCACTTCCACATGCAGCAAGAGCATAGTTCTTAGGGGAATCTGTAATTAGCCGGTGCTCCTGCTGCTATTTGGGCTCACTTCTCAAGAAGGTTTACAGTGCCTTGTGTCGAGCCCTCAGTGAGCTCCAGGGCTTTCTCTGTATTCTGTGGATCATGTTGGATTTGGCATCTGCCCCTAACTTCTTTCATCATATCCATGTTTTTAATTGCCCGAGAGGGCCACATATCACGAAAGGAATTGCCTGGGTGATATCCTAAATACAGAAATAATTTGTTTGAAATGGAAAAACCTTCGAAATATCGCCTCTTACCCAGAGCGCATCTCTTCGGCTCAGCCGTACGTATAATGACTCTTCAGGCGGAATTGAATTATCTCACCATTTGGACCCTAAACACCACAGTAATAGATCACGCAGGCGGTGGATATTGTTCATTTCGGATGTCCTGGAGTCTGAAGCTGTCTTTACTGTTTAAGTGTTGGCAATTATTTATGAATAAAACTCTCTCCAGGCTTTTCCTGCCTTCGGAGCTCTACCTTTTTCAGAGACAGTAAATTACGTATAACAAGGCCCTGGAGCACGGATATAGAGTAAGGTCTCCTGATAATTCCCATGGCTGACGTCCTTTTCCGTGGCGTTCGATGGCCATCATCCTGCCGAGAGGAGTAAAATACTGCGGGTGAAGAGTTTAGTTTGTGTTTGTAAGCTATCACGTGCTAGAAATGTGCCTCTCAAGGGTTTGGCGGCATAGCAGGTTTACACAAACTCTGTCAGAGCAGTAAGAACATCAGCTCCTTGTCCCTCATGTGCCTGACAAGGAGGCGGTAGAAGACCAAGCAAAGAGGAAGTCCGAGGGAGAAATGGGATTTCGTTCCAGCTTTTCCTCACTCACAGAGGGGGCCTTGGGTTCAGGCTTAAATAGAGTATTGGCTCCTTGATTTCCATCTAGTCATGCCCTCTGCTTCCCCTGAGTCCTGCTGCGGAGCATAAAGCAGGTTGTGGTCCCTCCTCTCCCTCCTCCCCCTCCTCCTCCTCCTTTCTGAGATGGGCTGGTCTTAAACCTCCTATGTAGTTAAAGACTTAATCTTGAGTACCCGTTCTTCTGCCCCTCCCTCCCAGGTGCTGGGTCCAGGTGTGTGCCATCATGCCCATTTTAGGGAGTGTCGGGGGGATCGAACCCAGGGTTCTCTATCTGCTAACTACATGTGGCTGTTGTCTCCCTCACTGCTGTGTCAGAAATACCTACCAAGAAGCAACCAACTTAAGGGCTGGTGAGATGGCCCAGTCAGTACAGTACCTACCACACACGTGTGAGAGCCTGAGTTGGATCCCAGCTCCCACCTAAAACCCAGGTGTCATGTGTCTGCAGCTTTAGCAGAGAGGTGGTGTGTGTGTGTGTGTGTGTGTGTGTGTGTGTGTGTGTGTGTGTAGACAGGTAGACCTCTAAAGCTTGCACACACCTGCACATACATGTACCTACTCAAACATATACATCCACATATTCATACCCACAAAAAACAACTTTTAAAGGAAGGAACTTAAGGAAGGGAGATTTTATTTTGTTCACAGACCTAGGGAATATAGTCCAGCAAGATAAGGAAGGCACAGGGCAGGACTGAGTGGCATCTGGTCACATTGCATCTGCGGTCAGGAAATGGAGTCAACGGAAAAGGGGGCCAGGTTATAAGACCCCAGTGGCCTGCTTCCTCCACCTGCTAAAGCTTCCACAGCCTCCCAGACAGGGCCACTGTGTGGGGACCAAGTGTTGAAATGTAGAACTTGTGGGGACATTTCACATTCAAGCCACAGCACAAGGCAAGCAGTCCACCAGTGTGCCACACCCCCCAGTCCTTCACCGGTCTCAGTGGTAACCAATGCTGGACGTCTCCTTTACACCTCATACGGCCGCTCTGGAGCCAGGTTCAGACCTGTACGGCAGCTTCAGTCATCTCTTCAGCACCTGGTACCCAGCGTCATGACCCCCAGCTCCTTGGGATTTCGCCTCCAGAACAGTTTGCCCTGCTTCTCTCTGAATGAATGCCCGTTGCAAGGTCACTGCCTCTGCACTCTGAAGAGGATGCAGGGACACAGCCCACATGAGTTCCTGACGCTTTACTGACCAGGCCAGCGGCTCTCCGGGGATGACACCTGCCTCGTTTCCCAAAGACACCCAGTCTTTCTTCAGAACTCTTCTTCAATCCGCTGTCGCAGCTCAGAAAGAAGGCTGGTGACAACATGCCTTGCAGTGTGCTAGCCCAACCTAACCTGTGCCTTCTCATTCAGTTCACCCAAAAAGATCTCTGGTTGGGGTGGGTTTTTGTTAGGGCACACAGTTGTATCTATGTGCCCAGAGCCTGGCACTTAGGTGCACAATATAAATTATACAAAGGAAAGAGTTGAAGAAAACGGACCTAGTACAATGGATTGTAATTCCCCAGACTGCCAAGTATGGGCACAGATGGACTCTAAGTCAAGGACAATGAGTTTCAGAATCAGTTTCTAGAAACTACTACAGCAAGCAGAGAGTGTGGTGGTACACACCCGGAGCCCTAGCACTCGAGAGGAAGTGGTGGGAGGGGTCTTAAGCTTTAGACCTGCCCAGGGTACATACCCAACCTTAAAGCAGAAGGGGCTGGCAAGACTGCTCAGGAGTTAGAATCATTCTCTCCTTGCAGAAGACACAGCACGCTTGCCTGGTGGCTCACAGGAGCCTTTAACTCCAGCTTCCTCTTCCACCCTCACCGCCGTCATGTGCACATAGCCCCTCGCAGATAATTAAAAATAAGATAAAAACTTTTAAACGTGCTTCTTTTTATTTTTGGTTGCGAGCTCAGCTGAGCCATCTTCCCAGCCTGAAAATAGTTTTTTTTTTTTTTTTTTTTTTTTTTTTTTAAGATTTATTTATTATATGTAAGTACACTGTATAATCGCTTCTCGGCCTTTGGGCTAAGATTAANGTTGCGAGCTCAGCTGAGCCATCTTCCCAGCCTGAAATAGTTTTTTTTTTTTTTTTTTTTTTTTTTTTTAAGCAATATGAGTACTATTTAGAAATAGAAACTATAATCGCTTCTCGGCCTTTGGGCTAAGATTAAGTGTAGAAATAGAAACTATATTAACTGTTTTAACAGCTAAGTTATTATAAGACATCAGTAGAACAACAGCTGGATGGTAGAACAGAGCAACTAACACAGCGAATGTCCTTGGGTTCAAAAGAGCACAGAAACTGGAAGTGTCTCAATTTAGACGCTTCAGAGGCTATACCAGGCCGTGATGGCCCAGAACTCGGGAGGCAGAGGCAGGCTGATCTCTGAGTTCGAGGCCAGCCTGGTCTACCGAGCTAGTTCCAGGACAGTCAGGGCTGGCTAGGCTAGACAGAGTGGCTAGGACTGGAACAAGCTGCTTGTGCTAACAGGGTGTGTCTGACTGAACAGAGCTTGTAGCTCTCTAGCGTTCCCTTCTAGGAAAAGAGGAAGCTGGTGGCAAAAGAAATTTTTTTTTTTAATTTTTTTAGAGACTTGGTCTCAAGTGTCAGGAAGCCATCAGATGGATAAATTTGGTGCCTAGAGGCCAGACTGCTACAGAAACAAATTCCTAGTGGGCCTTTTCCTTGGAACAATGACCACGTTTCCTATTCTCTTAGGATCCAGGTCCTGACTAACCCCAGTGCTGGATAATATCTGGTTAGTGTAGTAAGTTTTCATCTCCTAGTTAGTATTGTCAAATACCAGAGCAGTTACAGATTCATGGGGGAAAGCCTTACCCTGTATGATACAATATTGAAACCAATTAGCACAGCTACTTAATTACCACAGCCAACAGATGGACAACACTGTGAGGACTGCTGATAGGGGAAACTAACTGACTGCAGACAACCTGCTTCCAGTGAGTGTTCCTGCCCCTGCCTCCCAGCTTCCTGTCCCTTCTCTGTCACCCATCTCCCATCCTTGCCTCTCAGGCGCTTTCTTTTCTTTTAGGCAAGAAAATGTTGTGTAGCTTATGATTCCATGAAGTTCCAAGTTTATGTCCCTTGGTTCTGTATTTCTGGGTTCATGGTGAGGTCGGAACATCATAGCAGCAGAGACGTAAGCCAGCATTGTTGACCACAGCGGCAGGCAGCAAGCACGGGTGCACTTCCGGTTCCTGATGGTGGGAACTCTCAATATTTGTAAGAAGAAGGAATTTTTTCAGACATTAAAAAAAAAAATGGTTTCTTGTTCTTTTGAGACAAGATGCCACATATCCCAGATCCCAGGCTACCCTCAAACTCCAGATGTAGCAAAGGTGCCAGCATGCCTAGTGTCTACAGTACTGGGGTCTAACCTAGGGCATTGTGCACTAACACACATTTTCTGGGGAAGCAGTCTACAGCTGAGCTCCATTCTAGATCACCTTGTCCCCCCACCCCACCCCCAAATAGACAGGCAATTTCATACTGCTTTCCTGAAAGTTTCTGTCTTTTACCTGGCCCTGGTATAGACTAGGGTCAGAGAATAAGCATGTGAGTGTGGGTTAAACCAGTCCTAAGGCGTTGGACCACATACAGCACCCACCCAATGGAACTAACTCTGCCAGTGCAGACGGACTCAGGTGTCAGACGCCTCAGTGCAGGGAGCGGGAAAGGCAGGGTTGATCTGACAGTCAGACCACGCAGATACGTTCAGTGAGGTACGTCCTAGTGTCGGGCCCGGTGCTGTCGCCCATCTGCTGACATACGTAGAGGTGCTTTGATGCCATTTGCATTGCTGGCAGACGGAGAACCTGCTATAGGAGTTCCATTCCGCTAATGCTCAGTTATCACGGATAGGCCTTTTAAGGGAAGCTGTCTGTGTCTCCAAGAGCACAAGAAAGGGCAGGAGTGTGTGTGTGTGTGTGTGTGTGTGTGTGTGTGTGTGTGTGTGTGTGCGGGGGTGGATAGATGCATCTGAACCATGGGCAGTGGAGACAGGCAGCCAGGTGATGCAGCTGCAACGAATCCTGGACGTCTCCTCTCCCATGAGGCCTTTGACTTCTTCGCACCTGTTTTCTCCTCCTTCAATCTGTAAAGTGATGATGGCATCTGCCTTACAGAGCTGTTCTCACGATGGCATCATTTATGCTTTATATCATTTCATCGTTTCATTTCAGTAGTGGGAAAAAAAAATCAACAGCTCAGAGAGGTTTAGTGACTCACCCAAAGTCACATTGCTTGTGTTGTCCCCAGATGACCCTGGGCTGTGCTGAGAGAGGTATGCTCTCTCGGGCGATGTTCATGTTTCCTGGGTATAAGAGTTGAGTGTCTGTTTGCAAATCCATAGGAGAATGCACTGGGTATTCGGGAATCTTTTGGTTTTGTTTCATTTTGTTTGTCTCTTGCTCAGACTGCGAAGTGTCTAACAGTAACCTGTGGGCTCCATTCTCTGGCTCCCAAAGCTTCTCCCTCCATGTCTGGTCCCTGTAGTATTTCTTTTCTGGCTTTCATGGGGAGAGTGGAAAAAAAGAAAAGAGAAAATGCAAAGAGTCACTTGAAGGTAGAAAGGTGTTTAAATGAAATCTGCTGCCTCTGACTCGTCGTGGGTGCTCAGTAAGTGTTAAGATTCTATCTGCAGTGTGGTCTGCAGCTATCTAGCTCAGCTGGGAAAAGGGCCAGTCCTGCCAGCACAAGGGCCTGCATCTCATCTACAGAACTCACTTTTGAAAGCAGGGGTGTGGTGGCGAGACCTGGGCGTGATAGCGAACGTCTTTGACCCCAGCACTTAGGAGGCAGGCAGATCTCTGAATTCATAGGCAGCCTGGTCTACAGAGTGAGTTCCAGGACAGCCAGAGCTGCACAGAGAAAGTGTCTCTGAAAACCAGAACTGGGGTGTGAGGGGCACTCAGGATAAACGGCTCAGCAGATAAGAGCTCTGGCCCCTTTTCCAGGTTTGATTCCCAGAACCTGCATGGCAGCCCACAACCGTCTACAACTCTAGTCCCAGGGGATCTAATGACCTCGTCTGGCCTCCGAGGACACCAAGCACACATGTGCCACACAGATAGACATGTAGACAAAGCACCCATAAAATAAGTGAATATAGTTTTAAGAAGACACCTGTTCATAATCCTGCTCAAGGAAGATCAATCCCTGGGAAATTCCAGCCTGGCCGTCTTGGTGAATTCAGGCCACCATCTCAAACAAACAAACAAAACAAAACAAACAAAACAACAAACAAAACCAAACAAAAATATGCAGCACCTATGGAGCAATAGCCAAGGTTGACTTCCGGTCTCTGTGTATACACACACACACACACACACACACACACACAGAGTAGCTCTCCGGTGGGTAAGGTTGACTTCTGGTCTCTGTGTATACACACAGAGCATCTCTCCCGTGAGTAAGGTGGTACACACCTGTTATCCTCTCTGTAATAGCAAGTTTGAAGACAGCCTGGGCTATTTAAGATCCTATCTCACACACACACACACACACACACACACACAAAGAAAAAAGAAAAGAAAAGAAAAGAAAAGAAAAGGAAAGAAAAGAAAAGAAAAGAAAAGAAAAAGAAAAGAAAAAAAAGAGAGGAAGGAAGGACGACTGAGGGGGAGGACTTGGAAAATAGCTATTAAAGTTTTATTTGAAAGAGGAAAGTTAGGATATCAACCAGTTTTATAGTTATGTGAATTATATATTATATATAAATTAAATGTCAGCTTGTTCCTTATGACTTATTTTTTATTCATAAACTATTTTTCGTCCATGCGTTTAATGAATTTGGGTCATTTCCACCACCACGCCCTTCTCTCCCCACTGAACCCCTCCCCCTCCCACTGAATCCCTCCCCCTCCCACTGAACCCCTCCCCTGAGTCCCCGCCCCTTCCCACTGAACTTCTTCCCCTCCTACTGAGTCCCCTCCCCACGGAATCTCCTCCCCTTCCTACTGACTCCCCTCTCCTTACTGAATACACTCCTCCTCCCACTCAATCCCCACCCTTTCCTTCAGAATCCCCCCCTTCCTGTAGAATCCCCTCCCCTTTCCATTGAATCCCCTCCCCTTCTACTGGGCTCCTCCCACTGAATCCTCTCTCCGACTTTTTTGTCTTTTGTAATTTTGTGACCCAGTAAGTTTAATTAGCAATGCCTACAAGAGCATGAATGGGAGGTTGTTTAACGGGACATGGCCCCATCTTATGCAGGTGACCAAAGCTACTTTGAGTTCGTGAGTGTAGTACCCATGTCATATGTTTATGTATGGATTGAACTTGGGCACTGTACATACTACACAAGTGCCCCGGTTCCTTTGCCTCTTACCTCAGTGTGACTCTCCTAACGTGACTGCGGGACTCAGTGCTCTTTATTTATAGGCCCAGCTACTGAGGAAGCTGAGGTAGATAGTGGTATGTCTCCATGTATATTTGCACATTAAGGGGTGTGATATCTTTACAAAGAAATTGCCTTCGATTACTTAATTCCAAGGAGCAGTAAAGACAGGAATTCCATTTCTAGAGCGGGCTCGCTTGCTTGCAGGCTTGTGTAATTAGAAGCCAGACACCAGCAGGATGGGACATCAAGATCTTCAGACAACAGAGTATTTCTCACAGTGAAGACTAAATTTGAAAAATAAAAAAAATCCAGCAAGGAGAGAGCAGATGGGCTGAGTATCCCTCCCCTGACCTCCTCAGCAGACGGACTCCTCCCACCCGCGTCAGCTGCTGGCGTCTTGGTTGGCCCGATGCGCTGACCTTTCTTTACCCTGCCATGATTGTGTGTTAGGACTCCACCACCATCACACGGGAACCTGGCGGAAAAACCTGCGGTGGACTGATACTGCCCACCGGGCACAGCTGGAGGTGCCCTAAACCTTTATAACAGCATGGCTACTGTCTAAGGGGCAGTGGCTAAGACTAAGAAAACCAAAGCAACAGGCCCCGGAAGAGAAGTGGGGTGGAGCCAGGGCAGTTGGGCAGGAAAAGTGATGGATGTGTAATAGCCCCGTTTTAATCCTCTCTCTTCTGGCTTATTTCCCCTGGGGCATGCTGGCACGCTGTAGATTGTTCTTTATCTACCAAATTGAGTGATGTCGTTTCCCTAGCTCACCCATGGAGAGGGGATCTCCTGCCAATGGCTCTCCAAGTACAATATTATGATCTGGGATGTAAGGAGTGTCCTTTCAGTGATTTGTCTCTGGCATCCATTATCCAATAAGTCCCACTGTTGGCATCTCAGCGCCGGGAAACGGGTGGCAGCGAGGGCCACCGCACCAGTGTTGGAGCTCTGGGGCTGCATCTGCTGTCTTCACAAATGCCAATAAAAATAGACTGCCAGGGACAGGGGATGGCATACCCAGGCATGCTCGGGCCCCACTGCCTTCTGTCAGCAATTTAACATCATTTCCAAAGACCAGTTTTCCTTCTGAATGTTCTAAAACATTATTTATGGGAAAAAGTCAAGTTTCTTTAGATTCACCTCTGGTCTCCTAGTCTCAAATGTAGTGCTATAATTTGGCTAACTATATCTTCTAAACTGTGTAGTTAAAAACCGTTATTTTGGGTTGGAGCTATAGCTCAGTTGGGAGGGCCTACAGACCCTGGAGATCGCCCCTATCACTGCACAGTCCAGCTGTGGTGACACACATCCATAATCCCAGCACTTGGGGATAGAGACAGAAGGATCAGGAGTCCATCTTAGACTACACAGCAATCTAGAGTTCAGGGCTACCAGAACTTCTGCTAGTGTGGCCCAGTGGTAGAGTACCTGCCTGCTGTGCGCATGGCCCCTGGTCCAGCTCCATCCAGCAGGGAAGTATAAAGGGCCAGGTGGGCTGTTAAATATGAAGCACTGCAGAGGAGTACCTGGTGTATCAAGAGGGCTTGAAGGCAACTCCTTCAGTGTCTGAGGACCATAGATGGTTCCTTGGCCTAAGAAGCCACAGGGGTAAGGGTTGTTAGGAAGATAGACCCAAGTGCATTAGGCATGATTAATCAGCAACCTGGTATTTTAGAATATCTGGAAGGTTCCCAGATTGGCCATCCCTAGACTTGGGTTTCCTAATAGCACAGTTTTCTCCCAGAGAACACTTGTCTCTCTCTGGAGGAAATGCTAGCAGGTTCCCAAGAGACCTAACTGGAGGCCAGCCATGTGGAGAGTTCTGGGGGAGTGACAGGTGCCCATGGTAGCTAGTGGGGTCTTTAGCTGTGAGGGCCCATGCTGACTTCTTCAATTAAGTGTTGTTTACCTGCAGACGTCCTTTCCAAAGCCTTTAAAACCACTCCGTCCCTGGATTTCCCCATCTCAGTGACCAATAGAGGGTAACCAACCTTCCTGAAGATAAAGTAAACCTGTGGCTAGAGAGCTAGGCCTCAAGTGTGAGAGATGCCTATATGGTCGGAAATGCAGACAAGGGAAGGGAAGGGACTTAGTTTCTTGGAAGGTTAGACTCAATGTCAAAGGTTGGGCACAAATGTCCAAGGAGCCTTCCGGATATCAGTACTGGATTGTTTTTGTTTTTGTTTTTGTTTTTAATGTTGTTGTTCTAAGGCAGGGTTTCTCTGTGTAGCCCTGGCTATCCTGGAACTCACTCTGTAGACCAGGCTGGCCTCAAACTCAGAGATCCACCTGCATCAGCCTCCCAAGTGCTGGGATTAAAAGTGTGTACCACCATGCCTAGCTTATTTTTATATTTTTATGTATATTAGTGTTTTGCTTGCATGTGTGTATGTGCACTATGTGTGTACCTCGTGCTCAGGGAAGTCAGAAGAGGGTGACAGATTCCCTTAGGACTAGAGTTAGAGATGGTTGAGTCACTGTGTAGGTACAGAGAACTGAACAGGAGAAGTATTTGAGAGCATTCTCAGCCTCTCAGTTTTTAATCTAGGTGCCTCGATAAATAAAGACACAGCTCAGAAACCAATGTATAAAGACTCTTCCTCAGAGAACTCCCAGGCTTTTACAAGGAAATAGGGGAAAACTTTCTGCCTTAGTTTCTTTTTCTGTTATTTCATTAAAATACCTGACCCCTCCCCCCAAAAAAAAAAAAAACATAAGGGAGAAAAGGTTTCTTTGGCTCCCAGTTCGAGGGTACAGTCCACCATGGTAAGGAGTTCAAAGTGAATGCTCAGCCCCCTTTCTCCAATTATAGCATCCAGGACCTTGACTAGGGGATGGTGCCACCCACAGTGGACGGGTCTTTCACCTAGTTAACACAATCCTACAACCCCTGACAGGTGCATATCCAAGGTCCTTCTCTTTCTAGAAAACTGTCTGAACTTAACTTTCCAATCAAATTTGTCTTGTCTTCCCATTAGTGTGTCCATTTGTATTTCATATATTTTTCAATTCTGTTGCTGCATGTGTCTGTAAGTGCATATATGATTTTTATGTCTTTTTTAACCTCTGTGAAGTGACCCTCATTATCAGTGTTAATACTTGTTATCTAGTAGTCTGTGTTCTAATATCAGTATGACCACATCACTTTTCTTTCTTTTTTCATCTCTTTTCTAAAAATTGTTTTTAGGGCCAGAACGATGGCTAAGCAGGTAAAGGCGCTGCCACCAAGCCTGTGACCTGAGTTTGATCCCTGGGACCCTCATGGTGAAAGGAGAGAACCGACTCCTTCAAGTGCCCTCTGACCTCCACACGTGCACTGTGGTACGCACATGCCTACACACACACACACACACACACACACACAAACACACAAACACACACAAAGATTAATAAAATGTAATGAAATTTTATAAAAATATAAAAAATATTTAAAAATAATAAAATGTAATAAAAAATGTCTGTAGGTGTTTGTTTTGTTTTTGCACCATTAGAAATCAAACCAAGGACCTCATGCGTGCTAGACCACTGAACTGGTCCAGCCCTGGCTTGAGTTTGTTGTTCCTTTCAATTCTCTGAACCCAAGTCCTTCTGCATGCTAGGTAAGCACTCTTTTCTTCTTCCTCTTCTGTGTTCTTTATCTTTTCCATATAGCCTCACTATGTGACCCAGGTCGGGCCCTGACTCCATCCTCCTGCTCAGCTTTCTGAATGCTGGGATCACAGGCCTGCACTTTTAATTGAGTCTTTTCTTAGGAAATTCGAGTGAAATGAATCAAACAGAATCCTTAAAGTCAGTGTACATTGCTCCATCACAGATTTTAAAAACCCATAAAGTAATATTCTACTCCATTTTAATAATATACAATTAATTAATTACTTTTTAAGACAGCGTCTCTGTAGTCTTGGCTGGTCTGGAACTCACAGAAGACCACCTGCCTCTGCCTCCTAAGTGCTGGCATCAAAGGCGTGCGCCATGGTTGGCCATCCAGTCCTTTTATATTGCTTTATTTCTTTTTTGGTTTTTTGAGACAGGGTTTCTCTGTATAGCCCTGGCTGTCCTGGAACTCACTCTGTAGACCAGGCTGGTCTCGAACTCAGAAATCTGCCTGTCTCTGCCTCCCAAGTGCTGGAATTAAAGGCGTGTGCGACCACTGCCCGGCGCTTTATTTATTTATTTATCTATCTATCTATTTATTTATTTATTTATTTATTAGACAGGGTCTCACTGTGTAGTCCTGGCTGTCCTGGACTGGGCTGGAGAGATGATGGCCTGAGTTCACAGAGATGTGATTGCCTTTGCCTCTTGAGTGCTGGATCAAGGGCATGTCCTTTTATATTTTTACAATACACTATAGGGGCAGCCATACTTGTAATCCCAGCACTTGGGGTCTGAGGCAGGAGGATCGTGAGCTCAGGGCAGTTCTGCTATAGCTTCTTTAACATATTTACAGCAGACAGTTTGATTCCATGTGTGCTCCTCCTTAAAGCTTAATCTCACATTTATGTCCTGCTGACATTTTCCCTTTTGACTACTGGTTCCATCTTCCTGTCTCTTCTCTCTGAAACTTAAAACACAAGTCACTGTGAATGGCAGGCTACAGGGACTCTGACTTCCATTTCCTCTGCTGTGTCCTGAGTTTTGCTCTAGCAAGTGGTTAAATTGGAAAATCACTTTGACCCTTATTTCTTCCTTTTCCCATTTCTGTGTGGCAGGGGGCATGCTTCTGTGTGCATGTTGCCACATGTCTGTCTGTGTGCATGTTGCCACGTGTCTGTGTATATGTTGGCACGTATCGGTGTGCATGTTGGCATGTGTCTGTGTGCATGTTGGCACGTGTCTGTGCATGTTAGCATGTGTCTGTGTGCATGTTGGCACATGTCTGTGTGCATGTTGGCACGTGTTGGTGTGCATGTTGGCACATGTTGGTGTGCATGTTGGCACATGTCTGCATGTTGGCACATGTCAGTGTGCATGTTGGCATGTGTGGAGGCAGAGGTTGGAGAATCATGACCACTCTGCCACTTCACTGAGGTGGGGTCTCTCAGTCCAGCCCAGTGTGACTCCTCTTGCTAACCAGCCTGCTCCGGGATCCTCACCCTCGCCTTCCAAGGCTGGGATTACAGGCAGGCTGCCACGCCTGCCTAGCATTTCGAGTTGAGTTCTGGAGATCCAAACTGGTCTCCGTCCATGAGTGGTGAGCACTTTAACCACAGGGCCATCTCTCCAGCCCCGATCACTGTGATCCCGTGGAGGCTTAGTTTAAAGCAGCAGTTCTCGAACTGTGTCACGACCCCTGTGACGGGCCATCAGAAAGCACAGGTGTTTGCATTATGATTCATAACAGTAGTAAAATTACAGTTATGAAGTAGCAATGAAAACAATTTTCTGGCTGGGGGTCCCCACAACATGAGAAGCTGTATTACGGGGCTGTAGCACTAGGAAGGGTGACAACCACTGGATTAAAGATTTGGGGTCTTCAGATTTGCTTAGCTTCGTGGGTTTTCAGTGGAAAAATCATCTTGACCCAGCCCCTGTAAACTGGTAGAAATTAAACTCCAAGTTATACCTTCCCAGCATAAGTGGCTACTAACACCCCTCTCAGGTCACTGAGCCCTTCTGATGTTTCTAGGCTCTCAGAGCTTCCTCTGTCCTTACCAGTCAGAAATGAGCCTGTGATCTAGGGGCGGCAGGGTAAGAACATCTGAGGACCCCCTGAGTTGTCTTCCTTTTCAAAGTCTTCTGGGTTTCCAATCCTACAGACAGCCTGACAGCCTTAGACTCCGCCTCCAGTGGCTCATTCCAGTTAGACCACAGCTTTCTGCCCGAGGAGGCTCTGGTCTTCCATTGCTTTCAGGAAAGGCAATGAATGACTGAGTGAACCTCACTTAGTCCCTCCCACTTTGTCCTAGGGCAGCTGTCTCTCTAGTGCCCCCAGATCGTGGTTTGTTTTACTACTTACCAGAGTTGATTGGCTGGAGAGTTAGTCTAATATAAATTAACGTACCATTGCAGGAAGCAGAACTCTGTCCCTCCATGCCTCTCCACCTTGGTTTTCCTGGTTTAAGAAAAAGAAAGAAAGGAAAGAAAATCTTGCTGTTTATGCTCTTACTTCTCAGAGGACACTGATAACGTTTTGATTTTTATGTTTGATCTCTAGCATTTGTGTTAGAGATTTTTTTTTTCCCCCTTGTGACCTTTATTTAAGGACACTGAGACCTGGTAGAGGGCTTGCCTAGTCTCAGTAAGGCCCTGGGTTTAGTTTGCAATACTGCAGGAAACAACAGCAACACGTTGGCATGGAGAGTCTGAGAGGTCGCTGGGCGGCCCCAGAGGCCAGAACCTTGACGACAAGCTCGCTCCTCAGGATCCCCAGAGAATCTTCCTCCTGTGACTTCCTCAGAGGGCATGTGCTTAGCTGCCTGCATTCTGGAAGCTCACAAGGAAGATGGACACCACTCAGAACACACACCCACTTGATCTCTCAGACGTGCTTGATACCTGGTGGGAAGTAGACGGTTGCCCTTGGACCTGGGCTGGAGAGAGCTCTGGGCCTGCTTCTCTAGACACCCTTCCCCTCATCTCCTTTGCTTCAGTCTTCCCTCTTCGATTCCTGGTATCATCTTCTGAGCCCGTTGAGGAGTCTTTGAACAAACTGGGTTCTCCGCCTCCCTGCCAGCCTCAAGTCTAGCTCTCAGATGTGTGTATCAGTGTGTGAGTGTGAGTGAGTGAGTGAGTGAGTGAGTATATATGCACATGAGTGTGTGCACATGTGCACAAGTGTGTGGGGGTGTATTTACGAACTCATGCATACATACATGTCCGACCACACAACTCCTTCCACTGGCTGGGTTCTAGGGATCGAACTCGGGTCACCAGGCTTGCACGCAAAGCGCCCTTTACCTCCTGAGCCAGCTCACTGGCCCACGTCTAGTTTTCTTACACGCATAGTCTCACTCACCATCTGCTTTCCAGCCTCCAAGATTCGGATGGTGAATTCTCTGATTTTCGGAAGGGGAGGACATGAACTCAGAAGCCTGCAACTAGAAACTGTAAAAGAGATTGCTTTTGTGGCGCGGCCGGTTGATCAGAGGGCAGAGTCTCCAAGTCCACGGGCTTCAAGTACTTCTGAGTAGTCAAACCAATAGGGAACATTTTGCAGAAAACAAAGTAAGTGCTTGTGATTCAGAGTTAGTGTCGACAAAAGTGGCCAGAGCAACACATTTGCACATGAACAAAAAGATAGTGGCATTTGCGCATGAGCAAAAATTTGATAAGTGGCTCAGGCTGCCTTTGGTCTTAGAAAGAGACCTGGAAGTTAAATCTTTTCCTGGGGTCATGAGCTGCTGCCACCATGGCATATCATGTACCTAGAGTCCTGAAGATGCCCGTTGTTCTCGCTTCAGTAAAGTGCAGTGGGGCGGGGGAAGGTCTGGGCTGGAGAGAGTGAAGTGACAGGCTTGAGAGGGCCGAAGACGATGTGAGAACTGGAACTCTGATGCTCTGAGTATCAGAGAAGGGTGGCCTGTCTCAGAGCCAGTGTGGCGAAATCAGGTGTGAGCCTGGACTCTAGATTCCGAGCTACCAGCAGGACAGGGTTGCTCTGAGACCCAAGCAGGTAAGTTTAGCAAAACTTTACCATGGTTGGTCAGAAGCATGGCCTCTGTGTTCAAGTGAGTGTTCTATTTCTGTACAGACAAGGAAATAAGCCCCCACCTTCCCCATGACAGGTGGGAGAGCAGACTTTTGAAAAACACTGGCCACTTGTAACTCAGACATTGAAAGAAGGCACACTTTTATCAGACTGTAGTAGACTATGGGGCTGGGTGGAGAGTGGGAGGCTCAGTTGAACAGGAAAACTTGATCTGAGTTCAAATCTTGACTCCGTGGTATCCTCACTGTGTGACCTTAAGCAAGCCCTTAACCTTTCTGATCTTCCTATGGTTTTGGCAAAGCAGTCGTATAACATACAAGAGGGCCAGTAAAGCAACTGTTGATTGACTCCTGAACTAAATTTGAGCCTTTAGCACATTTGATGAGCCCCCATTGGATACCAGTCTGTGCATACCTGCCTTCCCCGCTCTCCTGAAGTGATGATGTTCTAGCCCAGCTCCATCCTCCATCCCTTGAGATGGATCTGGCCTGCATGGGTGGACATTTTGGTCCTGTCTAGGCTGCAGTGGATTCTGGGAGAGAACCTCTGAGCATTTTATCCCATCTCGGCATCCTCCATATCCCGCTGTGTAATGGAAGACAGCAGTGACAGTGTTGGCAGCCATGTCTGCTGTTCCGTCACAGGTCCAGACGCACAGAGGTGACAGTGTTGGGGAGGAGAGGGGTGTGGCTCCAGTTCTGGCCCTGCGACACTGGGAGTTAAGGCTCACTCTCTTACAGAGCATGTTCATAGCCTGTGAGTGTCAGCATCATGCGAAACCGCTGGAGGCAGTGTGATCTGCTCCTCCCAGCTCGGTGCGCTCTCATTCCTCCAAATCAGCCAGAAGTCCTGAGAGATCTGTGGATAAACACAGGACCGCTGGTCTGGGAATGCAGTAGCCTCACTAGCAGTCACTGTATCCGCATCCAAATCCTGGAGTTGATGCTTTAGTGTCCCTTGTGCATTTTCTTGAACTACGTGAACTTTCTCTCTGGTCTATCCCTGAACTACACTGTGAGCCTTCCCTTCCTGGCCTGGCACTACGTTGGTTGGGCATCCCCAACCTCTGACTCTGTTTGCTTCTAGTGTTAGAAACCATTTAGCTTTGATCTTGTTTCTTCCCTTTTCCAGAACTCACCTGCTGTGTGTCAGACTGAGCTATCCCCACTCCATCCTGTACTCCAAGATCTGCTACTGTCCTGCTGGTGGTCACAGCCATGCCTGGAAAGGAGGCAGCCCCCTCCAGTGGGAGGGCTCCATGTACACCCCTGGCAAGCCCCAAGGGGGCAGGGAAGAAACTGTAGGAGCACACAATCTGGATCTGTGACTCCGTGTGTGACCAGTGGCACCTAGCTTCCTTCCTGGAGACCTTGCTGTTCCAGAGTGGACTTGTCTGCGAGCTGAGGCAGGGGTCTTTCAGCCTCCTGGCTTCCCAGTTCCCAATTTCTAGATGCAGCTGGCTCAGCTGTGAGACTGCTGAGAGCCCAGAGCCCCAATGCCCTGCATGTGTGCACCCTCTTGTTTCATGCTGTGAAATTATGTACAGGAGAGACACAGCATCTTTCTGAGCAGATTCTCTTTCAGAATATGCCAGTGTTTCTGCAGTTCACCGTAGTTCCCTGCCCTCACTATTGTATCTCTTGGCTTTTTCTCAGTAAGCCGCCTTTCTTTCCTCACTGGGGAAATGATTCTTTCCTTTCTGCATCTTGTACAGGGTTTGCTCCCACCCTCTGTGGGGCCTGAGGGTCTGGAGAGCCTGTGAGTGACTCTCAGCATCTGTTCAGTCACTGGAGAGAAGCTGGGGGTGGGGTCGGTTTGCCTGCAGTCCTGTAGCGCTCCCCAGAGAGCAGGTGTTGATCGTGCCAAGTGTGCGCACCACTGTGACAAGCGGTTGGCTTGCTGCCCTCTCCCCTTATAGCTAACCAGCTGACAAAGACCTGGAACTGGGGTGGAAGGCTCCCCCATTTTATCTGAAGTAGACTCTGTTGGGCCTGAGGGCTGGGGTAAAAGGGCGGAAATCCTATTTGTAGATATAAGTCTCTGTCCATGGCTTGCGTTCCCTCGCTCTTGCAGCTCAGTGTCTTTGTGAGCGCTTGTGAGGCCCCTGGAGACCTGCCTATTTTGCTGCCCTGAATACCAGCCTTCAGTGACATCCCGGATGACTCCTCTGCCAGCCAGCCTCTGCAGTCACCAAAGTAACTCCCTAAGCAGAGGACGGACGCGGCCACCTCTCCATTAGCAGGGACAAGCTGTGGAGCGCAGAATCCCAGGGCTGTGATAGGTGACTAGCTTCTGACCTTGCAACCACCTCCTCGGGGCCTGTGTCTTAAAGCAGCTGGGTGGCTGTAGGGGGGACACCCCCTCCCCCCAAACAGGTTGCTGCAAGGCAGAGTTGCCATAGCTGGAACTGAATCCCTAAGAGGAGTAAATTGTCACAAAAATAACGACCTCTGGGTTGTTGCAAGGCAGAGTTGCCATAGCTGGAACCGAATCCCTAAGAGGAGTAAATTGTCACAAAAATAACGACCTCTGGAAGTCTGTGTTCCGTGCAGCAGAAAGGAGGGTGCCTGTGGCTGAGGACACTGGTCAGGGCACCAGCTGCCTTGTCGTCTCTCAGAGTTCTCTGGGGAGGAGGTTCTTTTCATCATCAGCCTTTACACAGCTATGACAAGTCCCCATCACTGCTGGGCCACGGCTTGGGACCCTGCAGGTGGGGCCTGGGTCACTGGTGGCCCATGAAACACGTGCAGGTGGCTGGCATTTCACTATAGTACCCCCATCAGCAAAGACCCCAAAGAGGGAGCAACTGGCCTTTGGGGTGGTGTCTCAGTTAGGGTTTTATTACTGTGAACAGACACCATGACCAAGACAACCCTGATAAAGGACAACATTACATTGGGGCTGGCTTACAGGTTCAGAGGTTCAGTCCATTACCATCAGGGTGGGAAGCACGGCAGTGTCCAGGAAGGCCTGACGCTAGAGAAGGAGCCAAGAGTTCTACATCTTGATTCACAGGCAGCAGAAGGAGACGGTGTGCTACACTGAGCAGAGCTTGAGCATAGGAGACCTCAAAGCCCGCCCCCCCCCCACAGTGACACACTCCCTCCAACAAAGCCACACCTCCTAATAGTGCCACTCCCTGTAGGCCAAGTATTCAAACATATGAATCATTGTGGGGGGGGAGGGGAGCATACTTATTCAAGCCACCATAGATATTCTCTTGAAAAAAGAGAGAAGAGATAGCACAGTTGTCTCTCACCCTGCCCTGGGTTTATGTGGCACAGAGACACAGGGAGAAATGCTCGCCTCCTTCCCTGTTTATTTTCCTCTTCTACCCTGGCACACCACGAGTGACAGCTCATCATGCGAACCGCCAGTCACCCCGACTGCCGAGGTCTCATCCTCTCTGCCAGGCCCAGAAGATCTGGAGAAAGGCCTCGCCGGGGCTGATAGCAGCTCAGGAGGCCTTGTCCTAGCCTGGGTCACAGTTGGCTTCGGGAAAAGCACAGCGCATGTGGAGCCCCGCGTATCCAGAATGTTCTCGTTTCACCTTGCTGGTGAGAGCGGGCTCTTGCAGCCTCACCCTCCCCGACGTGTAATGTAAGCAACTTCGCTCCTCCACCTGACTACTGGGAAACCCAGGACACAGCAGGAATGTTCCAGGGTAGGTTCCAAGGGACCCAGTCTCTTGTCGTTGCCTTTTTGAGCACTTGGTGTTAAGAGAGCTTCTTACCACAGCCTTTCTGAGGCTGTCATGGGGACTGGTGACCTGTCACCGTCGCCCAGTGAGCAGAGGATAGCCACGTTGAGGCTCTCTCCACGGGCATACAGTCATGCCAGGTCCCCTGGGAGGACCCAAGAAACGTCTGCCCTCAGACATTGCCACTGTCCGGATAAACTGAGGGGATACGAAAGTGGGGAGCTGAAGGAGGCTGCTGGAAGCTCCCCCGGTTCTGCCTTGTCTACTACGGCCCAGTGTCTATCACCCAGGGCCCAGCCAGGAGAGCAAAACTTGTATTTAGGGTTCAGAACTAAGGTGAGAATAGCAGGACTGGAGAGCGCGGGCCAGATGTACACACTGACGCCCGCCGTGACCCTGAAACTACAGGGCGGAACCACCGCGAAGCAGCCCAAACCACGAGGCGTCAGAATCGGGAGAAAGAACTTAGCCTCTCCCTCCCACCCTCTCCATTTCTGTGGGTGCATCCCACTAGCTGGCTCCAGCCGGAAGCCAGCTACCCTGGGAACCTGTGGGCTCAGCAAGCAGCAGGGGGAGAGGAAGAGAGGGGCAAGGAAGAGCAGCCCCGGGGCAGGGGTACCCCTGTTGCTCTGTTTTCGGAGAATGGCAGTTCCTCTGCAATGCTAAGACCTTGGGGAAGGAGGCAGAGGAGTGGCCTGCTTGGGCCTATAGATTGTTTTCATTCTTCTGGGGGAGGAAAGAGCTTTACTGGGAGGGAAAGCCTTCCTGCACAGTCGACCCTGCTCTCCTTAGAAGGAATTTGCCCACTAAAGTACCTTGCCTTGTGCTCCCTCTAGAAAGCCATGTTCTGGTTTCTGTGTACACCCCCGCCTGGTCCTCTCCTCCCAGTTTCCGGTTTCTCTCCTCCCCCAACCCCTAGGAGCACGAACCAGAGCTGACCTCAGTGCTCCGGAAAGCTCTCTCCCATGCAGTGCCAGGGTGGCCTGTCTGTCCCTAGGAGAGGCCATCTATCTGTCAGTTTGTATTGTGTTTCCAATAAATTTCTGGAAATCATGCCTAGTGTCACGATATTGATATTCTTCCTAGGGCTAATGACTCAACAAGGGGGCTCTGCTCTCTCTCTCTCTCTCTCTCTTTCTCTCTCTCTCTCTCTCTCTCTCTCTCTCTCTCTCTCTTTCTCTCTCTCTCCCCCCCTTCCCCTCTCTCTCCAGGCTTTGGTATCTGGGGGACCTCATCTAAAGGACGCCACCTCTTCCTGCGTGCAGGGTCTAGGAGAGGTAACAGGTCTCACACACACACACACACACCCAGCTCTCAGCAACCTGTCTCCAGGGTTGAATGCTCTGTTACTGTCTCACCAACCACATCCTGAGAGCGTCATAGTTTCAGGAAGCTGTGCCCCCAAATATGTGCCTTTGATTTTGTGCCACTTAAGCTTAGGGTGGGAGCAACAGGCACACCTCGCCCCATTAGTCACGCACAGGGCCACTCTGGCCAGCGCTGAGCCCTGGGGGCCCACACTGGGGTCCTTGGAAAGGTGCAGAGAGAACTGATACACCCCAGCCCAGGGCTGCCCTGTCAGGTGGCTGAACATACTGCCCCAGTTACTCTGCTGAGGTGATTTTAGGGAAAAGCACACACGAAGTCCTCCCAGCCTGTGTGTGGTACCCTTGTTTTTTGTGCTGTGTGATAGATGGTTAAAACCGAGGGGCCAAAAAACAAAGCAAAACCAATGGAGACCGTTTATTTGTTGGATTTGTATAGGTATTGCTTAATTTTTAAATATGTATTTTTTGTTCAGGTATGTATGTATATATGTATGTATATATGCATGTATGTATGTATGTAGGCTTACATGTGCCATGGAACACATATGGAGGTCAGGAACAACTCCTATCAGTTCCTTCCGTCCACCATGGAGGTCCTGAGGTTAGAACCTAGATTGTTAGGTTGGTTGCAAGCACCCTACCTGAAGAGGCGTCTCCTGGACCCAGAACCAATAGGCATGGAAAGGGTTGGCTTTTTAGATTGGCTCCCTTGTTAAGCAGACAACCACATTTCCTATGTCATTATTTTTAAAAGATTTATTTATCACACACACACACACACACACACATACACGTACGTACACATGCACACTTACACATACACTGTAACTTTCTTCAGACACACCAGAAGAGGACATCAGATCCCATTACGCATGGTTGTGAGCCACCATGTGGTTGCTGGGAATTGAATTCAGGACCTTGGAAGAACAGTCAGTGCTCTTAACCACTGAGCCATCTCTCAGCCCCCTAAAATATTTCTTTCAAAAAAGAATAGAAAAACAACTTTCTCTTTATTAGCTGCCATCAACTGCCAGTGACTCCTCGGGGGCACATCATGAGCTCCTGACACCACCCATGCTGGAGCTTTGGCCTTGCGTAAGTAACCACAGATACTGTGAGTTTATGTCTACAGAGGCCACGTTGTCTAAATGACGCCATTTCACAGTGCTCTGCCCCATCCACTGCCCTTACGCACTTGTAACACATTGCTATGTCCTACTTAAGACAGTGCACAGTCACCTTTCCTCAGCATTCTGCCCAGTGAGTTCTGTACCTCTGGATTACCCACTGCAAAAAGAAGCTTCCCCGAGCAAGGCAGATGACAGCCACGCAAACCGATGGATGTAACAATAAATATTATTGGCTTGGACTACTCAAAACTTACTTTAATGAGGGTCCCTTCTAGCCCACCACGGACCAGAGGTAATGGAAAAGAAAGGTGAATAGGAAATGGGGGGGTGGGTTGTGGACCTGTTTAGAAGTAGTTTTGGGGGCTATTCCAGTCTCTGTTGTCAGCAGTCCAGTCCTCTAGCAAACACCGTCATGAAGCAGCAGCTGCAGTCCAGTCCATTCGGCAATCACCACTCACGATCCAGCAATGGCAGTTTGGATTTGGAAGAAGGCATGGGGTTCCATCAGCCCATCAACCCAAGTCCTCGGAAGCAGAAAGAAGCCACAGGAATATCATGAGTTCTTGGCCCAGTTACTCTCTACAAAGTCATGACAGCCGAAGATCAGCAGCACAATGTAAGGTAAGCTAATACAAGAGCCTCCTCAGCGAAGACTATCGAGGCAGAGCAAGGCGAACCAATGCCAGAGCCTCCTCCCACTGTCTGTGGGGTCATAGTTATTGTCTTTCTAAACATCACGCATCTTCTCACCTGTGTCTGCTTCAGCAACACATTCTTTCATGTGTCTGCTTCAGCAAAACATTCTCTCACCTGTGCATCTGCCTCACAAAACATAACTGAGTTTCAAAAAAAAAAACCCCAGAAATTTCCACTTCAAAATATTTAGAAGGTAATGTGATAACATGCACAACCATTTACCAAGACAACTGTAATAGCATCTGCTCTGAAGCTTGTGACACCCTGGCCCAGACACAGCTTCTGACCAGGTTTATAGCGGCATGAATCTCTCTAAAAGACAACCCCTTCCTGCTGTAAACAGGCTGAATTCACACATCCACTCCCTTTAGTTTACTGTTGAGTATCCAGACTCAAGCCAGACTATTACTTACAAACCTTGAGAAGTCACCCAACCTCTCTGTGCCTTGGACTTCTCATCTGTAAAATGGGATAGTAGTATCTATCTTGGGGCTAAAGAAACTAGCACATGTCTGATGCTTAGACCAGAGCCTGGCATACAGTGTTTATTATGGCTAGCTCATTCTTCTTCTGTCTTAGTCAGGGTTTCTATTCCTGCACAAACATCATGACCAAGAAGCAAGCTGGGGAGGAAAGGGTTTATTCAGCTTACATTTCCACATTGCTGTTGATCATCAAAGGAGGTCAGGACTGGAACTCAAGCAGGTCAGAAAGCAGGAGCTGCTGGAGAGGCCATGGAGGGATGTTACTTACTGGCTTGCTTGAGTGGCCATGAGATAGTATTTGTGTCAAGTTGATCAAGGGGTGGATTGTAGTGACTATTCCTGGTTGTCAACTTGACTGTATCAGGGTGGGAGAAAGAAGTTTCTGACCTGGATCTTGGTGTGGAGGTCTTGAGGCATAGTGACTATGAATGCCAGAAGATTAAGACAGGGAGATCTCTGAGTTCAAGGTCAGAAACTTGTATCTCCCAGACTCCAGATTAGGATCATAGGTGAGCCTTCCAATTCTGGATTGTAGTTCATTCCAGATATAGTCAACTTGACAACCAGGAATAGCCACTACACCTTCCTACCTCTATTCTCTCCTCTCCCTCCTCCTGAAACTATATTTGATTTTTTGTTGTTGTTGTTCTGTCTACAAGATGACAGAACACTCAAACCACCAGAACCTCAGTCCTCTGCGTACTGCACCTTGTCTCCCTTTACTGGCAAAACAACTGAAAAGGAGAAGTGTGTCTCCATTACTTTCAACCTCATTAGTGACTCAACCCATTACACTACTTTATGATTTCCCTCTGCTCTGGCCCAACCACTCCGAGAACTTGCTGTCAATAAAGTCACTAATGACTGTCGAAAGTACCAAAAATCTGTCATCCAGTCTGTGTGCTGGCTTGAGCACTCAGAGCTGTGGTCACCTCCCCTCCCCCACCCTCATCCCGCATTGACCTCCCCATCATCTATTTAGAGACACACTTAGACATCACTCCTAGCTGCCTCTCCCCACAGGTTGGCCTTGAAGCCTTCACCTTCCTGGGTGCTGGGATTATGGTCATGTGCCACCTCTCCTACCTTATGTCCTAAAAAGCTTTTTTTTTTTTTTTTTTTTAAATATAATGCTGGTCAATGGAATTGGGTGTGCACCCCAGATGCTGGACACAGCAGGGTTGCCTGGGCTCTTGGCTCTGTGGACCAGCTTCCCCAAGGCAGGCAGTTGGCAGGCACTGTTGAAAATGTTCTGCTCTTGCCCGAGGCACTTTCCCTTCAAAAAATGGTGGTTTTAGTCCATCTTTACTAATGGAAAGAGCTTTTCTTAGGCAAAGAGACTGCCTTCCCTAACGTTCTCCTTTTCCTGCAAATATCCGAGCCTTCTATTTTAAACTTCCTTCTGAGCATTTTTTTCTGTATCTTACTTCGTGTGTGTCCCCTACCTGCAGGGACTTTTAAGAGGTGAATCGTGGTCCACTTTGCTCTCCTACTGAGAGTCTCACCCATTACCATTGCCTCTGCCTTCCTGTTCCTGCTTGAGGACACTCTCGTGTCTTGTTTCCCTGGAGACATTCCACACCACCCACCGAGGCTTCACCCCCCTGCCTGCTTGACCAGAATGGTCCTGAACCACTGCCTACCTGTCACCAGCCATTCTCCCTGCTCAGCGCACCGGTGCCAGCGACCTCTGTGCTCGTTGCTATGGTCTGTGTTCAGGCCTTGGCCAAGAATCACAGCCTGAGGTCAAGGAGGGCTCTCCACCTCCACCTCTGTGTGGCCTGTGGTGTCTCAGGAGATGCTTGGTGAGCATTAGTGACTACTGGCCCCTAGCTTACCGCTCACCGGCTCCACTCACCCCTCACACGGGAGTCCTTGGAGGAACACAATGGATGCCGCTGTATCGTACCCTGGATAGGAACAGGTTACACTGGGAAAAGGAAAGAGACGCTGCGGAGTGCAGGTCTACATTTTCATCCTGTGGACCGGAGCCCCAACATCTCCAGTTTAACCTCACACCCCCTCACCACTGCTCTCTTCATTGTACAAAAGGAGTGTTCTCCCTTCTCCCTCTCCCCTCTCACGTACTCCCCTTCCCACTCCTCACGTGTACTTTTTTCCTCAGTCCTCTGATGGTGGCTTGGTTCCATCTTCTCTCCTGTAGCTGGCAAGGGTCAAGAGTCATGGTTTTCATTCCTTAAATGGAAGAAAGAGCAAGTCCAAAGAAAGGTACACTGAGCCCTCCTTTCCCTGGGGAGTGGAGTGGCAGCCTTACCTCAGGGGGGTAAGGGTCCTTTAGAGAAGTCAGGCCTGGGGAAGTTGGGGCAGGTAGCAGCAGAACTGGTAAGCTCAGTGGAGACAGAGAGGATAACCAGAACCACAGGGAAGTTCCAGGGCTGGCTAAGAGCTGGGTAAGGACCGCCCATGCCTGTCCGAGGTAGGCACAAACAGCTGTGCAGCCGTGAGGGGCTTCCAGACATTTAGAAGGGAAATGAAATTTAAGATAAAATTTGAGGCCTGATTCATGTAACTTATGTCAAATAGTCCAAAGAAAAAGTGGTTTGTAAGCTTAGAAGCCTGAGGCTGAGAACACAGTGGAACAGGCCCGGGCACGCCCAGGCAGGCCCGTTGTTAAAACATTCCTGGGGCTGACTGGCCATAAAGATAAAAGAAGAATGCAGGAACTTGTCCGGGCTATTTTGGCTGAGTCATCAGCCATCTGGTGGCCTGGCACCTCCTTCTGCCCATTGCCCTCCTGACAATGAAGTTATATGTTAACCAGATGTTCCGCTGACCTAGATAAGCATCCGCCCCTCAGGTCTCCTGACATCCTGACTTGCACATACTATTCTGCTGATGTGTAATCGTTTTTTGGCTGATGTTCAAATGAGCCAATCGGGTGAAACCGGGTCAATTCCTCCTAGCCCCCAACCCTCTCCCCATAAAAACCCCTAGCTTTCAAACCTCATGGTCGATTCCTCTGTCTCCTGTGTGGGATATGTATAGGCCCAGAGTTCAATCATTAAACTACCTCGTGTTTTTACATCAAGAAGGTCTCTTGCATTTCCTTGGGTGGGCCCTTTCCCGAGACTCGAGTAGGGGGTCCCCGAAAGGGGGGTCCTACAATTTCTCTCATGTTAGTTTGGGCTGGAGCAGTCTGCTAATTGTAGATGTGTTGACAGAAAGGTCTCCAGAAGAAGGGGATGTAGACAGTGACATGTGGTCCCCCTCCAGCACCAGGGCTGCTCTCATCCTGTAGAGCACACACCTGGGTAGATGCCTGGATGACAGGCACTCTGGATGGCCAGCAATGACAATTTCTTGGGTGTGAATCCCCAGCGGTGTCAGCAGTTCCATGACGGGAGAGGCAGCCGACTTGGAAACATTTGATCTGTCCAAGGCTGGCTGGCCTGGACTGGGCCTCCTGTTCCCTGGTAGGAAGGGTCCAGACAGTATCTCTACCAGGATGGAAAAGCCACAGTGAAAGCCAAGGGAGGGGGCAGGTGCAGGAAAAGGCAGTGCAGACAGAAAGGCAGCCAGGGACAGACAGGGAGAGGTGACCTGGAGACTGGGCGGGGGGCCCCACAGCCCTTCCTGCCATCTGGCTTTCCTCTGATATCACTGGTGAGTTTTCAGAAAGTGGGAAGTGGGTAGAGACACCATGCACACTGGTTTCAAAATACATGCGTCCATTGTCTCTTGTCTGGCCTCCTTCCTGCCTGCTTTCCCCTTTTTTCCACTCCACTATGTCTCTCTCCTGGGCCTCTGCCCAGCTCCGACCCTGAGACCTGCGTCATTCAAACACGTCTAATGTGGATTGACCCCCATCCCGGGGGACTGTGGAGAGGGAATTCAATCCCATGTGAAAGACCCAGAGCCCTGGGGAGCGGAGGCCCCCACCCAGGCACCCTGATCATCAGCGTCACAGTAGCAGTTAACGCCCATTTAGGGGAAACTATTTCCTTCTGGTTGAGAAAATGAACTCTCTGGCTTGGGGGAGACCTAGCATTCTAGCTGGGAAGGTCAATCAACCCCTTGGCTAACGTGGCTAGGGAGGTAGATGTTCGTTAAGCCATGCTAGGGGGATTGGAGGAACATGTCCTTTGATGACACGGTGCCATTTCCTTCCCAGAAGTCCCATCCCTGGTGCGGTTACCTTTGGCGTTGCAGCCAGATTACTCTGCTAAGTCTTTTCTTTTCTTTTCTTTTTTCTTTTCTTTTCTTTTCTTTTCTTTTCTAACATTTTTAAAAATTTATTATTATTTTCTTTATTTACATTTCAAATGCTATCCCGAAAGTTCCCTATGCCCTCCCCGCCCCTGCTCCCCTACCCACCCACTCCCACTACTTGGCCCTGGCCTTCCCCTGTGCTGGGTCATATAAAGTTTGCAAGACCAAGGAGCCTCTCTTCCCAATGATGACCGATTAGGCCATCTTCTGCTACATATGCAGCCAGAGACTCGAGCTCAGGGGGAACTGGTTAGTTCATATTGTTGTTGCACCTACAGGGTCGCAGCCCCCTACAACACCTTGGGTACTTTCTCTAGCTCCTCCATTGGGGGGCCTGTGTTCCATCCAATAGCTGACTGTGAGCATCCACTTCTGTGTTTGCCAGGCACTGGCATAGNCTCACAAGAGGCNNCNATATCAGGGTCCCTTCAGCAGAATCTTGCTGGCATGTGCATTAGTATCTGGGTTTGGTGGCTGATGATGGGATGGATTCCCCGATGGGGTAGTCTCTGGATAGTCCATCCTTTCATCTTAGCTCTAAATATCCTTTGATGGGTATTTTGTTCCTTATTCTAAGGAGGAATGAAGTATACACACGATGGTCATCCTTCTTGGTTTTCCTGTGTTTTGCACGTTGTATCTTGGGAAGTCTTTTCTTCAGGGAAGCACAGCTCTCCCCTCCTCTGATCTAAGCAACCTCTCTCGGAAGCCCAGGTTTCCTCACTCTGTCTCTGAAGCACGGCCCGTTTTTCCCCTTTTGCCATTCAGCTACAAGTCTGGCCTAACTCAAATGGCAACCGCTGAGATTTACAGCGTGCTCGCTTTGGAGGGGGCGTATTTTAAATGCTAAGAAAATTGTCCTCTGTAAAATCAGGTGTTGTCACCTTCATGGAGAGCATTGAAGAGAAGACGAGGGAGCCTGGTTGTCCTTTCCTGATAGATGCAGCCATTTCTTGTGTGTTCTGACCCCCTACAGCATCTCCAGACATGTCATGTTCTCTTCCCAGATCTGGGACAGAGAAGCACCCTGGTACCACCAAGCACAGACCAGACCACCCTGGACACTCAACATTTGAAGGCACCAGTATGGTCCTTCTTTGCTTATAGGAAAGCTTTGGGTTAAGAAGGGTGCTGATGTCATATCTTTCGAGGCCAGAAAGCCCCCTCAGCCAAGTCAGGTCCCCTTTGCCTGTCCATGGAGATGTCAGAGCAGTGAGCCACCAGGCTAGGGGAGGGAGACAATGCTCTAGTTCCCTTTTCTTGAAGCTCTGCCTCTAAGCCTAGGCTTGTTCGGTGCAGATGCAAGCTCAGTGTTGTCAGCTTCTGGCTGAAGTCCTTCCCTGAGCCCAGGCTACCCAGAAAGGCCTGCTTTGTGCAGATGCAGGCTTAGTGCTACAGGCATCTTGCTGAAGTCCCTCCCTGAGCCACAGATGACCCACTTGCCTTTCCTCCACTTGTAGAAGCTATGACCGTGGCTACCTCTGGTGGCGGGGAATTCTGTGTTTGAGGTATTTCTGTTTTCCAACATTAGCATACATGACTTCTGTTGATTGAGAAAGAAACTCAACGGAGTAGGGGTTTGTTGTTATTTTTTAAGTATGTTCACAACTAAACGAATGCACAGGGAACAGAGGGAGAGACAAAAAAGCATGCGGCTCTACAAGCAGGATCCACCTATCCACAAGAGGCAATGACACACATTAACAGGCCTTCTAACTCCCTGTGGCCACTGTTGTCCCCAAGTAACACATGACAGGGGAACACAGGTCTGCCACCTAAAACTCATTCAGCAGGATGCCTTTATTGAGAGATTTCTTAGTGTCAGGCTGCTGGGTGCATGGGGATAGTGTAGGGCTATGGCTGTTAGAAGAGAGGGGACTGCTGATGTCCTAGAAGTCTGGCATCCTGGGCTGAGCAGGGCAGGAGGGTGGATGCCAGCGAAAACCCTCAACCCCGCAAGGGGCCTGCTGATGTCCACAGAGGTGCAATGAGGCTGAAAGAGCTGTCTGGAAATGGGCGGCTGCCAGGTCATCACTCAGGCACCCTGTGGCTGCTTGGGGCACACACAGGAGGGTCACCCCAGTGGCTTCTTACAGGCAGGGTCTTGTGTCACAGACAAGGCCACAGAGCCTTGTGCTCGCTCCCACACATACCTGTGGGGACAGGGATACCTAAGAGTCAGGCAAGGCCAGAGCCCAAGGGCTCCAGGGAAAGGGGGATCATTCTCACGGCTTCAGAAAGTCCTGGCATATACTCACGAGGTTCCAGCAGGCACCAGCAGGCTGTCATCTGGGGCCAGGGCCATACACTGCCCTCCCATTGTCACCTTAGAGGAGCCCTCCTGTGAGAGGACAGCAGAACCAAGTGAAGGCTGATGAGGCTGAGCTCAAGACCAGCCTGAGTGAATTAGCAAGAAAAGTGTGTGTGTGTGTGTGTGTGTGTGTGTGCGCGCGCGCACATGCGTGCAAGTGTACATGCATGGTGGGTGTGGGGAGCGGGGAAGCCAGGGGTGTTCAGTGGTAGAGCTCTTGCCTTGCAGGAGACCAGAAGTTTCGTCTCCAAGACCACAAAACCAAAACATAACCAGAAAGAGGGTGAGGGCACGTCAGGCCTCAACTCTCGCTTTCGTGTCCCCAGTCTACCTTGCAAGAAGGCCCTGAGAATAACTCTCACTATGGGAGCCTGAGGTCCAGGAACAACCAATCGCCGTGGACAGGAAACGGTGCCACCCAGTCCTGGGATCCCACTTGCCTGCTGCCACAGCCACACATCCACATCCTGCCTCGGGCCTTTGCTGCTACCTTGTCCGTGGGCAATGACCTGGGGAAGACAGAGCAGAGCGTTTTGGGATTCTGGCCCCGTTTGGGAGATAGTCACAACCCTGACCCTTAGCCATTATGACTTCAAGGGACAAGATGTGCTCACTTCCACAGCCTCCTCCCCATGTGACAAGCCTACTTGTCAGGGATCGGAAAGGGATCTCTCTCTCTCTCTCTCTCTCTCTCTCTCTCTCTCTCTCTCTCTCTCTCTCTCTCTCACACACACACACACACACACCCTTATGGGTATCACCAGCTCACACTCAGACACACCCACCCCAGCTCCCCAGATTTCCACTGCCCTTCCTGGGAAATGTTCAGTGTCTGACTTGAGAAGAGAGTGGTGAGGCTGTGGCCTGTTGGCCTTATGATCACCGAGGGCCTGTGCTCCTGCAGGCTGTAAGGAGAGGTTAATGGGAATTGGCAAAGGAGAACTAGAGCAGGTAGACACAGGGTGGGAGGAAGCCATTAGCTACCGCTATGGTGGGTGAAAAGGGCTTCAGGTTTTGAGGTTCGTTATCACAGCCCTACATAAGCTTTGGGCGTCCCTAGTACTGGAAGAGCAGTCTAAATCTGTGTTCTGCGAGCCTCCTGCCCTGGAGTGAACACTGTTTCTCTTTTAAAATCTTCTTCCTCCTCTTCCTTGCCCTCCTCCGTCTTCTTATTCTCCTCCTCCTCCTCCTTCTTCTTGTTCTTGTTCTTCTTGTTGCTGTCCTCCTCCTCCTCCTCCTCCTCCTCCTCCTCCTCCTCCGCCTCCGCCTCCTTCCTTTTCATCTTCTTTTTCACCATCATGATTATCTTCATCATTACAATCATCACTATATGTGAATGTATGATGTGTGTACATGTGGTCATACATGCATGACTTGTGGAATCAGTTCTCTTTCCACTTTTATGTGGGTCTCAAGGGTCAAACCCGGATTGCCAGGCTTACACAGTAAGCACCTGTGATGGCTTGTATAGGCTTGGCCCAGGGAGTGGCACTATTAGAAGGTGTGGCCTTGTCAGAGTAGGTGTGTCACTATGGGCGTGGGCTTAAGACCCTCATCCTAGCTGCCTGAAAGGCAGTATTCTGCTAGCAGCCTTCAGATAAAGATATAGAACTCTCAGCTCTGCCTGCACCATGCCTGGGTGTGGCCATGTTCCTGCGCTGATGATAATGGACTGAAGCTCTGAACCTGTAAGCCAGCCCAAATTAAATGCCTTTTATAAGACTTGCGTTGGTCATGGTGTCTGCTCACAGCAATAAAACCCTAAGATAGCACCTTTACCCAATGAGCCATCTCGCTGACTCCTGGTGACAGGCTGTGCCATTGGAAACCCATCACCCATTCGAATAGCAGCATCCCTGTAGGTGTCCTCTGGCCCAACCTCACAAAGAAGGGCTGGTGGCTCTGAAATCCACTCTAGACTTCTCCCTCAACGCCTGGGTGAAGCCCGGATGTTGCTAGGACATGCTTCCTCCCTGAGTCCAGCTCAGCAGAGTTCTGGGAGCAGCTAGCAATCCAGCCTCCATGCTAGACTTCCTACCTAGCTCTGGCCAGCCTTGGCTGCTTGCTGGGCTAGGCTGTTACAGCTCTTCTGGCCTTTATGTTTCTTCCTCCTCCAAACCGCTCCCCCCATCTCCCTTTCTACCTCCTGCAAACCCTTCCACTAGCTTTACCCAGGGCCGGAGAAATGGCTAAGTGGTTAAGATCACAGAGAACCCAGATTCAGTTCCCAGGACATTCATAAGCACCTGTAACCCCAGTTCCAGAGGGTCTAACGCCCTCTTCTGGCCTCCACAGGCACCAGGCAAGCACATGATGTACACATATGTGGGCCAACACTGATAAATACAAAATAGAATAAACAAATCTAAAATTTCTCATTAAACATTCTATGTGCACATCACCTCCTCCAGTTACTCTCCTATGGCTTTCTGTTTTTCTCTAGTAAATGAGCTGTCACATGATTGGCAGTTGTAGGTTAATTTGCCCATAGCAACTGTCTTATTCTTACCAAAGCCTAGAGCGGCAGGAATTCTAGACAAAAGGCCAGCTTGGGGGCTCTCTACACATTGCTGCCCAGCCCCTACCAAATAGCTCTCTCTTCAGCTTCCAAGTCCCCACGTGCCAAAGCCCAGGGGAGGGAAGCGATGCCCAGGAAGCTGACAGTGGACAAAGAACCTTCCGCTCTGTATACAAAGTATCCTTGGGACCATGAAGGCACTTAGAGAATTTCAGTCACAGCAACACTGTTAATCTCAGAGATAGAGAGGGAACCTGGAAGGCCTTTCTCATCTCTGAAGTCTCTCTCTCTCTCTCTCTCTCTCTCTCTCTCTCTCTCTCTCTCTCTCTCTCTCNAGAGAGAGAGAGAGAGAGAGAGAGAGCGAGAGAGAGAGAGAGAGAGAGAGAGAGAGATTGATTCCCATTTCTCAGGTGCTGGCTGGCTGGCTGAGCTGTATTACCTGGGTCTCATAGCTGTCCCCAAACAGGCTTAGGGATGTGCCTGCCTGAAGCTCCCTGGAGTGGCCATCCAGCCAGGCCTTCAGTGACATGGGCTTCATGATGGATCGTGTATTCAGCGGGAATGGCAGCTCCTTGAGCAGCTGGTCTGCGCCAGTGACACAGTGATGAAGAGTGACCTTCAGGCTCGGGCCACCCAGCCCCAGGATAGCCGGGTCCCAGAAGCCTTAACTCAAAGCCAGTTCGGGATTTGGGTGCAGCCTAATGACTTGGCAGCCACACAGGTTGCTGCCTGGTGTTGTCTGCTCAGTACTTTAATTACTAGGCAGAGGATTCAGGAAGAGGCTCCTGGGACCAAGTCAAGACCCATCCCACTAGAGAGAAAGAGGGAGGGAGAAGAGGGAGGGGCTCACCCGGGTTGGGCTTTCCCGTTCGGTACTGCTCAGAGTGGAAGAACCTGCAGGGACCAGGAGAGAGGACAGAATGACAGCATTCCTGTTAAGATGCTGGTGTGGTATACACCACACGCAGGAGCCAGTACACATGCATAGACCCTCACAGGACTTCATCATGCTTCCCTCCCAACCCTACAGAGTGCCTTGGCCCATCCTGGAGGTGGGAGATTCTTTCAAACTCCCACCCCTGATGACTCCAGCCCATGGGGCATTGAGGGAAGGGTCCAAATGGGAACTTACTCTTGGATGATGGGCGCTAACTGCGTGCCAAGGTCCTTACAGTGGAACCATTTCTCGAAGAGGACATCCTCAGTGTCCCCCACATAATACCTGCCAAAACAGAGGTCAAGGGAGTCCACTCTCCATCTGGACAGCTTTGGGGCAGCCTGGTCCAGGCTGGGCTCTGCTTGAGGGACCCCTGCTGAACCCAGGCACTGCATGGCTAAGTCGCGTTTGTTACTCTCTGTTGGCACAGCCTAGGATCACACTTAACGCCGAGTGTGTGCAAACCAGGTAGAACTCGGGCTGGGAAACAGAATGACCCGGCAGGGGTTACACAGCCTATTTATGTGGTTGGAGCAGGCTACACTCAAGACAGAAGCTGGGAGAGCACCGGAGAACATTCAATCCAAGTGGATTTGTTTCCAGCAGAAAGAAGTTGAAGCTCAGCCTGAATCTTGGACGGGCAGCCGGAAGGGCTACTGTCTGTTCTTTGGGCTCTGGGTCACTGTACACAGAAACGTCAGCAGCCAATACAGCACAGCCCCCATCCCTTATCCCCACCCCCACCCCACCTCCCACTCCTTGACCCCCTACACCTCCCACCCCCATGAGGGATTCTTCTGTTTTGGAGATGGGAGGTCACATCTGCTGCCTAGAACTTGAGTACATCTCTGGTTTTCTCTGGCACATACAGCCTTCAGTCACCCTTGCCACCCATGTCCCCACGGGCAGGGAGCCCCTGGTCAGGCAGAGCTGTGCTGCACCTCTGACCCTTACACAACTGGAGGCACCTCTGACCCTTACGCAAGGCAGGTGCTGGGAGCAACTGTCACCAGAAGGCCTAATTCCTGTGTTAGTTTCAGATCAGCCCAGTTCTTTCTGCTCTCCTGACTCTCCCCAGAAAGGCACCAGGCAGTCCTCGGGAGACAGAGGCTACAGACGAATCACGCATCCATTCAGCTTCTAACCTGAGGCAGAGCTGGCCACCAGAAAGCTTCATTATATGGGGCTGCAGTGCCCTCAGGAATGGTCCTCGGGGTGGCATTTTAATGCCGAGTTCCTGCCTTTTATTAAAGGTCAAAAGCAGCCAGATGAAATCCGTTATTGAATTTGCTGTAAAATGTAACTGAGGGCACCAATAGCTCACTGGAGTCTCCTCCAAAGAGCACCTCAGAGAGATTCCTCTGCGAAGTCAAGTCCCTCTATCCGCCTATTCAACAGGCCATTACCATGGACTGGGGTAGCCGTCAGCAGCACACACACGCATATGGATTTTTTAACAGTATGAGAAATACTTGTGAGTTTTCCAGTGGGCATGTGACTTCAGTTACATAAACTGGGTAAACTATAGTGTCTAGAGTACCTCACAATTATGTTTTTTCTTACATGGGGAGGGGGTGTGCATGCCATTGTCTGCATTGTGGAGATCAGAAGACAATGTTCAAGTTCATGCCTTCCACCTTGTGGATCCTCAGGTTCAAACTCAGGCCCTCGGGCTTGGCAGCCAGTGCTGCGCCTTTTCACGGAAAGGTTTCCTTGGCTCCAGCATCCACTTTTTTTTTTTAAGTAAAGGCAGCAAAACTTAAACCCATGCATGTAACAAGACTGGAGGGTTGTGAGGGGGAGGTATGAACGAAAAAGGCCACGTCTTCACGTCTAACTGGAGCCTGACAAAGGACTTTTGTTTCTGCGTTTTAATTACGTGTTTGCTTGGGAGGCACAAGAGGAATGAAATTAAATTCACAAACCATAAAATCCTCCCTTAAGTGGCAGGTAATTTTAATTTAGTTCACTTCGGATTCTTAAGTTTCCAGACTTTGAGAGGGAATGTGTATGATTTCGACTCATTAAAAAAAAAAAAATGAATGTTTAAATATGCCCAGTATCACAGAAGGCATCGGACAAAGAATTTTGATTCTGGTAACTTATTGGGAAATTTCAAGTTTTCTTTGAAAACGCAAAGCATACTTGAAGAGAAATCTTTGGTTTTGGGGGGCTTCAAGGACTTCTTCCTTTCAGAGCTCAGTGGTTCTCAGCTTTCCTAATGCTGCGAGCCTTTAATACGGTGCCTCATGCCGTGGTGACCCCCAGCCATAAAATGATTTCGTTGCTACTTCATGATCGGAATTTCGCTGCTGTTATGAATTGTAGTGTAAATGTTTTCCTATGGTCCTGGGCGACCCTTGGGACAGGGTGAGAACAGCTGGGTGGGGAAGCCCTCCAGGGCTGGTCCTTCCCCCTTACCGATCCAGCATCCACGCTGGCTCTGCCCGGCTCTGGAATGCCTCATCTAGCTGAGTTTCTTTACCTGGGCCTAGGTTCTGCTCCAGTAACTGACAGAGCACAGCTCTAGCATGTGCAAGGCGCTGGCTTTCAGTCCCCAGAGTTTCAGAAAGAGCAGACGGTAGGTGTGCCTAGCCCTAGCCAGCATCATGGGTGAGAACAGGGTAATAAACACACACAGCAACTCCTAGCTGGTGCCTGGAACAACAGCTGTTGCTGGCCAGATGTCCATGCTTGTCATGATCTGGGGTAGAGACACAAGTACATAGGCCAAGGACAATGTTTGCAGGCCCAGGCTGCTAGCAGTCACAGCATTTGCCCATAGCAGGACATGTGGCTTTTGGGTTCCTCCAGTCTCCCTGCCTGCAGTCACCCCTCCCCACCACAAAGGGCCTAGCAGACCTGCAGAATGCACAAAAGCAAGCTCCAGCCCAGTCTTCATGTGTACCACAGGGACCACTCCCCTCCCCGCCTCATCCAACCCACTCTCCCCTCTCTGGTAAGTCAGCAAATCCAGGGTCTCCGTCGCCTCCTGTTGCCAAGCCCTCTAGTCTCTTGGTGGCCAGGAAGTACTTTCTTGAGTCTATCATCGATCCTTCCTGCTATACTTTTGAATGATGCCCTCTGCTGTTAGCTCTTTGATCGCCCAAGCCCCCACACAAGCAATTACCTCAGCCCATCCAGCTCGCTCTCCAGCCGCCTTCTCTCAATCACCAGCCCCATGGTGTTGGCAAACCTTTGCGGGGAGTGGGGCACCCTGGCAGGCAGGAGGAATATCTGTAGGGGTGGAGAACAAGAGACCAGCGAGGCTACAATCTCTCAAGGTGACCCGTCCTCTCTGGGACCCACTCTCTGCCAGCTTCTATCCTAAGACTATAGGAAAACAGAGGGAATGTTGAGCTGTGCTCAGAAAAGGGGAGCCCTGAGGTCGGGCAGGGAAAACGACCGGCATGGGTTTCCGCTCGGCCGCCCTCTGCTTTTGGGGGGTTCAGTCTCACCTCTCCCTGCCGTATAGGCACGTCCCGGTGTCGCCCTTGCTCCAGGACTCGTAGCACCATGTCTCCCTCCAGCTGGTAAAACACCTGTGGGAAAACCAAGGACCTGAGACCTCCCTGCTCCGCCTCTTAGATCCTTAACTTTTCTACCTGAACTCTGAGCGGAAAACCGGAAAAGCTTCCTGAAGGCCTTGGGGCTTAGGGATAGCCCCAGCACCCCTGCTCTGAAGCCCGTGTATCCCCTGGCCCAGGCCACAAGACAAGAAAGTTGGAGGCGTACAGGGGTCTATATGTCTGGAACTTCAAATCTGGGACATGTAGGGGATCGTCGGGGTGTAGCAGGTGCCTGGCACAGAAGAGGGATGCTGAGTAAGAACTCAGCGACACAGCAGTGGAGGTATTCCTTAACCCAGGCCGGCCTTTTTCATGCACATCGGGAATCTTAGGAGCCCAGCATCAGCACTGTTAGCCGGATTCTGAGAAGAGAAGAAGGCTGAGGCTCAGAGCAGCTGGTCTAAGCTGGTGAGTCTTGGAGTTGCAGTTGAGATCGTAGCCTGGGGAGCTCTGGGGCCCTGCGCATCCCTCCAGCTACTGAGGTGCTCTGGGTTGTGGGACTGGGCTGCAGCAGTTGACAGCCGAGGTGGATGGACTTAGTGACTGGGCTCTCTCGAGGGTACTCCTACTAAATATTCTATTCTATCCTGAAATCCTAACCAGTACCTTATGAGCTGGGCATATGACTTGTGTCTCCAGTTGGCAGAAAGATTGCCTTGAGTTTGAGGCCAGTCTGGGCTATAGAGTGAGACCTAGTCTCCAAAAAAAAAACAAAAAACAAAAACAAAAACAAAAACAAAAAAACAAACAAATAAGGAGAAGAAGCAAACAAAAAATTATTCCCAGAGGATCCTAATTATAGCATAGGTGACAGAGTTCAGGGCTATGAGTGAGGGAAATCTGCCTATACTTCCTTTTTTTTCTACAATGAATGGTGTTTACTTTCATTATTAAAAACAAGCCATATGATTGAAGACGCAGCTCCACAGGAGAACGTTCATTATATAGTATGTATGAGGCTCTGTGCCTAATCTCCTAGAAAACACACACACATGTGCGCGCGCACACACACACACATGTGCACACACACACATACACACACTTCATATGTTATTAAAACAAACCAAGCAAACCTACTAGGTTTCTTCATAGGAAGCAATTGAGTGTGTATGAGTGTGTGTCTATGTGTCTGTGTGATCACTCCTTAGTATAAGTCTTGAGTCCTTTCATGGTGGAAGGGTAGAGGAGGGACCTCAGAGTTACAGGGAGGGGCTGCAAATATCAACATGGGAGAAAGGGGCCAGATTCAAACCTTTTCTGAGCTGACAACAGGATATTAACAGCCATTGATTAAAACTAGAAGGCATCAGTGGGATTGCCCAGAGACCTTCTCTGTGATGGGGGGGGGGGGGTGTCTTGGCCTATAGCAGCGGACATACCCCTGACAGCAGAAGATCACCAATAACCCCAGGCAATCCAAAAAGAATTATGCTCCTTGGGAAGTAAATGATGTTTGAGACCTAGGGCTAGCTGGAAGATTAAGTGTACGGCTCACACAGATATTAAATTGAGTCTGGCTTCTGTGACCGGAAAGGACTCATAGGTAGGGGAGCCAGCAATAGGTAGGGACCCACGGCTATGAAATACCTACTCTATGCACATCGTCTTTTTCCACAGGCAGAGCTATGGTCCCATGTGCTACAAGAAAAGGCTCAGACCAAGGGCATGGGATATGGACCTGTCTAGTCATACGGCTAGGCAGAGGAACAGTTCCTTCTCAGTCAGTTGCCTTCATTCTTGGCAACCACCAGAAAAAGGGGGTTTGAGTGGTGAGTTGGTTCAGGGCACCCGAAGGCTACCACAGAGGCCAGAGCTCAGCCAGAGGGGAAATCCAGTGCAGTCAGTGCCAGATACACTTTAAGGATCACTCAGAGTGACTGCTCAGGCTCTGCGTGAGGACAGTCAAGGACAAAGAGGATACTAACCCTCTGTTTTGCTCCAGGCTGCCCAGGGTCTCAGGAGGACCAAACTCTGCCTTCCTTCTAAAAATCAGGTCCAAGTATCACAAACCTACCTATAGCCTAGTTCTCCTAGTTCTCCTAGTTCTCCTTGAACTCCTGACCCTCTTTGCCTCCCCTCCTGAGTGTAGGATTAGAGGTGTGCACCATCATTTGTGTGTGTGTATGTGTGTGTGTGTGTGTGCGCGTGCACGTGCACGTGCACGCGCTCAGTAAGCAAGTGTAAATGCACAGAATTCAGTCTCCAGACTCTGCGTCATAGAAGTCCTAGCAGCTGGGGACCCGCCCAGTCCCAACTCGTTCTTCAGCACTGCCCACGCTCTACCTCCCCCATTCCTTTCCATCCTCCATTTCTCCTCTACCCTTTGTGTCCTCAGACAATTTGCTCCTTGTGTGAAGGAGAAAGGAGAACCTGATTCTGGGATCGAAGGACGATGGAATCCCTCAGGGTTCGTGTCTCCTGTGAGGGCCAGTCATATATTCGGGTTGAAGGAGAGATACCACCACCTGTGCATGAAGTGGAGGTCCTACAGCCTCCTCAGTCAGGATCCCCAGGCACAAGGCAGGAACCCCAACTCCAAGGCAACAATTTTCCCTTTCCATGGGAGTCGCATTTGCTTTTCTCCAGGCCACTCGCTGTAGCCCTAGGAAGTGTCTACTCCCTCCCCCCCCCGCCCTCCGGGTGGCAGCAGGTGACAAGGGTGAGCAGCATGGCCTACCTCCTCACCCTCTTCAATGTGATAATCCTTCCTGGTATTGGGGCCTCCAACGAACATGATTTTGAGTTGCTCCTGGTGCCTGCAGTGGAGAGGCAAGAAGAAGACCTGACTCAACCCCTGGGAAGGAGGCGGGAAGCAGGGACCTGTGGGGACAGGAAGAGGTCTGGTCCGTGTATCTGAGAGCAGAACGTCTCCCCCGCCCACATTGTTCCGCACGTATTAATGTGTGATCGTCTGCATGCCTTCAGACCAACAAAGACACAGCACAGCCAAGCATCACTCTCTGTGACCCTGGGCCGTGCTCAAGAGCTCAGTGACTCAGCCTGCCTGCTGTGAGACTCTTCAACTCTAAGGACCATACTCAGGGGACTCAGGAGATGGTGACATCTAGGAGCGGGGCATTTTCTCACCCCACCCCTGCCTCACCTCACAAGGAGGTGTGCAGACTGCCCCTCAGTGGAAGCGGCCTTGGCTGGAGGGGAGAGCTGGGGGGGGGGAGTCAGTGCAAGGGGGGGAGGATGGAGGGGGGGAGGGGGTTCCTGATAGTCTCATTCACTGACACAATAAGGCACACAGCCTCGGAAGCTGCTGTCAGAGCGTTGATGTGCACCACGGCTGGCTCCCACACAAAGGCCTGGAAATTGTGGTGATATCCTCATTGTTGATGTCCACCCCATACCACATGTTCTCCCCCCC
>NC_034607.1:49514323-49592016 GCF_900095145.1 Mus pahari
TGGGTCATATAAAGTTTGCAAGACCAAGGGGCCTCTATTTCCAGTGATGGCCGATTAGGCCATCTTCTGCTACATATGCAGCTAGAGACTCGAGCTCTGGGGGTACTGGTTAGTTCATATTATTGTTCCACCTATAGGGTTGCAGCACCCTTCAGCTCCTTGGGTACTTTCTCTAGCTGAGAGGACAACTTTTAAGAGTCAATTCAGGTCTTCAGGTCTGTGATGGCAAGTGCCCTGCCCATTGGTCCATCCCTTCAGCTAATTTTTTTTTTTTTTTTTTTTTGGTCTCTTATTAATAGACTTGACTGAGATATACTTAGAGCACATACATAAAGTTCTTGAGCAAGCCTATTTGAAAACTACACCTACATACGACCTCTAGCCAGAATGCACAAGCCAGACCCCGTACCTCCTGTGCTCAGAGCCCTCCAGGAGATTCTTGCCTCAGTGGGGGCTGTTACGGTTTGAATCCCTGCACTGGCCCAAATTCTTGTGTTGGAGTCCTAACCCCCAGGACCTCAGAGGGTGAACTTACTCAGAAACAGGGCTGCTGCGGGTATAGTACATTATAATGGAGTGAGCTATATACATCATGTCACACGGCCATAGCATATGAGAGCGGGTGTGAGCCTGAGAGAGGATGCCTGGAGGAAACAAGAGTCCCGGCAAGGAAGGATCGATAGTCCCTGCTGCCTTAGGCATTGCTCAGTGCAGTGTAAGTGAGGTTTTACGAGTGGGACTTTGGATTCGGAGACCCAGAGCAGGAAAGCATCTGAGGATGAGAGTGGACACTGGGGTCACGCATTGAGACCAAGGAATACCACTGATACCAGCAAAGTACCAGAGAAGCTAGGACCAGGCATGGCGCAGACTCGCCATGAAAACTGTCCTCTCTCGGACATGGGCTACTTCGTACTGATTGGCCTCCCCTCTCAACAATTCGACAGGGAAGGCGTTTTGTCAGTTTGCCTCCTGCTGTAAACCCACTGTCAGAGCACCGGTGGTGCACAGCAAATACCGACTGACTGAATAAAGGGAGGGCCTAGGATCATGATGGTGAACTCGAGGAGTTCTAGAGGCTAGATGACTGGGGGTGGGGCTGGGGGTAAGCAGGCCTGGAGGCTGGGCAGTCTCTACTGATCCTGTGGACGGGATGACCAGGCTGACATGGACGGGATCAGAGAAATGCCCACGGGCTTGGGGGGAGGAAGTCTGGGAGGAGTGAGAATGAGAGACTGCAGACAGGGAAGACATGGAGAAGAGAGACAAAAATGGTAAAGCTCCAAACGGGAAAGCAGCAGTGGCGGGAGAGAGGAGGCTCCGGGAGCTGTCCTGGTTAGCTACGGGAGTATTGCGCAGTGACCAAGAATATAAGTGGACTTTGTAGTCAAACTCTTCCTGGGCTTGCTCATGGACTCTGTCCCCCACTAGTGACATTGGAAAAGTTACTTATTAAATCCCAACCCATGGGGGCTATGTGAGAAGTCAAGGAGGCGATGTGGTATAGTTGGCTAGTCTTCTCGATGGGGGGGGAAGTGGCTGGAGCCATTTGGGTTGGGACACTGCCCACTGGAAATGACTTATAGCCACACAGACATGGGGACTTCAGGTCTGTGAAGGTGGTGCAAGAAGCTCTGCTGTGGAACTGGGGGGCAGGGGGAGGTGGAGACAGCATGATCGGGTCAGTAGAGGAGACCCCAGAGGGTCTGGTGTTTGTGTTGAGGCCTTGAGCCCTGAATTAAGGATCCCCAGGACTAAGGATGCAGCTCAGTTTGGGAAAGTGGGAGCCTAGCATTCACTGACGTCTTCCCTCAGCACCTCAGAAACAGGGTGTTGTGTGTGGCACTTAGGAAATAGAAGCAGGAAGATTGAGAATTCAAGCCCACCCTTAGCTACATTGTGAGTTAAGCGCGTGTGTGCGCACACACACACACACACACACACACACACACCATCCAAAGAATTGTTCATCTGACTCCATAGTTTCAGGGTTTGCCAAGGGTTGAGGTGTGTGGTTCGGGGCCTCCAGGCCCTAAGTTCTAGTCTGGGGCATTGAACACCAGGCTCTCCCCAAGGTGCATGGGGGTACTGGGTTAGAAAGCAGCCATGGAAGGAATGTCACATCCTGCCACCTCATCTCCCACAGCCTCAGAGACACGCAAGCGGGTCTCAGAAGTCAAGGCCACAAGTCTGTGGTCTCCAGAAAGAGGAACAGACTGAGGTAGTGAAAGAAGAAACAGGTCGTTTTCACTCTCCCCAGAGAGCTCCAAGTGGATGGAACTCAAGGCTGGGGGCGGGCAGGGGGTTGGGGAACAGCTGAGGGAGGAGGAAGAGGAATAAGAAAGAGGGTGGGTTGTAGTCACCGGGTGCTGGGGACTCACATAAGCTTGTTGCAAACCGGAGGCTGAAAGGAGGCCCGATTCTCTTCTACCCAAGACTTCACTCTCACATGGCGCTCCATGGCCAGCAGGCAGGACTCTTCTGCCCACAACGTGGTCGCCAGGTAATCGGGGAGTTGGAGTGATGCGATCTGCTCAGTCTCCTGTCGAGCCACCTAGTTAATTAGCTTACCAGAGGTCAAAGAGCTGAGCAATCCCCTGCCACCCTGCGGAGTGGGGGTGGGGGGCGGCTCTAGGGTCTGAGCCTGCTTGCCCTGCCCCTGCACACTGGGCAGGCGGCCCCTCCGGAGCAGGGATCAAAAGCCCAAGAACAGACCCGCCTCCTGGGACATGCCAGCATCCTCCCAACACCTAGCTGCTCTGGTCGGAAGCTGGACTCTGGTACCTACTCGGCCCATGTAAGGTGCAGGACGCTGGGCTTTCCGCTTCCCTAGAGGCCCCGTCTCTAAAGAAACATTGTGATGGCAGAATAAAGGTTTGAAAATCGGAGACTTTGAGCACAAGTAGAACTAAAGGCGATTAACATCACAGGAGGCAATTAACACGCGGCATCCAGTCTCCTCCCGAGCACTGAGGTCTGGCCCGGTAATGCAGATATGATTGGCTAGAACTGAGATACCTTGTCCTCCCTCGCCTTGCTTTGCAGCTGAGACCCCATCCAGCTAGGCAGCCCCCGCACCTAGTAGTAGTGGGCAGGAATGAGGTGTCCAGCACTGATCTGAGTGACCTCTTTACCCCTCCACCGGGAATCGAAGCAGGGTCTTTAGTTTGCTAGGCAAACTCTGCCCCGGAGCTTCAGTATGTCCCCGTCCCCTTGCATGTCTTGTTTATAATTTTGTTGTTTGGTTTTTGTTTTTGAGACAAGAAATCACTTTGTGATCCAGAATGTTGGGCAGGTTGCTATGTAGCTCAGGCTAGCCTCAAACTCTATCCTTCTGCCTCAGTGCTAGGATTAGAGAGGGGTGCTACCATAAACCCACAATTCCTACCCTTGCATGTTCTAAGCCACATACGTGTGAAGACCTTTACAGGGGAGGATGGTCCTGGGTGTCTGTCTCATTTAGGGTTTTATTGCTGTGAAGAGACACCGTGACCTCTTATAAAGTTTAATTGGGGCTGGCTTACAGGTGCAGAGGTTCAGTCCATCATCATCATGGTGGGAAGCATGGCAGCATCCAGGCAGGCATGGTGCTGGAGGAGCTGAGAGGTCTAGAGTTTGATCTAAAGGAAGACAGGAGCAGTCTGTCTTCCAGGCAACTAGGAGGAGGGTCTCAAAGTCCTCCCCCCCCCCCACCCAATGACACACTTCCTCCAACAAGGCCACACCTCCTAATCGTGACACTCCCCAGGCCAAGCACATTCAAACCACCACAGAGCCTGCCAGACTAGAGGCTCCTCAGCCAAGGTTGCCTTGAGGCAGGAAGCATAGTGAGGAAGAGGGAGGGCAATGGCCACCTACCCTCCAGGACTCACAATTCTCGGGAGAACTGAAAGGGAGCAAACTACAGAAATCAGTGTGTGGGAGAAGAAACGGGCCTTTGACCCCAGAATACAGACTACAGAATAGAAGAATTCCTAGTGGCTCTCATGGCCACCCTCGCTCGTCTGTAGCCTGACAGCATCTCTACTTCTCAGAGTTAAAAGTTCTGCTGGTGCAAGCCAAACTTGGACAGGCACTCGGCAAGGGTCTCACCCACCTGGTGGGGGCCTTCTTGTTTCCTTTCCACCACCCTAACCCCTTTCTACAGCTTTATCTTTTCCATTATTTATTTGGCACGTTTCTGCTAAGTACTTACTGAAGCATTTCCTTCTAGAACATTGTTTGGTACCTAAATAACAAAACCCCTGACTATGCAGGGACCTATGACCTATGCGTCAGGCTTGTTTCAGGTGCTGTGAAATGGGGTGGGGGGGGGAGGTTAAGGAGGTGGGCAAGCGAAGTCCCACCAAGGGGAGGGGCTGCTTGCAAGCCAGCAGATGTTCTGTTACCTCCTACAAAGGACAGAGTGGTAGTTACCCTGTATTTTAATTGACGTAATCAAACGATGTGAGGCTGTAAGTGGAATTTGGGGACATGAACACTCTAGATTCAAGCTAAGGTACATTTGTATAATCACCGTGAGAGATGCCCTCTACTTTGGATATGTGATCAAACACTCACATTATTCAGTGTCAAGGAAACACAGTTTCCCTCTTACCCAAGTGTTCTGCCATTGATCAGTCCCTGATTGACGGGGGCCTTCCAGATATTGATCCTTGGTCCTTCTAGATCGTACCTGTTTGTATTTAGTTGCTTTGCCTATGGCTGCAACAAAAGGGGATTCATTTTGGCTCCCAGTTTGAGGGGGAAGTCATGGCGGCGGCCGGATATCAACGGGCAGGAAGCAAGCTGGATGCTGGCCAGTGCTGGTACTCAGCTCCCAGTCTCCTTCTTATTCAGCCTGAACAGCAGGCAGCTCACAGACTATCGCCACCCACAGTCAGTGTGGGCCTCCCCGGCTCAATTAACTAGCAACTCCCTCACAGACGTGTCAGGAAGCTTGTTTCCATGGTGATTGTAAATCCCATCAAGTTAATAATCAAGATCAAACATCAGGCTGCTCCCAGGTGCCACCTCTTCCCTCCGTATACAGGAGCTTATTTGTGCCGTGGAATCAGAAGAAAACAGCATCCACTCAGGGCTCGGATCCCATCAAGGCCTTCCCACTGCTGGTGCAGTCCTGCTCTACCCACTGGATTGGGTGGTGTGTGAAGACCTTTAGATGCCTCTGAGTTTGGCTGAACATGGCTGTTGATAACTAGCTGATCCCTTAGTCCCTCAATAGATTGAGCTAGTATGTCAGCAGCTCAGACCTGTTTGGTCTGTCTGTCTGTCTCCCCCCTCTCTATAACTCCTTTCATACATTCATTAAATATTTAAGAACAAATAGCTTTCTATGAATAAAAGAAATGCTTCATGAACTCTATGGGTGAATGGGAGTGGGGTCGGGGTGGGAGTGGGGGTGGGGGAAGGGACACAAGCCAAGCCCACAGTCTTCTACCGTTCTCTCACAGCATAGTCCAGTTCTGTAATCCTAAGTGTGTGTCGGGGGCGGGGTGGGGTGGGGTATTTCTCCCAGCTAGCACACAGGCAATCAGACTACAGACTACAGGGGGGTGGGGGGGGGGAGACATCGTCATTCTGACCCTATCTGCATGGATCTAGCTTCAGACCCCACAGGTCCCATGAGGCTGTCCCTGACTTCAGGCCAGCTGCAAAGAAGGAATTTTGTTTTCTTTCTTTCCTTTCAGGTGCGTTCTGTTTAATTTTAACTTTTTTTTTTTCCTTTTTATTTATTCTTCTCTCACACAGTAGATGGAGACTGCAGTTTTCCCTCCCTCCACTCCTCCCAGTTCCCCACCACCGCCTTCCCTCTTCCCCAGCTCCCCAGCTCCTCTGTTTCCCTTCAGGAAAGGGCGGGGCCTCCTAGGGATATCAACTGAACATGGCTTAACAAGATGCAATAAGACCAGGCACAGGGCAACCCAGTGGGAGGAAAAGGGTCCCAGCAGCCTGGCAAAATGCACCCAACTTTCACTGGTACAAGTCCACAAACTCCCAAGCTAGCCAGCATAACACATAAGCAGAGGGCCCTGCACGGACTCATGCAGGCTCCATGAGTCCAGTTTCAGTCTCCATAAGCCCCTACAAGCCCTGTTTAGTTGATTTTGTGGACCGGCTTCTTCTGGTGTCCTTGACCCCCTCTGACCCCTCCATCAACAACTTGGGATTTCAAGGCTGGTTCTTGGAAGGTTTGTAGTTGCTGAGTGGCTCCACTGGCATGCTGCTGCCCCCTTGTGCAGAAACCTGGGCTAGCATCCTTGAGGATGTGAGGATAAACAGCAGGAAGTGGTCAGAGGCCTGCTGTATGAAGTCTGCTTAGATGCCCCAGTGGAAGATGGCTGAATGTAGTCAAATCACCGCCCTGATGCACCAGGAGCAAGCGAAATGGCTTCAGGTCACTGAATTGGGGGCGGCGTGTTACACTTCACTTAACCGAGACTACAGGCATAAGGGTTCCCATAGCCGTGTAGTGCTGTTCTGTTTTAAGTGTACTGAAACAGACCCGAGACCTTAGCACAACGGAGCATGTGAACAGCACCATTCCGACCTCAGAACCCAACACGTAGGCCCCCACAGCTGCCAAAGAACTAGTCCACTGAAGAGCTAGTCTGGACTGTCAGGATCTGGGCAAGTCCCTAACTGTTCTAACTTTGCCCTTTGGCTTCTACAGTTCCACTTTCACTACCTGTTCTTGCCAAGTGAAGTGTGTCAACCAGGATGTGATGTCTGCACATAAAGGGCAAAACCAGAGCACCTTGGGCTGCAGGATTTGAGTCAGTTCCCCTGCAGTCACTGGTTGGCAATCCTTCTACCATGCTTTAAGAATATCTGTGTAGGCTGGACCTAGGCCTCCCTGCACATATGTAGCAGACGTGCAGCTTGGTCTTCATGTGGGTCCTGAACAACTGGAGCGGGGGCTGTCCCAAAAGCTGTTGCCTGACCATGGGATGTGTTCTTCTGCTGGGCTGCCTTGTCTGCCCTCAGTGGGAGAGGATGTGCCTAACCCCACGGAGACTTGATGTGCCTGGGTGAGGGGGATACCCGGAGGGGCCCCACTAGCTCAGAGGAGGAGGGGATGGGGGGATGGGGGAAAGGATTGTGGGAGGGGATGACCAGGAGGGTTTCAGTGAGCAGGATGGAAAATTAATCTTAAAAAAATGAAAAGATTCGCTGTGTATTTCCTGGTGGAATTACTTCAGAACAATACCTCTCATGAATGGTACACAGCTGGAGTTTAAACAAATCTGGTCTGACAAGTCTGGTATTTAGAAGCCGGGTCCACACATTTCATATTTAATTGTTGATGTAATTGTGTTGAGGAAAGGAAGAATTCCTTAGTCCTATCATAGGAAGTAGAGTTTAATTGAACAAAGAAAACGATACACCAATGACGCAGCTCCAAGAACAGAGCAGGTTCTAAGAACAACAGCCAGCGCTGAATTCTGAAGGTGTCCGCAGAGCGAGAGAACGGACACACACACACACAGAGAACTTAATAGTTCTGTGCTCAGTCCATCTCAGGGCCTCCAGGAGCCAATGATTCGCAGATCCCTGCCTTGGAAATTACCCGACATTCACTGGTGTACTGGGCAAATACTGGACTCCACTCCGAGTCCATGGTCTTCTGCAGATATTGCTAGCAGTACCTATGCTGACGTCTTGTTTTGGGTTTTCCATTGACTAGACTCAGCTAGATTTCTATCGATGCCATGACACAAAATTAGTGGTGTAAAAATAATGCTAGTAAGCCAGACATGGTGGCAACAGACTATAATCCTAGCTACTGGAGGCTAAGGCAGGATAGAAAATTCAAAGCTATTTGTTCTGCAGAGGAAGCCCAAGGGCCTGAGCAACTATGGGAGACTATGTCTCAAAAAAAAAGAAAAGAAAAGAAAAGAAAAGAAAAGAAAAGAAAAGAAAAGAAAAGAAAAAAAGAAAAGAAAAGAATGTTAAGAAGAAGGTGTATTAATCATGGTTCTCTAGAGCAGAACTTATAGAATGAATCTCTCTCTCCCCCTCTGTCTGTCTATCTACTTTTATCTATCTATCTATCTATCTATCTATCTATCTATCTATCTATCTATCTATCTCATATATATATATATATACAGGCTGTTGTCCAGCTAATCAAACAACGATTGGCTGTGAACACAAAGCCCAAGCATCCAGTAGTTGCTCAGTCCACAAGGCTGGATGTCTCAGCTGATCTCCTGTATCTGTGGAGTCCCGCAGAAGTAGGCGCTAATGCCAGTGAGGGAAGGAATGTGTTGGAAAGGCAAGGGCAAGCAGGCAAAGAGCAAAATTGTCCTATGTTGTCCTCTTCCACAGACTTCCAGCAGAAGGTGTGGCCCAGGTTAAAGGTATGTCTTCCCACCTCAAGATCCAGATGAAATGCATGTATTTCCCACCTCAAAGCTCAAGTCTAGAAGTAGATTCATCCACTTCAAACCCAGCGAAGTAATCTCCCATAGAGGTGTCCTCCATTTCTGGATTGTTGTTCATTCTAGATATCATCAAGTTGACAAGCAGGCATAGCCATTGCGAAGGGCAAGGAGGAGATGGATTAGAGGTACAGATAGATGCTCATCACTGAGCTGACGGCCTGGGATCCACAGTGATGGAAGGAGAGAGCTGACTCCCGACAATTGTCTTCCCACCTCCAAACACACTCTGTGGGGCAAAAATGAAAAACAAATTAGATAAATGTATATTTTTTTTTATTTAAAATGGCAGGGGATAGAGCTCAGAAATAGAACACTTGGCTATTATTCGGTAATGCCTTTGATTTAATCCCCAGTCCCGAGAGACAAGACAAGACAAGACAAGACAAGACAAGGCAACCCAATGCCCCGTCACATACACAAATCTGTCATCTTTAGTTCTGGAAGTCTGAATAGGGCTCAAAGGTGAAAATACAGGTGTTGTCAGAGCTATATTTTTAAAAAAGACTTATTTATGTTCATTGGTGTTTTGCCTACATGTATGTCAGATCCCCCTGAAATTACAGACTGTTTCGAGCTGCCATGTAGGTGCTGGGAATTGAAACTGGAACCTCTGGGAGAGCAACCAGTGTTCCTAACCACTGCGCCATCTCTTCAGCCTTGGTTCTTGTCTTCTTTAAGAAAAAAAAAAAAGAGTTCAGATAAAAGACATAGGTTTCTTCTTTTCTATCAAGATTCTCCTCATAGCTGCAAGTAGCGGAGACTCCAATTAACCCGGAGCTTAAGGGATGCTGAGTTGGTTCAGTGGCTATGGGAACTTGCTAAAAGTCTGATGACCTGAGTTTGGTCCCTGGGATCTACAGGCTAGGTGACAAGCAAGTTTGCCTCTCCCCCCCCCCCACTAAATAAAAATGTAATTTAAGCAATTTAAAGACATGGGGTTAGAGAGATGGCTCAGCTACTCTTGTAGAGGGCCAAGGTTTGGTTCCCAGTATCCACATGGCAGCTCACAGTTGCCTGCACCTCCAGTGGGATCTGATTCCCTCTTCTGGCTTTTAATGGCAACACACACACACACACACACACACACACACACAGAGTGAACATATATACAAGCAAGCAAACGCTCATAACTAAACAGATCTTAAAAATATAAAAATGAAACAAAACAGAAACAAGCAAAGAAAACCCCTTCAGTTAACGGGGAGGTTAAAGGCTCACATAACAAGGCACCTGTCTCAGGGGTTCTATTGCTGTGAAGAGACAGCATGACCATAGCAGCTCTTATAATGGAAAACATGCTTTGGGCTGGCTTAGTTTCAGGGATTTAGTTCTTATCATCATGGTGGGAAGCATAGCCGTGTGTAGGCAGACCCAGTGCTGGAGAGGAGGAGAGCATTCTATATCCAGATCCGAAGGCATCAGGAAGAGACCTTGAGCCACTAAGCCCCAGCTTGGGCTTCTGAGACCTCAAAACCCACAACCCTAGTGACGCGCATCCTCCAGAAAAGCCACACCCACTCCAACAAGGCCACACCTCTTTGGTGCCACTCCCTTTGGGCCTATGTGAGCCGTCTTCGTTCAGACCACCCCAGTAGCTAAAGGGTATTTGCAGGAGGTGTAACTGAGGAGACCCAGCCTGAATGTTGCTCATGTCAGGTTTTGGGTGACAGCGAGGAGAAAAGTGACTAACACGCGTCCTAGCCCTGGTGGCTGAGGAGAACTGAGCGCACAAAGCGTTTCTTTCAGACCATGCCCTGTCTCCAGGGCTGCAGAAGCTTGATCTGCTGTGGGGGCAGCAGAGTGGGCTGAGTCACGTTAGCAGCGTCCTTCCATTCTTCCTACTAGACATATGCTGTTGAAATTTTTAACCCCAATCTGGGGTTTCTCTATCACCTGGATCATTCACTTCCTGGATAAAAGACATACGACCTTTATATTTACTATGAGCCTTAATCAGCACAAGAGCTAGGCAGATAGCTACCCTCTATGCTATTAGAATCTACATTCCTATCAATAGCCCCAAGTTATTACTTACTATGTTTTATCTATGCTGCTCTTAACTCCAATTGGCCAGCCCTCGGGGGCATGTTTTCTTGACTCCTAACCCATAGCTTCTCTCTTCCTCCTTCACCTTCTTCTCCCTCATGGTTTTCCTCAGACCCCCAGTCCTGGAATCCTAAACCCCACCTATGTCTCTTCTGTCCAACTATTGGTTATCAGCATCTTTACCAATCAGAAATAACTTGGGTGCAAAGTCACTGGGTCTACACTCAGACTTTCTCTCAGGGAACCAGGTCTGGGGGGCTCGTACTTAGCTCTACAATACACAGCAAAAGACCAAGCCTCAGAAGGCTTAGGTAACTCTCTCCATGTTTCTGCGAGATCGAACTGCCACCAAGGGAGAACCAGATGTGTGTGCCGGCCAGGAGAGGCTCAAATGTCCATACTTTCACCCATTACTGGGACAAAACCAGTAGTAACCAGTAAACGTTGCTTGGGTCTGGTGTTTCCGGGTTCCCAGACTTTCATTCAAGAGAACTGAAATAAAAGCAGAAACAAACTGCAAAGAAGCAAAGGGGTTTTATTTCAAAGCAAAGCAATAGTAGAGACCAGAAACATCCTGTCAAGAGTGACCGGGGACTCTATCTATCTATCTATCTATCTATCTATCTATCTATCTATCTATCTATCTATCTATCATATATCTATCTATCTATCATCTATCTATCTATCATCTATCTATCTATCTATCTATCTATCATCTATCTATCTATCATCTATCTATCTATCTATCTATCTATCATCTATCTATCTATCTATCTATCTATCTATCATCTATCTATCTATCATCTATCTATCATCTATCTATCTATATCTATCTATCATCTATCTATAATCTGGTTATCTATCATCTATCTATTATCTGGCTATCTATCTATATCTATCTATCTATCTATCTATCTATCTATCTATCTATCTATCTATCTAATATGTAAGTGTTTTGCCTTCATGCATGGATGTACACTACTTGCCTGCCCAGTTTCCTCATCAAATCCCTTGGGACTGGAGTTGCAGTTGGTTGTGAGCCATCATGGTGCTGGGAACTGAACCCTGATCCTCTGCTAGAACAGCAACTGTGTTTAACCACTGAGCCATCTCTCCAGAACGTCATCTGCCCCACATTCTATCATTCCTGACTCTTCATGACATGGTTCCAGATGATCTGGATGAGAGTAAACATGTGTGGAATCCTGGGCTCCAAGGCACCCTGAGGAGTGTCAATAGTCACACACATACACACACACACACACACACACACACACACACACACACCATATATACTACTAATAAGTAATACTAAAAGAATTTCTCATAAATCTGAGGAAAAGACTCAGACACATCAAAGAATCTAAATGAACAGAAGAAATTTAAAGAAGACACCCGAACAAACACTTACTCTGAAGCAGGAGTAGAGGCTGGGGTGTAGCTCAGAGGTAGAGCAGTTCCCCAGCACGAGCAAACACCTCTTGGTTCCATCCTCATGATCGGCTTTGAAAGAAACCCAAATGGGCAAAAAGGACATCCAGCACCCTTAAATCTACTTTCTATTTTTCCCTGGCAACATAGTTTCTTCTGCATACAAAACAGCACACACTGCAAAGAGAAAGACAGCTAAGGTCTGTGAGCACAGGGTATTTGTGGATAGATAACCTTGGGAGTTCATTCTGGACTTCACAAAGATTTCTTGTATTTTTTTTCCCTGATAGTTACAAAATTCCTAGCTCCCATATGTGGGAGGGTAAGATAGAACTGATCATAACAAGACAGATAGCAAGAAAACTATCATACACCCAGAGGAACTGCCATTATAAAGGTCTAGCACCAAGTATTGACGAGGATGCAGTGCAACTAAAACTCAATGTTACTGGCAGGAGTGGGATGTTACCAGCATCTTCTGGGATCCAGAGTTCACAGGTAAAGGTGGCCCAGTGGGTGGCAGAAAAGTTGGCTAAAGGGCTTCAGGCTAAAGTTGCTGGCATGTGGGCAAATGTGCTGTCCGATCTTAAGTGGGAATCCATGTACTGTCTGCTGAGCTGGAGGAGCCAGAAGAGAAGCATGGGACAGAGGGATAACAGCCCCTGCAGTGGCCTCAAGCACCTTTACTGACAGGGCCAGACAGTGGCAGGCGATGATGGAAGACCAATGTCATCTGGGTCCAGTTCCGGGGCTGCCGAGCAGAGGACGAGCAGAGGAGGGATAACTTCCTGCCACACCCATCTTCTGTGTCCTCATGACTCAAAACACTCAAGGAGAGTTTTTCTGAATCATGTCTTTTTATGTATTGATTGTAAGAAATAGGGTGGCCAGTAACTGATTAGTGTGGCCAGTGGTTAGGGTGATCAGTGATTAGAGTGGCCAGTGACTGGTAAGGGTGACCAGTGACTAGGGTTCAGATCGTCTGGGACAGTCACAATTCCTGCTCACTGGTCTTTCACCCTTAGAACGATCCCCTTTTCAAGACTGTTTATGTGGTATCAGTTTCCGTCACACCCTCCCACTGATAGGAGCTAGGGATTTTGTATCAAAACAACAACGACAAAAAATACAAGAAATTTTTGTGAAGTAAAGAATGAGCATACATGTACCCTGTGCTCACAGACCCTGAGCCGTTTTTCCCCTATGTAGACTCTGCTGTTTTGTATGCAGAAGAAACTATGTTGCCAAAATAAATAAATAAATAAATAAATAAATAAATAAATAAAAATCGTAAAGTAGTAAACATCAAAAGAGATGCATTGCTGAAAACTGTTCGTTTACCTAAAAGAATTACTTTAATAAGTAAAGATAAAAATTATAAGTGACATGATGGTACCGTGTCATAGTACTATGTTAGAAAGGTGCTTTTTTTCCTATTAACAATGTATGAAATAGCAGTAGATTTTACAACACAGCATAGTTTAGATTGGACAGTTCTATTTGTTCACAGGTATTTTGTATCTATTGGACAGCACCAGCTGCGAATCTGTTGGGTCAATGATTATGTGCATTTAAAACTTGGTTAGAGGAGCTGGAAAGATGGACCAATGGCTAAGAGCATTGTAACTCCAGCTATGGAGAATCTGATGCCCTCTCTGGCCTCTGCAGGCCACACACATATTTTATACGGACACACATGCAGTCAAAATACCCATACATATAAAATAATTTAATAATTAAAAAAACCCAGAAGTATCCATTATCCCATAGTCCTGTCAACACTGGATGTTACCAGTCTTTTGAATTTGTTACTATCTGACTAGCTCTCGCAATTCTTCATTTTGGTTTCAGTACTAAGAGAAGGGCCCCATGCTCCCTCAATTCACATTTCCTCCACTCTGTAATCTGCTCAAACCTGCATGAAAATTCACTGAACTTGGGCCTTGGACTCTCCATCTGTCTCAAGAAGATAAAGGGTCATGTGCTTACATGGCACTGTGGGGGATCAGGAACCACGTGGGTAGGACGGCACTTAGACCCAGACACACACAGAGCATTAGAGAGAGGAGGATGGCTGTCCTCAAGTCCCAGGTGGCCGTGGCAGCTTGTGATTTTGTTAAGAAACATAGTGTTTATTTTCAGTGGTTCATTCTATTTTTAAAATTTATTTATTTATGTGACCATGCATGTGTCTCTGTGTGTACATGCAAATGTGTGTGAGTATACATGGATGTCACACATGAGCACCAGCCAGGGGTTGTGAGTCGCCCAGCCTAGGTGCTAGGAACTGAAGATGGTTCCTAAGGAAGACAGCAAGTGCTCTTAACCTCTGACCCAACCTTCCAGTTTCAAAGAAAAATGGTATTTAAAGGCTGCTTTTAAAGGCTGCTTAAAAACCGGGTTCTAGCTGGGCGTGGTGGCACACGCCTTTAATCCCAGCACTCAGGAGGCAGAGGCAGGTGCATTTCTGAGTTTGAGGCCAGCCTGGTCTACACAGTAAGTTCCAGGACAGCCAGGGCTATACAGAGAAACCCTGTCTCAAAAAACAACAACAACAACATCAACAACAACAACAAACAAAACAAAAAAAACAAAAACAAAAAACAAACAAAAAACCCAAAAAACCAAACAAACAAAAACCAGGTTCTGTGCTGTATGCCTGTAATACCAGCACTTGGGAGGCAGAGGCAAGAAGATCAGGAATTCAAGACTAAATTCTGCTACATACTGAGTTTGAGGCCATCCTGGGCACCAGGAGAGCAACCAACTGACTAACAAAAACAAAACCCGTAAAAATAATCTTGAAGACCTTCCAATTAAGACGCTCCTGGGTGGGCGTGACTCGTACCCACAGCAAGTCTCCGACACCAGCTGTCTGTCCACGATGGCTGCTCTGGGGCTCCTTGTGCGGGATTTGGCGTCTGTTCAGCAACATTTATGCTTAATACATAATCGTAATGAGACACTGGCTAAAAATAAGAAATATAAAAAATCTGATGAAATAAAGCAAATGAAGACCATAAAATGGTAATTCCATAAATTCAAATCAAGATGATCTTCATTCACCAGACTCACTGATTGCATTCCAGCTAATCAAAATGTTTGTTTGTGATACTCATCACAACGCCTCTTGTGTAGCAGAAACCAAAGCCATGAAGAGAAAATAGAGTGGCCATTACATGCTATTTGGCCTTTCATTGTCAGGAATAAAGACAATCATAGTCCCCTCTTGTAATTTTCTGGATAGCACGTGCACGCACGGCAATTGAAACCCTTCCAGTTCATCTCACCATTTAAACACAAAACCATGAAAGTTAAAAAGCCAACTTTTTTTTCAGTGCAAAAGGCGTAAATTCCAAACATTCATTTAAGAAACAGTTTTTGCCTATTTCTGTTGCTACAATGAGTCATTACATTTCATACATTTTAATATACAGTACATTCATCCCTATGCCAAGATGAGATGTTATTTTAAAACTTATCTGCTAACACAGCATGCTTTTCCCCTGCCTTACATAATTAAACATTTTGTTATTTTGGTATATGGAAAAGAGTGAGACTCTTTACATTATAGGCATTGCAAGGTTTAACTACCCTTGCTTCTAGAAAAAGTTTTATTTTATTTTTTTAAAAAAAAATCAATTTTATTATGTAACATATAATAAAGCAAATTATTTCAAGGCAATGGTGGCTTGGCCTGTAGAACCTGCACTCTGAAGGCAGAGGCAGGAGGACCCTGAGTCTGTGGCCAGCCTTGGTTACATGGTGAGACCACATCTTACAGAGTTAACTTCAGTGTGTTGGCAGGAGTCATGTGGGGAAATACTCTCCAGTCATGAGTCCTGGATTTAGAGATAAGGAAACTCAAGAGACTTGAGCCCCTTTAAGACGAATAAAGACCAGTGAGAGCCTTGGATGCGGCTCCCAGTTCCTCCCGCTCTCTGGAGGCAGTCTGAAAAGGGTGGACAGTCTGCCGGGGCTCAGGAAGTTTTCTCCTGTGGTCCTGGCGCCCGCCTCCTGTTCCCGTCTCAACATCACCCCATCTTGTTTCCTCCCCGAGAACCTTAGTCTCTTTAGGACCTAAACTATTTATGTTCCCTTTCTGAGGTACCACCTTTCCTGTAAACACTGAGATAGATCACCACTATCTGTACACATATGTACACACACTGACCGATCCTCCACTATCTGCCGAGCTTATAAAACAAGATACACAACGGGGACTGGAGGGCACAAAATTCTTCTTTACCACTCCCTCCCTCATTCGTCTCCTTCCTTAGTATCCTTCCTGATATTTTTTTTCCCCTTTAAAAGATTTATTCATTTTTAAAGTGATGTACGTGTATGTGTGCATGCCGTGGATCCCCCTGGAACTGGAGTTAAGGAGGATTGTGAGTCAGATCGAACCGGCATTCTCGGCGAGAGCAGAACTCCAAACCTCTGAGCCGCCTCGGCAGTCTCTCCCCTCGTATTTTCTTAAAGCACGGTGTTTTTACGTTCTGTAAAGAGGAATGAGGGCTCACAAAGTGCGTGTGGCCCAGGAGTCATAATCTGGGCCTCGGTCCAGGGTTCCGATTTTCTGGCTTTAAGAAAGAAAACCTATTCGGAGCTTTCTAGCGCTTTTGCTTTTAAACGTTGGAGCATTCAGGATGGGAAGAAGGGAAACACCTGCAGCTTGGACCCCCGAGGACCCTCGGGATGAGAAGCCCAGCCAGGTTCCGCTGCCCACCCTCGCGCCATCGGAAGGGCGGGCCGGGGATCCGGGTTCGCTTCCCGGAGCGGACGGGAGCCGCGCGGTCGCTCTGTCCGCCCCTGCCGGGCCCGTCTGCGCGTGCGGGAGGCTGGGCCAGCCGGAGCGGAGCCTCGCGGAGGACGCCGCCTCTCCCCCGCAGGCTCGGCCGTGCGAGCCCGTCCCCTCAGGCTCTCCCCGGATCCTTCCATCCCGGGACACTGGCTCGTTGCCCTGAGTCCGGTCCGCAGTTGCGGGAGGCTGGGGTCCGAGCGGCGTCCACAGGCGGCGGATGCGCATGCTCCACCGACGCCTTGCCGGGTCTGATAGAGCCTTCGCAAGGCCGCCACAGCGGAGCTCCAGTGGCGCAATCGGTTAGCGCGCGGTACTTATACAGCAGTACATGCAGAGCAATGCCGAGGTTGTGAGTTCGAGCCTCACCTGGAGCACGATTCTTTTGGAGCTAGGCTTCACTGTTATTTTATATTTGTATAGGAAGACGTTACACGCTCCCTTTAGTCTCCTCGCTTCCTGTCTCAGCCACAGCGGAAAACAGCTCACAGTGAAGCTTTGCACTCGGTTTCCGAGCAGCTCTGTAGCTACTGCGCAGCATCCAGCGGTGGAACCCAGTCCACCGCCCACTACCCTTCCTGGTCCTTAGGCCGCTGTTTATAAACAGCATCAGGACCTGGGATGCAGACCGAGGTCCCCGAGGCTCTGATGCCGGGCGGCTTCCTGCGAGCGCGGAGTACCCCCGTAGCTCCCGCCGCTGCCTCCGCCGCTGCCTCCGCCAGAGCCCGGATCCAACCCACTGCTTCCGGGTGGCTCCCCAGGACTAAATGGACTAGGAGTGTGGGACCCTAGGTGGGGGAACTGCTCGATTCCCTGACATTAGCCCCCTCCCCCCCCCCCCGTAGCTCCCCCCCCCCCCCCCCCCCCCCCCCCCCCCCCCCCCCCCCCCCCCCCCCCCCCCCCCCCCCCCCCCGCCTCGGCAGCCCTCCCCCATATCCGGTTCAAGGCACCCTGCCCTCCTCCGGCGTTTGCATTTGGGGACAAATGTCCGGGAAATTTCCATTCTCCCTTCCTAAAGCCCTGCTATCACTCTGGAATGGTGGCCACCAGAAGAGCCTCTTATCTTCTCAGCTAGCTCTAGATCCATCCTAGAGGGAAGTCAGGAGTCCCTCGGCTCACTTAATCCTCACGCTCAGGGCCACACCCTCCCATACCTTCCGCTCACTAACTCCAGCTCAGGAGGAGGGAGGCTTAGTTCCTCTTAAGAAATCCATTCGGAGCCTGGAAATAAATGTAAGCGCTGTGGAAAATAAAAGGTTTGCTTATTAAAACAAGCAAACAAACAAATGGGCTGGAGAAATGACTCGGTGTTTTAAAGTGGGCACTGCTCTTGTCTGCGAACCAGGAATTCAGTTCTCAGCAGCCAAATGGGGCTGCTCCCTGTAGCTAAGTCAGCTCCAGGGGACCTGCTGCTGACCTCCTTAGGTACCAGCACTCAAGAGCAACACACACACACACACACACACAAAATTAGAAATACATACTTAAAAGAAAAAAAAAATTGAGATGCATGGCACCAGACACACCCGGGGGCTAGATGACAACCGAGGACAGTCAGCGTCTGCCTTTCCTTCTGAGGAGACACTCCGGCGTGGAATTCAGGTCCTCGGGTTTGCATGGAAATGCTTTTACTAGTAAATCCATCCCACGGGCCACGAAAGCCCCACTGTGTTTCTTTCAATGAGTAACTGATATTGCGCTGTACAAATTATCTTCATTCCTGAAAAAGAGTTAAAAAGACAAACAAACAAACAAAAAAACCCCCAGCATTTCCAAAACAATTTTTTTTCTGAAAAATCTTTTTTCAAACGAGATGTGACTTTTAAATGTGCAGGCCATGAGAAATCATCAGATTTGCCAAGTGTAAGTTTCTGACCCTCACAGTCCATTACTGCCTGCTGTGTCTCAGATTTGAAATATCTCCTCAGAGCCAGGACTGCTAACTGATGGGTTTGGGGCAAGTGACAGGATGCGGGGTCTCAGATCTCTTAGTCAGTTGGTAGTTCTTACCTGAGCCATTGGGAAGTAGGGAGGCGTTGGAAGGTGTCACAGCTGAGGAAGTGTGTCACTGGTGGTATGCCCTTCTGGACCTTACCATGTCCCTGTTTCCCGGCCACCATGAGCTGAGCACCGTCCTCTACGGCACGCCCTCACCTTGCCATCTGCTGAGGGCAATGAAAACCAGCTAGCCACAATCAGCAGCCTTCGACTGTGAGCCATTTCCTTCCTTGGGCTGAGTTTTTCTCTGGTATTTGTCACAGTGACAGAAGGTGACTACGAGCAAGCACAACCCCCTGAAAGATTTCTTGGTCCAGCTGCATAGAAGGACTCCTGTGTAAAAGCTCAGCTCTGACTTGCAAGCTCTGCTCCATAAAGATTTTCTTTAATGATTTATTTATTTTCTATATATGAGTGGTTTATCTGCATGTATGACTGCATGACAGAAGAGGGCATCGGAGCTTATTACAGATGGTTGTGAGCCACCATGTGGTTGCTGGGGATTGAACTCTGGACCTCTGGAAGAGCAGGCAATACTCTTAACTCTTGCTTTATTTTTTTCCAGCCCACTTGCTTTATCTTTAAGGCAATCCATTCCATTTTTCTAACAACTTTTAGGACCAGAACATGGTGTGAGTTTCCCTGGGGAGATAAAATTTGGTCTGCTTCCCCTCCGGGCACTAACAGAATAAACAATTCCATCAAAGGTCCAAAGTCCACTGGTAAACCAGTGGGTGTATCTGGGTTCCTTGTGGCACTGTGGATGGCTGAGAGGCAACTAAGTGTACAGTAGGGTTGTAGGCCCTTGCCCACTCTGCCACAGGGCGAGTTTGACTGTGCTTACCCCATGCCAGGGCGGGTGCTGGGCTGTAGGGAGGCACTGCTCCAGGGTGGGAAAGCTGGAGCTGGTTCAGGGGTTCCTGGGCCTGAGACAAGGCAGAGGCCGAGGGGTTCTCAGGCTCTTGGACATCCAGGGGCCCTGGGAGTCGCAGAAGAGAGGTGTCTAGCCCATAGTGGAGGGCGGACGAGGGAGGGGAGCTCCAGCTTGTCCCATGGGGATGATTGTCCTTAGCAGGCTTGGTGGCAGTTGTGGCTGGGAGCCCAGAGAGGCCTTCTACAGGAGACTAGGCTGTGGCTCTGTAGGCAAAGGCCTTCTTCATGGCTCCCCAGGGCAGATCTTGATGAAAAGAGTCCATCCATGGTTCTAAACAGTTTATTGTCATGGTAAAAAGTGGATGTGTAAACCATAACCACTTCTCAGGGTGGGCCTGAGATGAAATACCTTTTTGTCAGAAGGAGTGTCTGGGAAGGGAAAGCTTATTGGCTAAGCCCTCTGGGCCTCTAGGTACTTCACTAGAATGGAGAAGTCTGTTTGGGGCCTACATGACCATAGGACATGTTTCTTTTATGTGAGAAGCATGGTGCATAATTCAAGTCAGGAGTCTGGCAGGGAGCTGGAGTTACCTAAGCCTCAGGTGTGTGCCCACCTGAGTCTCAGAGTCTAGACTTGCTTTATCTTCCCAAACTTTCTGGAGTGGTTTTACATCCCACACCCACCTCAGCCTGAATGACAATGAGCTATTGCCCTGGGACCCTCTGGGAGACTGCAGGGAGCTCAGTGAGTCCGTCCCCTCCCCTCAGCAGTTATGGCTACTCTTGAGCAGTCATACTCCTTGGGCTATGGACAGGGCCTTGGGAAGCTTATACGTTCCAGACGCTTCCTGAGTCATCTCAGTTTTGCTTATTTCTTGGGTCTTACATCCCTCCAGGGGAGACGGACGCTCAGTTGCTATTGTACTTGATAAGTCTGCACAGAGCCTTTGGTTTGTCACCTCCAGCATCCTAGAAAACAGGAATAGTGGCACATGGCTGTGATCACAGCACCTGGGCGGTTAAAAGAGGAGGATCAGAAGGTCAAGGGCCTGGGTCAAAAGGGACTCAGTCTCCAATCAAAATCCAAATCCATGTGGAGAGGAGACAGCGATTTCACCGCTGTACCACAAGTCAATGCAAGGATTCCCACCAGGCCTCAGAGTCTCTGGAACTGATTCTGGCAGGGAGGTGCTATACCATAAGCTGTCATGTCGGGCGGGCGCACTTGAAAAGCCAGGGAGATCCCGGCGGAGAGGGGCAACCATTAGAGAGAAGCAGGCAGACAGCCGATCTGAAGATATCTGAGTCGGTTTTTCTTTTCTTCCCTGAGGCTCAAATCCAGGGCCTGTGCACACAAAGCTCTGCTACTGCCAGGATCTTGGATTCTTTTTGTTGTTGTTGTTTTCAAGACAGGGTATCTCTGTGTAACCCTGGTTGTACTGGACTGGCATCGTAGACCAGGCTGGCCTCAAACTCAGAGATTCACCTATCTGCCTTGAGTGCTACGCACCATACCTGGTGTGTGCTCCCCTAACACTCTCTCTCTCATATTCCTCATTGCAAATTCCTTTCTGGATTAACTGAAAATGGCCGTAATCTTTGATCTGTGAAATTGTCCTGAGGTTAAACGCCCATGCTTTGGTACGCACCGAGAGCTCTCCGGCGGCACACTGACCGTCCGTCTTCACTGAGGGAGGGGTCTCAGAGACAGCTTTTCCAGATCTTCCCTGGCTTATCCTTCACCCACATGGCTGCGTTTTATCTGAAAAGTTTAGGAGGTGGCCATTTTTGTACCCGTTCACTGCCTCGCACCCTTGTCAAACCCTGTGTGCCTGTCCGATGGCAGTCCTCATGCTCCCCCCACACAGCAGTCTTGTCAGACTTGGAGCTCTTGGAGCGACTGCAGGACACTCTTGGTTTGCTTGTTTTGAGGCAAGGCCTCACTCACCAGGTAGCCCTGGCTGTCCTGCAACTCCATGTAGACAAGGCTGACCTCGAACTCACAGAAATCCACCTGTCTTCTGCCTCCTGAGTGCTGGGATTAAAGGTGTGTGCCTCATGCCTGGACAGACTCTTTTTAAAATACATATTTTGTTTATTTAGTATGTGTTTGCATGCATGTGCCTGTGTGTGTGGGTGTGCGTGCGTGTGTGTGTGTGTGTGTGTGTGTGTGTGACATAGAGGTCCGGGAACAGCTTTTGGAAGCAGGTACCCTCCTATCATGTGAGTCCCAAGGATTGAACTCGAGTTGTCCCTCCTGGTGTTAAGCTTTCCCTTGGAGCCATCTTGACCGCCCCTGCAGTAGACTCTGTCACTCTGTACCACTTCTTAGCCTCTCACTCTCTTCTCCACACTAAACCCAAATTACACATGTGAGAGTCTCCACCTCACGGTTCTCACTTGAACGCACGATAAAGTGCAAACGCCTGCAGTGGCTCCGAAGGCCCCGAGCGTCTAAGCTGGCCTCTGCCCGCTTACCTACCTATCACTGGGCCCTGACTGTTGCAGGCAGTTGCCCACACCACACCACCCTCGATAGCTCTTGCTTCGTACACTCATGGTCATCTCAGACTACCGTGTTTGTGGGGCACACCTATAGACTCAGCCCTTTGAGAGGCTGAAGCAGGAGCATTGCCACGTGTTTGAGGCCAGGCAGAGCTGCAAAGCAAGTATCCCACTATCCAAGGCTACCTCCCCAAACCCAGTCTCAACCAGTGGGAGCCCACATCACATCTATCCAAGTGCTAATGGTTCATCTCCCATCATTCAGAGATTATGGCCCATGGTGCTAGCCAGCAAGTCCACAGCACACAAGGGATGAGCAGAAGCACAATACAGAGAGAACGCGTGGGCACAAACTCTAAAGCTGGATAAAGAATTATTGCCCAGTTTTCACGCAGCAGGGGGGTGCTGGGCATCAAGCCACGGGGCTCACTGTCTACCTGGAATGTGGCTTACACTGGGTTCTAGGGAGGAGTGCAACTGAGAGACACTTCTGTAGAAAGTGTTTCTGTTCACAAAGGCAGGATACATGGGACCTGCCTGCAAGTGTGTGGCCGGGCAGGCTCCCAGGCTGCAGCTCCTGAGCTGGTCGCTACACTCAGGAGGCCCACGAGCTGGATGTGGAGGAGAGGTAAGGACTTCTTAAGGTTTTACAGTTGCCCAAGCTCGAAGAGGAGCCGGGAGTGAAGAAGTCCGCCTGACCCGGAACACCAGGCTTTAAGTTGGATAGTGTTTCTTTGGGCCTTCAGAAAAGCCGCGCCTGGCAGCCACACGGTGGCGCTGCGTCCCCGCCCCAGAAGGTCTTCCTTACAGTGGGGCTTAGGCCATTGATGGGGATTTCATCCTCAGCCTGCAGGGCTACCTGGGGCCCCTCTGTATCTTTAAAGTGGACTCAGACCAGTTTTCCCAGCATTCCCAAACACAGCACCAGGAAAAGCAGGGAGCTGCTTCCACACACTCTCTTAGCCAAGCAGAGACTTGGGGCTACAAGAACCAGATCAGGGCAGGAGAGTCCCAAGTGCTGAGGACCCAATTAGATGAAAAGACAGACCGAATTTTCTCCCTGTGTCTCCACAGCTGACCACAGGCTGTCTTTGTGGGACACTGGAGTGGTCCCCATGTGTATACTCACTGTACCTACCATTTGGGAAAAGAGCAATTTTTTTCTCTCCAGACGGTCAGCTCTCCCATGCAGCAGCCCTTGGGAGAGCAGGCCCTGAGCCTTGTCCAGGCAGCACAGAGAAGCCGATCCTGGTGGCAGGAGTGTAGGTGAACTGGCCCCCAGGGGCATACGCATGGGAGAGCTGACCGTCTGTTGTGGGGCGGCATGGACACAGAGATGCCACCTCCACCCTACTCCCACAGGGTCATGAGTTCAGGAGAGCTAGCCCGGTCCCTTGCCAGCTGCAGCCCTCGGGAGACTGGGTCCTGTTCCTCAACGGGACAGAACAGCAGAGCTGACTTGGGGATCAAGTAGGTAGGTTTGCCAGCCCCGAGGGCAAAAGTGCAGGAGAGCTGGCCCCACCACATGTCTGCAGCAGTTGGATGATCTGGTTTCAGGGTCATGAGAGGGGTGGGGTGGGTGTGGGGTGGGGACAGAGCTGGCCCTGCCTCTCACCACAGCAGCACTTGGAAGAGCAAGCCCTGCGTCTCTCCTGGGCAGCACAGAAGGGCTGGCCCTGGTCGAGGGGCGGAGGGCAAGTGAGACAGACCCGAGGGTTAGAGCCCAGGAGGGCTGGCCCTGCCGTGAGGTGGCACGGGTGAGGGGGACCCCTACCCCACCACCACTACCTGTGGCAATCAGGAGAACTGGCCCTGAAATCATAAGGGTAGGTGAGCTGTCCCTGTCCCTCAGTGGCTGCAGCATTTGGGAGGGTGGCCCCACATCTTGGCTGGGCAGCACAGTGGCGCTGGGTGTGGGTGAGCCAGCCCTGACAGCAGGAGAGTAGGAGAGCAGACCTTGTCTCCTGCAGATGGCGGCACAGACCGGCTCTAGCCAGAGCAGAGCTGGAGAGCTTGCCCTGGTCGTGTGGATAAGGGAGAACCAGTGGGCTGGCTAGCTCAGCTCCCACCCAAGCCCAGATCCAGGGCTCTGAATTAGCCCACCCCCAAATTTATACCATCTGTAAATGGTTGGGATGCGTGAAAGGGCCAGCTGCAGGATCTCCATGACACAGGGCGACAGCAGGATACCTGGGAGGAGGCTTGGTGAGGATCCCATAGTGATGGTGTCACAGAAGCCAGAGACCTTAAACCAGACCAATGACTCACTGCAATGAACATTTGCAAGTGACGATGTGCGGACAGAGGGATACACTGTAGGACATACTGACACACTACAGCTTCCACGATGAGATGGTTTTATGCCTTGGTTTTGTTGTTGTTGTTGTTGTTGTTTGTGTTTTATTTGTTGGGGGGGTTGCAAGGGTGAAGGCAGAAATGAGGGGACTGGGAGCTATGGTGCAGGACTGGGGTACATGATGTGAAACTCAAGGATTCAATACAAAGTTTTAAAATCAATTCAAATGTTTGATTTGTATTTAAAATGCCATTTTAAAAAAAGATTCAACTATTTTATTTTTTTTTGTGTGTGAATGTTTTGCTTGCATGTATTGATCTATACATATACCATGTGTGTACAGTGTGTGTAAAAGTCAGAGGAGAGTGTCAGATCCCCTGGAACTGGATTCCAGATGGTTGTGAGCTACTATGTGGATGTTGGAAACTGGATCTAGGCCTTCTGCAAGAATAGCAAGTGCCCTTGACGTCTGAGCCATCTCTTCATACCCTTAAAATGATATTTTCCCTCACTAGGGAACGCAAAGACAGATTCAAAATTCAGTGTTCGAAATAAATATCGTTAGTGTGTTTTGTTTTTGTTTTTGCATTTATATATAAACACGGAGAGCTGGGGTGTAGCTTAGTTGGCTGAGTTTTTTGATGCCCAGTACCACATCAAGCTGGGCATGGTGTGATCTTGGTACTTAGATTAAGTACTCAGACAGATGCAGGAAGATCAGAAGTTAAAGATCAGGGGCCAGTGAGATGGCTCAGCAGGTAAATGTGCCTGCTGCCAAGACTCATGATCTGAATTTGGTCCTGGGACTCACGTGACGAAAGAGGAGACCTGGCTCCGGAGGTGGCCTCTAGCCTTCATGATTGCATTGTGACACGTTTGCACACCTCTCTCCAAATAAGGAACTAAATATTGTAAAAGGCTGAGGTCAACTGCGCATGGCTGTGTACGCCTTTAGTCCCAGCACTGGCAGGCAGATCTCTGAGTTCAGCTGGAGACATAGAGACACCCTGCCTCGAATCAAATCACCTCCCCTAACCAAAAAATTAAATTAAATTAAAATTCTACATCATTTTTGGCAAATTCAAGGCCAGCGTGAGTTCCACGTGATCTGTCTTTAAAAAATAAAAACAGGAAAAAAAACCCCAAATAACAATAAATATGACTTTTCCTTAGCAGATCACTGTTCTGAGCTCCGAGCTCTTGGCTAGCCCTGAGACATCACTAGCCGTGGGAGTCATGGGACATCAGATTGAATGCTGTTCTTGCTTGGGTATCAATTTTTCACCTGTTGTCCTAGTTTGGGTTCCGTTGCTGTGAAGAGACACCATGACCAAGGCCTGCCCCCTTTCTCTCTCAACTTTATTTAATGTATGAGTGCTATGCTGCATATACATCTGCCTGCCAGAAGAGGGCATCAGATCCCCCTATAGATGGTTGCAAATCATCATGTGGTTGCTGGGAAGTGAACGCAGGACCTCTGGAAGAGCAGCCTCTGCTCTTAACTGCTGAGCCATCCTACCAGCCCCCAAGGCAACTCTCTCTCTCTCTATTTTCTTTTCTTCTTTCTTTCTTTCTTTCTTTCTTTCTTTCTTTCTTTCTTTCTTTCTTTCTTTCTTTCTTCCTCCTCTTCTTCTTCTTCTTCTTTTTTTTTGTTTTTTGTTTTTTTGTTTTTTCGAGACAGGATTTCTCTGTAGAGCCCTGGCTGTCCTGGAACTCACTTTGGAGACCAGGCTGGCCTCGAACTCAGAAATCCACCTGCCTCTACCTCCCGAGTGCTGGGATTAAAGGCGTGCACCACCACTCAAGGCAACTCTTAAAATAAAAGTAGTTCATTGGGGCTGGCTTGCAGTTTCAGAGGTTCAGTTCATTATCATCATTGTGGGATGTACGGCAATGTCCAGGTAGACATGGAGCTGGAGGAGCCGAGAGTCCTACATCTTGATCCACGGGCAGCAGAAGGAGATTGTATCACACTGGGCACGACTTGAGCATATGTGGCCTCAAATCCCACTTCCTCCAACAAGGCCACACCTACTCCAGCAAGACCACATCTTCTCATAGTGCCAGTCCCTATGGGCCAAGCATTCAAGCACACGAATCTATTGGGCCATGACTATTCAAACCACCACACCTGTATAATGTAGCAAATGCTACAAAGAGGATGGCCAGGGCCTCCGGGAGGTGGCTCCACACTTAACACCTCTCTGAAAGATCCCTGAAAGACTCAATGGAAGGGAAGAATTCCCCTGAAGGTTCTAATCTGATATTGTCCTCAGCTTGGCTTCCTATGGCTGGCATGGAACGCCAAGACCAAAGGCACCTTGGAGAAGAAAGGGCTTCCTTGGCTCCCACTTGTAGGTCACAATCCGTCACTGAGGGAGGTCAGGGAAACTCAAGGGAAGAACCTGGAGCCGCAGTTGTGGAGGAATGTTGCTTCCTGGCTCACTCATTGGCTCATGCTCCATCGCTTTATTATCCAGTCCAGGACCACTTGCCTAGGAAACGATGCCAGTCACAGCGGGCTAGGCCCTAGCACATCAATGAAGACACGCAATACAGTCCCTCACAGACGTGTTCACAGACCAACGGGATAAAGACAATCCCTCGATCAAGACCCTTTCAGGTGATTCTAGACTGTGTTGACTGTTGGTGTTCACTAGAACAGACATCTCCACACTCGCCCCCTTTCACCTCATTATACACCTCCCCTCTCCCTCCCTTTCTCTTTCTCTCTCTCCCCCTTCCTCCCTTCTAACAGTGAGTGGGCTTGGAGGATCTCACCTTGCAAAGAGTTTGGGGATTTAATCTGAAGGAGACCCCAATGTGATCATAGAAACCAGGATTACCAAATGTATCCAGACTATTAGGAATAAAGAACATTCTGTGCCGTACCCGTGCTGTCTAGGAAACAATGAAAATTAAAAGTCACTGAATGAACTCTTCTTTAGGGGCCAATGTCCCCAATCTCACCTGCACAGACTCTGCAGTCATGCGGATGAAAACAACACTGAAGGTCAAATAAAGTTCCCAATGGTTGGGGGAAAGGATGATGATTCTTCGGTCTTCTATCCAGATAACCAAGTCCAGACAGGCCAGAAGCTGTTTTGGAAAAGGGAACAAGGCTCCATTCAACAGGGAAACGGGAGGAACCTGGTTGCCCCTGTGGGCTGTTTCTCATCCTGGAGCCAGCAGGGGGCAGCATTGCCCTCCTCACAAGACGCAATGGCTAGGGCTTGAGAAGAGAGAGAGCTTTCTCTCAGTTGCTCTCCGTGTTCCCAGGCAGGAAGGGGCCAGAGGAAGGAGGGATGCTACGCGCTCGGGAAGAAAGGGGCTTGGAAGGAGAATGAAACCCCCGTCCTGTGTTTCAAAAACAAAACAACGAAATCTGCACAGATCGGCTTAGGGGGATAGGCTCTGGTGTGTGAGTTTTCAGGATGAAGGGTGACCATGTCCTTTCCTGCCACCGCCTGTGTTCCTCCCCCAGGGAGGAGGTAGTCTGGCATCCAGAAGGACAGGGCTTACCCTCTATTGAGGTCATTGTTTTCAGTTGGACAGACCAGCGGGAGATCTTTGGGCATTTCATTCAGTGGGAGGATGCAACAGGGCTGGAAAATTTAATTCACACTTCATCTATGCAGAGAAAAAAAAGAAATTTCCTTATTTATTAGTTTGTAACCAAACTGGCCTTTCTTCCAACTTCTACATAATGATCAGTGAGAAAAACAATTAAGTGGTCAATGTGATTTAGACGTCATGGGACAACTTAGCCTGTCCCACGAAGCAATCTTTTTTTTTCTTTCTTTTCTTTCTTTCTTTTTTGAGACAGGGTTTCTCTGTATAGCCCTGGCTGTCCTGGAACTCACTCTGTAGACCAGGCTGGCCTCGAACTCAGAAATCCGCCTGCCTCTGCCTCCCGAGTGCTGGGATTAAAGGCATGTGCCACCACGCCCGGCGTCCCACAAAGCAATCTTAACTCTCTGACATAAAAGTGCTGAGCTCTTGGGTTACTTTCTCACTGAGCCGGTGTTAGGATGTGTGGGCAGACAGGGACAGCTGAGTGACAGCTGGCAAGAGGAAGGAGCTGGGACTTCGGGGTGTGGCGACTGCTGATTTCCAGAACTGTTCTCACCCCTGACCACGGATGTACTGGAACTGAGTTTACATAACCCATGGTCCAGTCCCTCCTGGATGTTTGAAACCCCACTGAACCCAGGTCTCTTGTTGCCTGTGGAGTTCCCTTGATGGACTGCTGTGTCCACAGCTCTGCAGTTGGGCCTCGTGGGAGTCGAAGCTCGCTTGTGAAAGCTGTTTCTGAGGCTCCCCTGCCCTGCTCTGGAGCGCTGTGGTCACAGGCAGAGGCCAGGGTGGCTTGGAGCAGCTGGGAATCTTCTGCTTTCTTTCCACAGTTCCAAGGGAGGCCAGGAAGGTGGACCTTCTCCAGGGAGAGCCCAGCAGGCCAGATGTGCTTGTCTGGCTCCCCTCCCTCCTAGTTCCCTTCCCACCATCCGCTATCCCCATGGATAGGAGAGGACCAAGAGCATCCTTTTCTGGCCTGGGTATCTATTACATAAAACTTCATGGTCACACCCAGGGAGTCAGATGCAGGAATCTAGAAAATATGCTCTCAAGAGAACAGGCTATTGTAACAGACTTTTAAAAAAACTCAGTGCCAAACATTGCAACATTTCTTTCTTTCTCTTTTCTTTTCTTTTCTTTTCTTTTCTTTCTTTCTTTCTTTCTTTCTTTCTTTCTTTCTTTCTCCCTTCCTCCTCTCTCTCTCCTCCCTCTTTCTTTCTTTCTTTCTTTCTTTCTTTCTTTCTTTCTTTCTTTCTTTTGTTTCTTTTCTTTTCTTTCTTTCTTTTCTTTCTTTCTTTCTTTCTTTCTTTCTTTCTTTCTTTCTTTCTTTCTTTCTTTCTCCCTTCCTTCCTCCTCCTCTCTCTCTCTCCTCCCTCTTTCTTTCTCTTTCTTTCTTTCTTTCTTTCTTTCTTTCTTTCTTTCTTTCTTTCTTTCTTTCTTTCTTTCTTTCTCTCTTTCTTTCTTCTGTATAACGAACCCCAGTCCTGTGCAGGGACGGGTGTCTCAGGCCATTGACAGTGAGGGCCATGGGGTCCCCATCAAGACAAAAGAGAAAAGCACACTCATAAAACTCTCGGGCTTCCTTACGCACAGTGTTACCACTCTGGGTACCGGAACCCACAGAAACAATAGGTACACTTTAGGGTTCATCCACAAGGGGGACCCACTCCTTTGCTGATTTAGGATCTGCCCTTCCCTGGGAGGGGACAGTCAGTGTGAGTCAGAGGCCACTCCACTCAGATGGGAGAGAGCTGTGGAGACATCCACTGTGAAGAGATGGTGAAGAGATAGCCTAGTCCATCAGGAATTCTCCCTGGCAGAGGCAGGTCATGTGGTCACGAGATGAAAGGATCTGATTGGTGGACTCTGGTCCAGGCTCCTTCTGTCTCCTTTCCCATTGGAAGAGAGACAATACAAGCAGTTCGGCCACCGAATGGCCTGAGAAAGGACTGGATGTCAGTCAGGTATAGCCCACTCCGTCTCCTCCGCGGTGAGGGAGAGGTAACTCATCTTGTGAGACAATGACTCCGACAGCCCGCTGGAAGGGAGTCCACCTGGGTAGAACTGAAGCATTGCTAAATGTGTGCTTAGTCATTCACACCCTTCTCAGTGTGTGTGCATGTGTGGATGCCTGTGTGAATACCTATAGAATACTTCGTGTCTGAGCACACAATAAGTGCCAGTACATTTTATTATCATTGTGCATTCAGACAAAGAAACACAGATACCCAGATGTAGAACCCTTGTAATCAAAGACGTACAGATCCCATACCCTTTCAAGCCAACGCACGGACTAATTTTATGTCAACTCGACATAAGCTAGAGTCATCAGAGGAGGGAGCCTCAACTGGAAAAAAAAAAATGCCCCCAAAAGATTGGGCTGCAGGCAAGCCCGAAGGACATTTTCCCAATGAGTGCTTGATGCAGGAGGGCCCAGCCCATTGTGGGTGGTGCCACCCCTGGGCTGGTGGTCCTGGGTTCTAAAGAAAGATGGCTGAGCAGGCCATGAGGAGCGAGCCAGTAAGCAGCGCCCCTCCATGGCCTCTGCATCAGCTCCTGCCTCCAGGTCCCTGCCCTGCTTGAGTCCCTGTCCTGACTGCCTTTGATGATGAACAGCGATACGGAAATGTGAGCTGCATCAGCCCTTTTCTCTCCAACCTTCGTTGGCAATAATATCCCTAACTAAGACAACCAATCCGTATATATCTGGTTCTGTGTTTGGGGACGTGGAGATAAATGGGCCTGTGTAATAATTAGACCTAATATCTATTGGGAACTTATTACCCTGTAGACGGTATATACCACCATGAAAAAAATTAGGTGATTTAGTCTTGACAACAGTGTCATGAATTAATTATTATTGACCACACTTAAAAAATGAGTGAATGCACTCACTTAGCTGTCAATGCACTCACAAAGTTAGTAACTGGGAGACTTGTGATTCAAGTCCAGGCTGTCTGGTCTCGGAGCCAGCAGGCGTAGCTAGCCACTGGCCCTTCTGCTTTCTGCTCGTAGACACTCCCTGTCTTGCAGTACACTCAAGCACAGAGTTGTACACAGGTGCCTGTTGTTCTGCGGGGCTTAGGGAGGGAGGAGGCCAGGTCTCTGACTTCAAGTAGTCAGATCATGCCTTGACTTTGATGGAGGAGCTCAAGGCCACTGGCCTCTTCCTCATCCCGTCCTCAGAGTGCTGGAGAAGTAGGGACAATGATCTTCTTTTTTTTTCCACATCTTCCTCTTCTTCTGCACCTTCATAACAGGGCCGAGTATTCCCTAGCTGGTGGTCCCTTGGAACTCCAGAGGGTTGGGGGAGGGGCCTGTTCACCAACAGAGGACCAGGAGGATCAGCCTGCCTGGGTGCTTGAGGTTACTTTGAAGCCTCACCATAGCCCCTGGCTAAATTGTCATACACTTCAGAAGGGATGGGGGAATGAAGTGTCATTAAAGGAAGGCTCCAGGGAAGAGCCCCACACAATCAAGGTCAGTCAGGACTGGCTCTGCCGAGCCATGGCATCAGGGTGGAGTCTCTCTGAGAAGGGATGCATCCAAGTCACCCTAGGGTCTCCAGTCTTGGAGTTCAAACCTGAGCCCAGGCTCAGCGTTTCAGAGAGCAAGGCTCCATGGGAGAGAAGATGGGGGCTTCCTAAACACAGATATTTCAGACACCGAGGATCTTATGTATCCCAGGCTGCTCTCCAGCACGCAGTTGTCCCACAGCCTCCCGTGGTGTGTGTGTGTGTGTGTGTGTGTGTGTATAGTCTATGCCTGTTGTACAGGCATAGACTTGAGACTTTTGGGTAAAGCAGCTGTAACTTGGTGGGACACAGGAAGCACTTCTGGACTGGATGCCCAGAACCCCATAGTCTGTAGGTCACTGAGAGTCCTCTCACCTCTGCCTTGCGCAGTGTCCCTGCCCAACTGTTCTCTCCATGGCACATGTGAACTTCCCTTGTGATGACCTCTGTCCTTGTCCCTTTACCTGGGTTTCTCGATGAAACCTTCTAAGGACAGTTGGGAAAACACCTCCCTTTCTTCCTCCTCCCCCCTCCTTCTTTCTCCTCCCTCTCCACCATCTCAACTTCCTCTCCATTTTAGCCAGTAGGAAACTGAGACACAAAGGGACTAAGGACCTTGCCAGAAGTCCTGTGTTAGGTGGGCAAAGAGAACAAACTCACCCTTTGTTTAAACCTGGACTTTGTCATGAGGCTTAGGATCGGTCGCTGCCTCAGCGACTCACCAGTGTGTCGTTTATGATGTGTTATTCCTCACATGCTGGAAGCAATCACCTGTATGGGGTTCAGGTTGTCTATCTGTGGCTCTGAGCCATGTGTGCTCCTGGCCTCGGGCACGCTTAGGCTTTTCTGGCCTTAGAGAAGAACCATCTTTTTGACTCAGTTCACTCATCGCTCCCTGCCCCCCTTCTTTTCACCAAAGGAGGGGCAGGTTTTTCTCATCTCAGTTTTGCAAAGAGAAGACTGAAGGTTCTCAAAAACAAGTCTTGGAGGTTGTGAGGGGCAAGAAACACACCCCAGACCGTGCAAACAAATGCGGTAAGGAACCTGGGGCTCCCCACTCTCCTGACAGGGCTTGACTGTGTGGAGCTCCCAAGCTTGCTCTAGCTCTAGACCTGGGACCTCCAGAAGACCTGATGTGCTCTGGTGCAAGTCAGGCTTTGGGGTGGCCTTGGGGGTACCCAGCTTTGCTGGGTCCCTTACCATGGTCCAGGCCATCCTGAGAAGGCAGACAGGTGGGCAGCTCAACATACAGCTTTAACAGAGCTCCTCCCTGGTATCCTCTGGTTACTCCAGTGCTCCCTCTGGTCTAAGTGAGTGCTCAGCTTCCCCTCTGTCTGTCAAAGACCTTTCGACCAGTTTAAGGATGTGACAGTTCTTATGTCTCCACACGTAAACGCTATACGTGAAGCTAACAAAAGAATGCTGGTTTAAAAATGACATGAGCCAGGCATGGTAGCTCACATTTATAAAGCAGCACTCAGAGCGTCTCAGAGAGTTTAAGGACAATGTAGACTATACAGTGACATCCCCTGTCTGAGAGAGAGAGAGAGAGAGAGAGAGAGAGAGAGAGAACACAGCCCAAGGATAGAAGCACTCGCCAGACACAGGCCTGACAACTTATGTTCCATCTCAAGGACCCACAGTATGAGGACAGAGCCACCTCTGGAAAGTTATTCTCTGATGGCCACATGTGCACCATGGTATATGTGCCCCCAAATAATAACCAACAAAATGAGAATAAAAAAGAAGCCACATGTGGTGGCGCACACCTTTAATCCCAGCTCTCAGGAGGCATAGTCAGGAAGATCTCTATGAGTTCAAGGCCAGCCTGGTCTACAGAGTGAGTTCCAGAACAGTCAGGGTTACATAGTGAGACCACGTCTTAAAATTAAAAAAGAAAAAGACAAAATAAAAATAAGAAAAATGTAATAAAAGCCATAAGAGAGATACAATGAAAATAGCATAATTGAAAATACATATAAAGTGACAAGCTTTAGATGAATGGAAGTATGGATGTAAGATAAAAATGGCAGGGTTTCATTACTAAGAATAGAAGGGTTCTGACTGTGGGTACTGATATGTTGGACAAGTAATAAGACTGTATATGAAAAATTTATAAATTATAGTTCTTTTCTAACTTTAATTTTCTTCAGTGCTAGTAAAATTGCTAATCACACTGTTGTAGGTGAGAACTCATAATTTGCATTCTAGGGATAGGATTAAGCTAAAGAATTAAAAATAAGATGAAGCTGTATTCTAGACTGTTTTGATTATGTGTTGTGCCTAGCAAACTGCACCCAAACTTGCCAGTTTAAAACAGCCTCAGTGTAGTGAGAGAGGAAGAGAAACTCTGTGAACACACACCATGTCCAAGGCAACTCTTTATAAAGGACAAAACAACACTTAATTGGGGCTGCCTTACAATTTAGAAGTTCATTCAATTATCAGCAAGGTAGGAGCATGGCAGTGTCCAGGTATGGCCCAGGAGGAGCTGAGAATTCTACATCTTGTTCCCAAGGCAAAAGAAGGATTTCCAGGCACTGGGAGGAGGGCCTCAAAGCCCACCCCCACAGTGACACACTTCCTCCAACAAGGCCACACCTCTTAATAGTGCCACTCCCTGGGCCAAGCATATTCAAACCACCACAGTGGTTAAGAGCATCTATAGATCTGAGTTTGCTTTCCAGCACCCACATCAGGGAGCTCAAAAGCCCCTAGAACTCCAACTCTAGCAAATCTGATGCCCTCCTGTGGTCTCCTTGGGTTCCTGCACTCACAGGTGCCCACCCACATAAAGACATGCATGCACACTCATACACACACACACATACACACACACACACACACACACACACACACTTTAAAAAAATCTTTAAAAAGTGAAGAAATAACAAAGACAAACAAAAAATTTGCAATTCAAATCAAACCAAAACAGACACACCCCCCTTTCTCATCTCCGTGGTGCTGGGAGCCCCAGGTGACTATCAAGGACATCTGTCACTAATCTTGCTTAACGACTCTCAGGCCGTGGTGGTTAGAAGTGACTGACTGGGCAGTACTGGCTCTGTCCCTTCCCCTATGATGGCTGTGGACCTTTCTGTATAGGAACAACTGGCTTCTCCAGTGGGGTAGCTCAAGACTCCCAGAAGTGAGTGCTTAGGAAAGGAGAAGGAGCCCCCGCAGTCTTCTGAGAGAGCACTTCCAAACTCAGGCAAGCTACTAATACCACACTCCATTTCTTAGCACAGACTCACTTACTGGGGCGTGAGCACACAGGACCGAAACAGCAGCAGGGACATCTGGCTAGAAGCAGTGAAGGGTGAGGAAAGACAGAGACCGGTGGCTTTTGCTTTGGGGCCCTCGGAAGGCAGAAGCTGAGGAACGTGGAGGAGAAGCTGGTTGGCGTCCTGGGACCCAGGGAGGAAACCTCCTGAGCAAACCATGCCTGAGATCATCGTGGACAGAACGGAGGTCAATATCTGCGATGATGTGACGGTGACAGAGAGTGTCCTGTCTAAGGCAATCTCCAGGCAACGCACCGAAAGCACCCTGGAGCTTCTCCTAGCAGACTTTGTTGGGCAGAAGAAAAGAGAGCAACGAGCTAAAGAAGGCACTGTTCCACTCTAGAGCAAATCTGGGAAAGCTGAGGAGGTTAGGACGGCCATTCCAGCTGAAATCTCTCAACGAAAGAACAGGCATCAGGGCAAAGGCACAGGCCAGGGTGCTGCCGGCAAACTGTGGGTTGAGATGAAGAGGAAGCCAAGGGTGTGGCCGTAAATCCTTCAGTAATGCCCTAGTGACACTCAAGGGCATGTCTCATAGGCCTCATGGGTAGACAGCGAGGCTTCTCAGGGCATCTTAGACTCTTTACTGGACAATAGGGCATCCTAGAACTTCAACAGGCTCCTTACCGGTAGCTTAAAGTCAAGATAAGCTTTAAAGTAAATAAATGGTGTGACTTTTGTCTAATGAAGGAAGTCAGAACCTGATATATAAAATCCTACAGGAGCTATAGAGAGGGCTGCGGGTTAAGAGTGTTTACTAGTTTTGGGGAGGTCCTGAGTTCCTTTGCCAGCACCCGTATCGAGCACCTGATGGCTTTCTGTATCTCCAGATCTACTGGATCTCGTAGCCTCCTTGGGTACTGCACTCATGTGCAAATGTCCCTTCTCACATGAACACACAAGTTAAAAATTGAGGCGACAAAAAAAAAAAAAAAAAAGAAGAAGAAGCCCACAAAGTTTTAAAAATAATTCTACAGGTTAAACTGAAAGAGCTATAGGTGAGATAAAGAGGTCAAGGAGGAAGAAGGAGTTGAGAGCAGGCCATGTTTGGCTAAAGCAGCCACTGGTTGTTTCTTAGGGACAATTGCTGTGTCTACTGCTGTGCTAAAGACCATGACCCAAAGCAACTGGGAGAAGACGGTGCATGTTTGAGATAGATGTCCTGAGTACAGCCCATCACCGGAGCAGGAACCTGAAGGCAGGCAATAAGTGAGGTAGGGACCATAGAGGAGTGCTTGTCCCCAAGGCTTGCTCAGACTGTTTTTTTTATACATCCCAAGACCTGCCCAGGGGTGGCACTGCCTGTTGTTGAGAATGGCCCTGGTGCTGTTTGTAATTTGATGTTAATTCTGCTCTTTCAGAAAGGGTTGTCTGGAATGTCCTGTACTCAGGTGACTGCTTGTGAACCCTCCCCTAATGAATAAAGAGACAAGCAGGTGGGACTCATGGGTTGGAGAGAGGAAGAAAGGAGGCAGGAGAGATTGGCCAGGGACATCGAGAGGACAAGTTTCTCCCGGTTTAGATGATGAATCCACTAGGATTTGAGGTCGGAGGGATTAATATGGCTTACAAGATTAGGAGTCTAGTTGGTGCGCCCAGTGATTGAGTTACCATTGTTTTTAACTAAGTTTGTGTTTTCCTTCACGCCATGGCTTGACTGGGTTCCAGAGAGAAAGGTACGGTGGTGGCACAGCGTAGGTTTGCCAGAAGTGCACCACAAAAGACCGTGCAAATTTTAAGCCACGGGGCTGGTGTGGTAGCGACCCACCAGTGGGAACTTAGCAAGCTGGGTGGAGAGATTTCGGAGCTCCAAGTCAGAAAGTCTCCACAAGATGAGAACAGGCTGGCCATTGCCCACCAGTGCTTGGCCGGCCAGCCTGTTGGTGCCTTGCCAGCAATAGCGTGAATTTATTATTGTTGTTGTTATTGTTGTTTTCCACAACTGCCCACACTAGGCTAGGCCTTTCTATGTCAATTTCCCATGAAGAAAGCTTGTCTAAGGCTTGTCTATGGATGTCTTAGTTTGGGTTACTGCTGTGAATAGGCACCATGACCAAGGCAACTCTTATAAGGATGACATTTAATTGGCTCTGGCTTACAGGTTCAGAGGTTCAATCCATTGTTATCAAGGTTGGAGCATGGCAGTGTCCAGGCAGGCATGGTGCAGGAGGATCTGAAGGCTGCTAGAAGACTGGCTCCCACGTGGTTAGGAGAAGGGTCTCATTGCCCACCTCCCTCCCCCCACCCCCCCTCCCGGTGACACACTTCCTCTAACCAGGCCACGCCCACTCTAACAAGGCCTCACCTCCTGATAGTTCCACTCTCTGGGCCAAGCATATTCAAACCACCACACTGGGCCAGTCTGATTTATACAGTTTCCCCCACTGAGATTCTGCCTTCCCAGATGACTCCAATCTGTGTCAAGTTGACAAAAATCTAACCAGCACAATAATCAAGAGATTGGAGCCAAGAAAAAAACTTCTGAATGGAAAAAGTAGACCTAATGAAGGAGCTGGAAGTATACGTGTAACTCGGCTGCAGGCTTGCTCTATCTAAGTCCCTTTTCCTTCTGGGAGATGAGCACCAACTGCTGTTCTGTTGTACTTCCCTCACGGTTGCATGCTGAGCATAAGAAAACAACTTGTCTCTTAGCTCACAAATCTGAGGAGCAAGAAGAACCATACCTGAAGGTTCTTCGTATATAGGCACCCATACCCTCACTTAGGTGCTTGTGCCTTTGTTTTGGAACCTGAATCTGAGGGTGCTTAATGGCTGAGGACTTGGGGTCTTGTGTTTGCACATTAGAGGAAAGTGATTCATTAGGGCCAGATCATGGGTAATTGGTCTTCAAATATGCACCCCCCTACCCCCACAATGAATATCTTTTATTGCTATTAGCTACCTGTCTGGCCCACTCCTTTAAATATCTTTAAATTATTAAATCTCTGTGACATACTTTGGATCCACAGAAGCAGTAACCGTGACGCTCTATGACTTCCGAGGATAGGTCATAAAAGCCTTTAGGTTTCTATCTGGTGTCTTAGACTGCTCATGTGGACTAGGCAGTGGTGATGCATGCCTTTAATTCCAGCAACTGGGAGGCAGACATGAATGGATTTCTGTGAGTTTGTGGCCAGCCTGAACTACAGAGTGAATTCCAGAAGAGCCAAGGCTACACAGAGAAAATAACAAAAGGATATTCATTGTGGGGTAGACCAGTTGTGGTATAAGGAGTTTGATTCCCCCTAAACCAATGGTTTTCAACCTTTCTAATGCTGTGACAGTTTAATACAGTTCCTCGTGTTCTGGTGACCCCAAACAAAATGATTTTCATTACTACTTCATAACTGTAATTTTGCTAGAATTATGAAAAGTGTGGTTTGAATACATATGGCCACCATAGACTTAAGCGTTCAAATGTTTGGCCCATAGAGTGGCACTATTAGGAGGTGTGGCCTTGTTGGAGGAAGTGTGCCACGATGAAGGCAGGCTTTGAGGACTTATAGATGCTCAAGCCACACCCAGTGGGACAGTTTGCTTCTGCAGATTAAGATGTGGAACTCTCAGCTTCTTCTCTAACACCATGTCTATCTGCATGTTGCCATGCTCTCCATGATGATAATACACTGAACCTCTGAGACTGTAAGCCAGCCCAATTAAATGTGGTCCTTTTTAAGAGTTGCCATGGTCACAGTCTCTCTTCGTAGCAAGAGAAACCCTAACTAAGACAAATAGTAATGTAAATATCTGTGTTTTCCGATGGACTTGGGCATCCCCAGTGAAAGGGTCATTTGCCCTTCAAAGAGGTCAAGACTCACAGGTTGAGAGTCACAGCCCTAAACTATTATTTAGTGAGCAAGTGAAGACATCCATAAGATAGGCCACATGGTGAAAGCAGATACGCTTACATAGACCCCCCACTTACTCCATCCATCCATCCATCTGAGGCAGGAGAAAGAAGATGAAGGTGCTGACATCTTGGGGTATCTCATGCTGTTAGGGCTGCACTTGGCTTCAGGCCCTGTTGCTATTCGATTGCCTTAGAAATTCTACACCACCGAGCAACTGGAACAGTGAAAGCCAAGTAAGTTATTGTAAGCCACTAAGGTTTGACTTTTATTATACAGAAACAAAGAATCAGCACACAGAAAGTTCACCTAATTTAATTTTAAAATAGCCGGGTAAGCTGTAAAAGGTCTACACTTAAGATTGCTCCTCATGTAAAAAAGTTTGTTTGTGTGTATACTTGTATAGATGTGCACATGTATGCATGAGGGTCTTGTCGGGTGATTGTCCCGGTCAGTCCCACATAATTTTTTTGAGATAGGATCTCTCACTGAACCTGGAGCTTGCTGATTTGGTGAAACTGGTAGATCAGTAAATCACAGGAAGTCCCAGCTCTTTCTCTCTAGTGCAGGGGTTACAGGTGCCCACAGCCATGCCACATCTGGATGCCGGGGATGGAAGTCAGGCTTGCACATGTGGGCAGAGCACTTTCCTTAGTGAGCCATCTACCCTGACCTCATGCAAATATTAAAAGTATTGTTTTTGGAGCCATGGAGATGGCTCAGCAAGTAAAGGAGTTTCCCACCAAGCTTGGGGACCTGAGTTTGATCCCCAGAACGCACACGGTGGAAGGAGAGAACTGAGTCTCACAAGTTGTCCTTTGACCTACGTGAATGCTGCAGTGTGCACGGGAATGTACATACACAAACCCTATGTGAATGCTGCAGTATGCATGGGAACGTACAGACACAAACCCAAAATAAATAGGTGAATAAATAACTGTAATAAAAATGTCTTTAAAAATGATCATATTAGTTGTTTTCCTCTCTTCTGTGACAAAATGCCCGACACAGTGATGTAAGGAAGGAAGGGTTTTTTTTTGGCTCTTGCTTTCAGGTGGGTTATAATCTACCATGGCTGGTGAGGTGCCATGACAGGAAGGTAAGTCAGGAGGTTGCTTGGCATTCACAGTCAGGAGGCAAAGAGAAGACAGGGGCTGAGCTACAGAACCTCATTATGTGCCTACATGACCCACTTTTTCAAGGATCTGTATCCGGAAGCTTCCATAGCCTTCCAAGACAGTCCTATTAGCTGGGGACCAAGTGTTCAAACACACAAGCTTACGGAGGCCATCCTACATTCAAACCACACACGGATCTATCAAAATTTAAAACTGGTACATTTCGTCAAACACGTATAAAAATAAATGTTTAAGTGAGGCTAACTTTAAGCTTGAGTTTTGGAGTCTTCGTGATATCTTAGTTGACATTCGTATATCAGTGAATCACTCGCTGTAGTGGCGCTGTTCCATGTCTGGTTAGTTGCCAATGTAAAGAGTCAGTCTCACGCTTCATGCATTTGCATACCGAGATGCATATGTGCAAATGTAGGTGAATCATAAATTATGTACCCTGGAAAACGTTCCACACCTGTGATTCACAAATGTAGCAAACACTGTGCCAATCTGCCAGTCGCCCTGGAACAAAATGTATGCTTGTCACGATCACGGGACAGTGCTATTACACTCACACTATTTACAAGAAAGGATTTAACTGATAAGCACATCTGTTTTTGTTTTGTTTTTGTTTTTGTTTTTTTCTTTCTCTTACCCCATTTACTCTGTCCCACCACCTTTCATGTAGGAGTCAGCTTCATTCAAGGTTCACATAACACGCAGAGACTGTCTTCTGTTGACACTAGGACTCACGTGTCAGTCATGAGAGAGGATGCTTAGAGCTGGAGATCATGTGTACCGATGATGAGGGTTGGATTCCAAGGGAGACAAGGAAGGATCCATGTACTCTTCATGTTCCAAGTGTGCTTGTGCATGTGTATGTGCCTGTGGGTACCTATGTGTGAGATGTGGGCCTTCTCCACTGTAGGGAGCAGAGTAGGGTTTCTTTTGCCTATAGTTTCCAGCTTTCCTATCCACATCTCTTTGCTTCTTCCCCAGAGGTCTATGAGCCCCGGCTTCTGGGAAAACATTCTCATTCTGATTTTGTTCTTTGGCTAAAACTTGCAGGCATGGGCAACCTTTTGACATTGCGACACAACACTGTCTACAAAATTCACACTCGAGAACCACACAATTGAATTACAAAAGAAAAAAAAAGAGCACCAAATATCTCATAATGTTTTATGTAAGGTTATGATTGTGTGTTGGGCCACATCCAGAGCTATCCCACAGCACATGTGGGTTGGCCACGACTGGGCGGGGGAAGCATATTTCACTCATTATCTATGTATAATTTTTAGCTATGGACATTTTTAGCTATGAGGGACCAAAGACCAATTCAAACAGGCTTGAGTCAAAAGGGCATATATTGATTCTCAGGATTGGGAAGTCTAAGGGTGGAGAACTAAGGTTCAAATTGGTTTTCAAGAGAGTGATTGACAGATAACCCCCATCAATCCTAGATTCTATGTGTGGGGGTGGGGCAGGGATGCATTTCTTCCTAAGAAGGGAGTCAGGCAACTATATCTTGGAAGAACCATTTCTGAAATGTTGCTTCTGGGTCTCTTGGGCCAGTAGGTCAAGGGGTGGGCACTGTCTTCCTAAAGTTCTCTGCTACCTGAAGCTGATCATGGCTCCCTCGGTGCTGTGGTGACTTCAGTACAGCAGACACGAATGGTTGACATAGCCAGTCTAAGAGGGTAAAGGGCTTTCTCAGAACAGCTTTTCACCTACTCTGGCCTGTGAACTCTCAAAGATCCCCAAGGACAGCTCCTAAGAATTTTACCACCGTGACTGTACAACAGAGAAATGTCTACAATGAAAACCAAACAAACCGATTCTGCCAAGCCACCGGCAGCCAGCCTCCCACAGAGCTCCCAAGAGGTCCTCATGCACGGAGGCCTTCAGGAATGGCCTCGCAGCCTCTCCTGGGTATTCACGCCACACAGGAGTCCCTCCACAAGGGCAGAGTCCTCAGAAGTGGGTTTAGTCCCCAGGTCACTTTCCACTGACTCCCTATGAGCCCAAGTCCCTAGGGGTACTCACTCCCAAGGCTTCATGAAGTCTGATGAAGACCCTCCCTAGGGAGGGTAGGGAGAGTGGCTGCTAAGGCATGTCCTCGAGCTGCCCGCCTGGGCCATTAGGCCTTGCTGCTTGCCAGCAGTGAGGCTGGCCCCAGCCTGTTCTCATGGAGTTTGTGGATGTGTGTAGGCCACACCTTGGGCCAAGACACTCCTGTTGGTCTGGGCCATCTTCTGTGGGGGTCTGCCTCCTGGCCCTGGCCTGAGCAATGGTCCTTGCACCTTCCGATGTGCCTCCCTTACTTCTTCCCCTTCAAATATTTTCCCTTTTCTCTTTTCCCTAAGTAAGGATGGTTCAAGAAACCTTGCCACCCTAGACTCTAAAGAGCACAGGTTCAACCATGTCCTGAGCATGCCTGTGTGTATGTGGTTCAATCATGTTGTTTTGTGTGAGCATGCCTGTGTTCATGTGGCAGGGGCGTGCAGAAACCTTAGGTTTCATTCATTAGACACCATCTGCCTTTTCTTATTTTTGAGACAGGTTTCTTATTGACCTGGAACCGGCTAGGCCAGCTGGAGAGCGTGCCATGTTGCCGGGATCTTCCTGTCCCTGCCTCTATATCACCAAGCACAGCTTCTGTATTGGAGTCCAGTCCTTGTGCTTTCGAAGCCAGCACTTCACCCACTGAGCTGTCTCCCAGCTCCTCCTCCACCACGACTTTAAAGATGTCCATTGAGATGCAACTCTGTGCTACAGCATGGGGGAAGTACCTCAGGCAACATTAGAAGGAGTTAGAAGGTATTTCCTAACCACCCCAGATCCTGAGCGCCCTATAAAGGGAGAGGCACCCTACACCATCATAGTGTAGACAACACCGTGTGTCCCCCTCTTTCATGCTCAGCTATGCCGTAGTACATTGAAGACTCAAAGAAGAGCCAACCCAGGCAGAACCAGAGCACAGTTCATAGCTTCTCTGTCCTTTCTTCTTGTCCACCATCATGGTCATCATGTCCTCCCCTGGGAGCATCCGGAGGGCCTGGCCATGAGGAAGAAGCGATGAGTGTAGAATTGTTAGGCCCAAACCTACACATATAATAAAGGCATCTCCTAGCCCCACCTATGGCCATGATTGTGTGCATTTATTCATTCACAGGCGCAAAGCAGCAGGGTGGGCCCTATAATCTAGCTCTTATTACAAAACCAGAATACCTTCCATCTGTGTTTAAGCTGCAGCCTATGAAGTCGTATCTATAAAAATAAGATTGGACGTGAAAATATCGAGCACAGTAAATTATGGCTGCACCGTGTCCCCTCCCGAGGGCTGTCTTGGTTACAGAACCTTTCACAAACCCATCTAGGGCCGTGCTTTCTGTCTTCCCAGAGAGCATTCAGTTTGTTCGCAGGAAGAGCGAGCCTAGATGGCGGAGCCTTGGTCAGTGGAGCCAGCGTGCTTGGCTGTTGGCACCTGCCTGGCATCTTAATGTTCCTTCAAAAGCAGAGTTATTCAGCAACAAGCCCCAAAGAGGCTGTTGCCTAGGGGAAGGTTTCCATCATGGCTACATGTCCCTCTCCGCTTCATCCCGCCCGTGTCAGAATCACGACTCCAGACTGTATCACCCTCTCCCAGAAGTGATTCAGCACGAGTGCCATTTTCTAGGCACTGGATGAGTGTTTCGGAGGAAGGGATGCCTGAGAGAGGAATCTCTCAGAGCTCTGCAAAAGATAGGAGGGGATACTTGTATATACAACTAACCCAGGGCCAGAAGGAAAGCTACAAGTAAGACATTCGAGCATCTCCCCTGTGTGTGTGTGTGTGTGTGTGTGTGTGTGAGAGAGAGAGAGAGAGAGAGAGAGAGAGAGAGAGATTTGAGGAGAAGGCAGTTTTCAAGGTGTCTGGATAGATGGGCTGGGTGTGGACCTGCAGAAGAAGAAGGTCTTCTCAAAATGGGAAATCTAATACTGGGGTCAAGATGGGTATGGGATTCAGATGGACTGGACCACCGAGGTCCGTGGGGTGGGGGGAGAGAGGGAAGCCATGCTGAAGGAAGAATGGGGTTAGATGAAAGAACACAGTGGACAGGAGGAGGGCACTCGGGCTGAGTAGTCTTGTTCTGTCATGTGGCAGAGCGCAGTGACCCCCGGTTGGCGCTGGGGGCCAGTCTTTGTTGTGAGATATCTTGAGGCACATGGCCGGTCTCTTTTGTCTTTATACTCTTTTTCCTAAAAGAATCCCAAAATAAGATGGGACGGGGGAAAGAAAAATCCCCAATCCTTATTTTTCCCCCTTTAGCTGGTTCAAAAAACTTGACAAACAGTTTGAGCGCTAGCTGCTGACACAGAGTCTTGCCCTTTCGTACTTTATCCTCTTGGGAGGGAGATAGTGTCAAATGAAGGCCACAGTTCACCTCGGTGCAAATAAGGGCATCAGGTCCATCTCAGAGAAACGGGTGCTTGGGAAACGGGTGGTGTGTGAGGGGACCAGGCTTGGCACAGAAAGGACAGCAGCAGCAAGAATGGCCTGGTTGGTCAAATCCACAAGGCAGGCAACCTGCCTTGCCCTTCTTTGTGGCCTCCGACAGATGTGGTCCGAAGCGTCGGTGTCAGAGGAGAGAAAGGAGATTCAGGGCCAATGCAAGGACATTCTCACGAGCCAACGAGAGGAAGCCCGGGCACCCTGCAACTTGGGACAGAATGAGGCTGGTGCCATCCTTTGTAGACTCCGTCTGTGGTGTTGAGGGGGGGATACTGGCTTCACCCCACTTTCTCAGAAATTCTGATGGGAACTGGTGGGGTTGTATTGAGAAGGATTTCCAAGCTCCTTTCAAGCCTTTTCCCTGGCTTTATTCAGCAGGCCAGCACCCAGTGCAACAGCATCCCCTATTCCCTCCCTTCTGGGCTGGTTAATGCGAGCTTTCTGTGGAGGGAGGAAAATGGAGCAGTTGTTCCATTGGGTCGGGGCTGGGCACTGACTGACTCTCTTTCTCTGGCCGACTCTTAGGATTTAGAACTTGGATCTCTCCCTCCACCCCACAGAGCACAGGGTATGGGTCCAAGAAGTAGAGAACTATGGGAGAAAGGGGGCTTGTGACCCTTCCCCCCCGCCCCCAGCCTCGTCCTTATTCTCCGAGGACGGGCAGAAAGGGCTCTTCCAGGGCCTGCTGGCAGCCAGGCCCCGTTTGTGGTAGGCGGTGTTTATGTGAACGCACAAATGTTTATGTGAGATTGCCAACTGGTTATTTATGAGTCTCTCAGCCTTTCCCCAATAAAAGCTGTTCCCTCAATGTTCTGACAGGCCCTGCATCTGTAACTAATGTGTCACTCGCTCGGCTAATGCAGTTCACTTGTGTTTATTTTTGCACAAAAGCAATTTATCCAGCGGCTCTGGAAAAAAACAGCCCTGTCAGGAACCTTCTTGGGAGCTGAGTGTTTTTCCTCAAAAGAAGGCCCCAAATGGCTCACAGGGCAGGGCAGGCTGTGGGGGGCATGTGCCCAAAGTGCCCAGAATGTGAGGGTGGGCAGCGGGTGTGAGGAGGGGTGAGCCCTCACTGTTATCTCTGGTTGTGAGGGTGTGTGTCTGTCTGCAACTTCCTGTGGGACCCTGTAGGTTTGTGTTGGCCTTTCAATAGAAAAGTTCTGCCCAGAATGTTGAATGATTTTAAAATGGTGTGGGGGGTGGGGTGATTCTAGCTTCACTCTCCCCCTCTGGTCGCCATAAATCAAAGTTGGGAGAGTAGGCTGTTGGCAGTTACAGGGCCTGGAGGAGGTAGCTCAAGGGAGGGCGACGAGGGAGAGAGCAGGGGTTAAAGAGGAGGATGCTTGCTTGGCTTTAGGGTAAAAAGAACATGAGCCCTGGTAGGTCCAGGATCAGAACTATAAAAAGTTGGAAGGCAGGCGGCCTACGCAGGGCTCCTCTCTGCGCAGGTTAATATGACGATTGCCACTCTTTGCTTTGCTGTTGGCAGTCCGCCTTCTGCAGAAAAAGGGTGCTCTGAGGGCTTGTTGGATGGCAGTGAGGAAACAGATCTCCAGCTCTAGAACCACATTTCAGGGGGAAAGGAAATGAGCTGCGGAGGGAGGGAGGGAGGGAGGGAGGGAGGGAGGGAGGGGGGTGGGTCAGGAGTCAGTCAGATGCAAAGAGGAGCCCCCTGTTGGGCTGCACAAGAGCCTGGGGTCTCCATGGTCCTTAACTCCATCCCATCAGGCTGCCACAACTAACACAAGCCAAGTCAATCGGCAGGAGAGGGAGTGACTCTGGGTAGAGCCCTCCCGCTGCTGGGGAAGACCCCAGGTACTTGAGCCCACAGTGTGCAGAGGCCCAGCCCATGGTAGATCCTTTCTTGCCATTTCAAAATGGCCTAGTAGGAATAGTAGTGGTGAGCTAGGATAGTGACATCAAAGCCTGAGGAAGCTGGCACTCCCTTGCAGAGACATGACACCTTCTTCTAGTCTTTCTCACACCAAATCATGACTGCTCAGTCCCAGGTGGCAGGAAGATGGTCTGAATGATGTCCATCTTGGGTTGTTCTCCAGGGAGATTTTGTTGAACCATGATGGCGGACGATGTTACGTCAACAGCTGCTCATGCTAACAGAGAAGTAGAGGTATGGAATGGGGAGGGAGCCTCCTGGTCCTTCTGTTTTGAAGTCTTTAAGGCCTGGCTTAGGCCTTGGCTGCTCTTCTTTCTGTGCACAGGGATGAAGGCAGCTTTGAGTGTGGGGTAGGGAAAGGGGCTGAAGGGCAATCTTGTGCTCCGGGAATCAGCCTACTTGAGAATCTAAAAAGTCAGCCCCTCATGTTGAGGCCCCAACTCCACCTTCCCACCTTCCCAAGGTTTGCCTCTGACCTCCCTTACATGTCTTTCCCAGGACTCCCCTCTCACAGTCTGGCTAAGCATCTCTCCTTGCCTTCCGCACTAAGTCACAGCTCTAAAGTGCTTCTCCAACAAAGCTTGTCTTCCAAACATCTCCCCACTTGAATGCTGTCCCCCCACCCCACCCCCCGGGAGAGAGTGGGCCACAGAATTTACAGACCACACTTTCCACAGACAAAATCAGTCTTAGACTCTAAAGTGAGAATTCATAAATTCCAAAGCCCCTGGGGGCCGGGAGGGTAACGTGTTGAAAGGAGAGTCAGGGCAGATGGCAGGAGATAAAGGGCCCTCAGTGGGTAGGCACGTAGGGGAGGGGCGTGCCAGTGAGGAGTGGTTGGGACCGAGGCTTCTTCCTTGGAGGGTGAGGGAGTGGGAAGCCATTCTTCTCGTTTCAAATCTGGATTTTTGACGTGATCTCTCCTAGGGTTACATGTTGGCAACAGGATTCATGTCTAACATGCTGCGGGCCAAACAAAACAGTCTCAGACTGGTTGGGGCTGGGCTATCGCTGTGCTATTGTGAAATGGGGCAGAACCGCCATCCGAGATGTGCACTCGGCCCCACACTCACTTAGCAACTCTTGGGTGGGAGTCTTGACAGCGAGCACCTAGTGCCGGAAACTGAAAACACAGCCCATCTCCTGAGAAATGTCAGCTGACACCCACCTGCTCGTCTCTTTGGACCCTGTCACTCCTCTTAGCAGGTGTTGTGGAGTTCCATGTAGACCCAGCCTCTGGGAATCTTGGAGCTGAAGGACTCAGTTGGGGAGCCCTGCCTCTCATTGATGCTGGGAACAGCAATTCTCAGTGTATTAAAGGATGCTGCAATCATTTGATACAGTTCCTCATGTTGTGCTGATCCCCAACCATAAGATTATTTCGTTGCTACTTCATAAGTGTCGTTTTGTTACTGTCATTAATCATAATGCCAATATCTGACATGTGACCCCCCTCAAAGGGATCTGGACCCACAGGTTGAGAACCGCCGGTTGGGAGTGAACTCATGGTGGAGTATGGGGGGAGGGTATGTTAGGAGCAGATTCCAGGGTTACGGTTTGTGTTCCAGAGGGGGCCTTATGCTTCTCAGGGTGTGTGTGAGTGTTCGGAAGTCACTGCCTGTTAAGAGACTACCCTCAAATTTCCAGCTTTCACCCTTTCTGGGTGTAGAAGGGAAGTGCGAATTTTGGCTTGAGATTTGGCACCGTGAATGTGACCCCAGCTTATTATCTTCAATGTGTGGGACACAGCTCCCAGAGGCCCGCCTTTGTCACCGGTAGGTATTCAGAGGCTGAGACTGGCTTTCCAAGGCCAGCCTGGCAAAGGGTACAGTGCTCAGGGGGAACGTTCAACTTGGTCTCGGGTCCCTGTAGTTTCTGGGATTCTCCTGGCTCTGCAGCTTATTAACATGACCTTTGGGAGTGATGTCATCCCATGATCTGTTCCTGCCGTGTGTAGCCGGGTCTGATTGGATGGTCTTTGGCCTGCACCCAGTCTCCGAGTTCTCTGCCGATGACACTAGCCTTCTGTCACTCGTGATTCAGTCTGATTAGGACAGAACACTGTTGCTCCATCGCTGAGTCCCTGGCGTCTTACAAGGCATATAGCACATCAGAGCTATTTACTGTGTTTGTCGAACAGATAATAAGATGCAACCCTGGCTTCCAGAAGCTAGCCTTGTTTGTAGAGAAAAGCCAGACAAGCTGGGTGCTGGAGGGTGAGATGCAACTCTGTCAAACCAGCTCGAAAGTTTTGGGAGGCTGGAGTTTAGCGGGATCCAGGGCTACACTCAGTTCCTGCAGGACCTGATGAAGAACCAGGGAGCGGGCCATTTGGGGCAATTGGAGTGCATAGCTACAGCAGTGGCCCGGGCTTGCGAAATACACTAACACAGCCATGCAGGGGCAGGGTCTTCCTGGAGTGGTGTGCAGGTTGGGTCCTGGGGCCTGTGGGAGTTGAGCAGTCTGGAATAAGAGGGCTGTAAGGAGATTGCAGGGTGCTGAGGCCTTGGACGGGCACCTCACACACACCCCACCCCACCCCTGTCTGTTTACTCTCTAGCTTTGAGCACAGGGAAGGCCTCCTGCTAGCCCATTATATGGAAGTTCACCCCGAGGCTTGCAGCTCCTACCCCACCCCTGGGTGCAACGGGAAACAGTGAAGCTCTGAGGTTCAGCCGAATGGCCACTCTGTCCCCAGTGTGCTTCCTAGTGTCACAGAGCTACCTGGGATGTTTTCCGGGGCCTTTGGAACTGAGACCATGAGATGTGAAACCGCAGAAACAATCTTCTTCCTCCTTCTTCCTTCCTCCTTCCTCCTTCCTCCTTCCTCCTTCCTCCTTTTCCTTTCTACCTCCCTCACCTTCTTTAAAGCGTGGTCTTGCTATGTAGCTCAGGCTGGTCTCAAACCTGCAGTGAGCCTCCTGTGCAGCCATGCTCATCTCTGAGGCTGGAAACTTTACTTCATCTCTTTGCCTTCAGGCTTCCTTCTAAAATACTGTTATTATACAATGCAGACCAGAGCAACACCACACACACACACACACACACACACACACACACACACACTGATATAATGAACAACTATAGAGCTATGAAACAGATTCAGAAATAGAATTATGATGCAACCATGGCCCTTGTGTGCAGCAGCTCCCAAGTGCACACCTCTTCTGCCTCTTCATCTGCCAAAGTGACCTCTAGCCTACATTTGGGCTTTCTCAATGTCCGTGTATGTTCTTTTCTAAAGCTACATGCAAGTTTTGGCTGTCATTATTTTGAGGAAGATCTCTTGTAGCTCAGGTTGGCTTCAGATTTGTTAGATAATCAATACTGGCCTCAAAGGCCTGCTTCTCCTACCTTCATTCTCCAAGTGTTGGAATTATGGGCAAAACATGCAACGGTGGCCTGGTTTATATCATAGTTAAAAATTATTAGAATGTAGTAATTTACCTAATAGTGGGCTCCATCGTGACATTTCATACATATTAATACATTTTGATCATATTCAGCCCGTTACCATCTCTTATCGCCCTCTTTATGGGTAAGGTTTTAAAATTCATTTTATTTATTTATACATGAGTGTTCTGTGTGCATGCCAGAAGAGGGCATCAGATCCCATCACAGATGGTTGTGAACCATCGTGTGGTTGTTGGGAATTGAACTCAGGACCTCTGGAAGAGCAGCCGGTGTTCTTAACCTCTGCACCATCTCTCCAGCCCCGTGTGTAAGTTTTTAAAAGGCATTTCCAGGGTTGTTTAGCATTCTTTGGAATCTCGAATCAATTGTGACACTGTAGTATATGTTCTGCAACTAGCTTTTCCTCCCCGCATGTGGGCAGGACTCATGCCTGCTGACATGTGTAACTCAGCACTGCTGAGAATCTGATTGCACGAAGATGTCATTTTTCCCAGGAGCCCTTGCAGCCCCTGGGGCTGGAGTGGATGGCCCACCCCAGTGGCTCTGTTCACTTGGGCGTAGCCACCTCTACAGGGACGCTCCCACCTCCTTCTCCCCACCCCTGTGGGATGGCAGGGCTGGGCTCGTTCCTTCTTCGCCTCGCTGAACCATTGCTTCACTGAGCAGGAATTCAAGTGAATTTTCGGCAACCCTTGTGTTTCCCATAAATCAGTGTCAAAAGTGAAATCCTAGCACGAGGGGCTGCAATTACAACCAGCTGAGGCGCAGCAGGGCAGACTAATTTGAGCCTGCCCTGAGTGGACATGGGTTTTTGACAAGAAGGCTCTGCCAAGCCCTTCTTTAGCACCTAGAGACGTGCTAGGCTCGGTGCCAGCCCATGAGCTGGCCCAGGCTTAAAGGGCCCACCTTCTCTCTGTGCTGACCTCTCTCTTGCCTTGCCCAGTGGCCTCCTGGGTGCCACAAGGTGGCCTTTGAACCAGGAGCAGGCTGTGCTGGGAGTTCACATCGTTGCTCCTATGAAGGAGAAAGATGGAGAGCCCCACGGCAGCTCGGCCTCAAGAACTCAGAGCTCTAGGTGCTGTTTGGTGGCTTCCCAGGACCGGTCCCTCCTGCCTCTGCATCACGAATGCCACCAACACTGTGGCTTAGACTATAGAAATGTATTTTCTCACAAGGGTGGAAGCTGGAAGCCCAAGATCAACCTGTCAGGGTCAGGGGTTTCTTTAGCCTCCCTCCTTGGCGGGCCATCTCTTTCCTCGGTGGCCCCCTCTACACTGAGCCCCCGACCTCTCTGTGCTCCCCACTTCTCTCCTTATAAGGACACTAGTCACACAGGATTAGGGCCCACCGTAGCAATCCCATCTTAATGGGCCTCTCTGTGTTCATGACTCCAAATATGGTTGTATTTATAGGCACTGGGGGCTTGGGCCTCAACAGGGGAGTTTGAGAGTACCCAGTTCAGCCCATGACAGGGGTTATGGGGGTCATACACAGGGTGGCCATGGGATTATACAACAGTGTCACAGCTAAGAGGAATTATTTATGTCACAGCACTTTGTATGCATATATACCTCTACGTGTATATGTTTCTCTCTCCCTCCCCCTCGCCCTTGCCCTCTCCCTCTCCCTCTCCCCCCCTCTCCCTCTTTCTCTCTCTGTATGCCTGTCTGTATATATATGTGAAGACCTGAGGTCAATATTAATATTGGGTATGTTTCTTAACCAGTCCTTATTTTTTGAGACAAGATCTCTTAACAAACCCAGAGTGCCCTGATTTGATTGAACTGGTTGACCAACCAACGCCAGGGAGCTCCCCCATCTCTGCTGCACAACCCCAAGGTCCCAGGTGCTGATGTGGATCCCTCCGCTCGCACAGCAGGCGCATCACCGTCACCGACTGAGCCTCTCCCAGCCTTCCCACCTTGTTCATCCTTGGAAATCCTTGTGGTTTTCTACTTCTGTTGGACTCAATAGCGGGCACTTGGAGTCTTCCTTATGGCTGGCTTCCTGTAGGTGGCAGTAAAGCTCCCTGTTGGTTCTGACTGCTCATCACTGGCAAAGGGACGGAGGCAGCAGAAAGAGAACCCGTCTTTTCCTACATAAACGCCATGCTTTTGGGCCCACAGAGGCTTAATTGACTGTCCAGGGCTCCGGACTGGCTTGAAGTGGACCCTGTGCCTGTGGGTAGTCACAGGCACTGACTCTAAGCGGGTCACCTGTTCATCTTAGTTTCAGGGACTAAGTTTCATGAAGGGGGTTATGTGACTACAGTACAGATGTAGGTTGGTCATGAAAGCATGGCTTTGTGGTCCTTGTCATGAGCACTTCCCTTCAAGTACTATGATAGGGTGTGTGTTTGTGTGCGTGCATGTGTGTGTGTGTGTGTGTGTGTGTGTGTATTGTTTCTATGTGCACATGTATGCTTTTAAATCTGTGTGGGAACAACTTTGTGCATTTACACGAGTACCTTGTGCTCGCTCAGCTGCATCTGTGTTTCTGTGCATGTGTCTGTGTATTCGTGTCGCCATGCATTCATGCAAATGTGTGTAAGTGTGTTAGACCTGTGCCCGGGGTGAGGGAGGGATGAGGCAGGAGGCGGCAGAGGGCAGAGGCTCTGGCCTTGACCCAGACCAAATGACTACAGATGTGACCTTTCCCCCTTCCCTGTGGCTATTGAGGTCACTGCCCTGAGAGACTGAAGAGCTTTCTTTTGGAACCATGTGGGGCTAACAGCCTGGGGAAGCAGAAAAGCGGCTCCAAAGGCAAACCGGATGATCTTCATCCTGGGGAGCCTGGAGCCAGCAGGGCCTTGTTTAATTCCGCAGGAATGTGTAAGGTTCCCGCCCAGCTGAGCAGGCCCCAGCCTGACTTAGAGGCCTTAGACTTAGAGCCACCCAGCCAGAGGCTGATGCCTTCCACAGGGGGCTAGGGTCACACCCTTCCGGAGAGACAACACATCAACCCCGGGGGGGGGGGGGCTGGGGTGCCCTAAGTGGGTGACAGTGTCTGTGCAAGGGTGCCTAGCCCTGTGCTACCTGAAACAAGAAGCAGAGGGGAGAGAGATGCCCTGGCCCCAGCCTCAGCTCCGAGGTTAGCTGGGGTGCTAGGAGGCCAGAGGCAACTGCCCAGCAGGAGAAGATGTGTGTGTGTGTGTGTGTGTGTGTGTGTGTGTTATAGTGTGTGTGGGGGGTGTATGGTGTCTGTGTGGTGTATATGTGTCTCTGTGTGTGTCTGTCTGTGTGGTGTCTCTGCGTATGTGTGGTGTGTGTGTGTGTGTGTGTGTGTGTGTGTGTGGTGTGTGTGGTGTGTGTGTGTGTTATAGTGTGGGGGGTGTATGGTGTCTGTGTGGTGTATATGTGTCTCTGTGTGTGTCTGTCTGTGTGGTGTCTCTGTGTGTGTGGTGTGTGTGTGTGTGTGTGTGTGTGTGTGTAAGGATGACACACTCAGGTAGTACAGAGTAGGCAAAAGGGGCAGTACCCATCTGTGACCATTGAGAAGGCTCCTGGGGAGACTTGGTGGGTTGAGTTAGGCACGGCGGGAGTGGCAGGGCTTTAGAAGTCGTAGGGGTGTACTGGAAGGCTTTGCAAATGGTGCCTAGGTGGGAAAGAGCGAGTCTGGAGAGAATGCGTGTGCACATTGGCTGGGGGATGGGGGGAAAAGAGGAATTCGAGCCAAGAAAATCAGCTCCAGTCCTCAGGACTGGGAAGTGCTGGTCAGGGTTCATTTGTAGGCAGTCAGGAGCTACTGAAAACCCTTAGCAGGAACTACCCTGATGAGACGTGTGAGGTGTGGTGTGTGTGTGTGTGTGTGTGTGCGTGTGCGTGCGTGTTGTGTGTGGTGTGTCTATGTGGTGTCTGTGTCTGTGTGTGTGGTGTGTGTGTCTGTGTCTGTGGGGGGTGTGTGGAGAGTGTGTGTGTGGTGTGTATGGTGTTTGTGTGTGTGTCTCTGTGTGTGTGTCTGTCTGTCTGTGTCTCTGTGTGTGGTGTGTTTGTGTGTGATATGTGTGTATGTGTGTGTGTGGTATATGTGTGTGTGTGTAGTGTGTGTCTGTGTGTGTGGTGTGTGTATTTGTGTGTGTGTCTGTGTGTGCATGGTGTCTGTGTGTGTGGTATGTGTATGTGTGGTGTGTATGGTGTCTCTGAGTGTGGTGTCTGAGTGTGTGTGTGTGTCTGTCTATGTATGTGTGCATGTGTGTGTGTGTGTGTGGTCTCTGTGTGTTTCTCTGTTGTGTATATGTGTCTGTGTGTGTGTGTGTGCCTGTCTGTCTGTCTTTGTAGTGTCTGTGTGTGTGTATCTGTGTGGTGTGTGTGTGTGTGTGTCAGGGTGTCCCCAGAAGACAGATGGGCTTTGTGATGGGTCACAGTGTGGGTGAGGCAGGGTTGGCATTCAAAATGAGGAAGCCTGGGCTGGCATGGGGTCGTGGCTTGAGTAATGTAGTAGAATCATGTTACCTTCTGTCTCTATTTGTTTCATATCTTGATTCTGTGTTTGGAGTCCCCTGACCTGTGTCAGTCTGATATCTTTCCTCTCTCACAGCTCAATGTACCAGTAGTGCCCGAGAGAAAGAGACCAGGGCCAAGGCAGTCCAGACTTCAGCCTGTTTTCTTAGCCCTGCCAGGGTGTCTGGTCTCTGCAGTAAGTCTCTGAATATTTCACCTATTCGTACCAAAGTCCAGGGTCTGTTATTAGCAGTGAGGAGAGGCAGAGAGGGGAGCCCTTGACTGCAAGCACGTGAATGTCCTTGTAGGCTCGCACCCAACCACCAAGACTATTCCATTCAGTCCCGGTAAGGGCTGAAAAAGATTTCTAAGTTTAGGTGTGTGTACAGTGTGCTTAGGGGTGTGCCTAGCCTGGGTAGGACAGCTTTCAGCATGGTGCACAGTGGAGACCCATGTTTGTTGAGTGAATATGTGTAAATGTGGTCACAGCTCAGGCTCCTAGGACAAACAGAATTTCTGATTGGTAATATAACCCCCTGAAACCTACCAGAGAGCTGAGTCAAGTGAAATCAGCCTGCCTGGGCCTCTTTAGCACATGGCTATTGGCTGGACCTATCCGCAATCCCTTCCACATGCATGCATATGTGTGTGCACATACACACACACATGCATATGTATTTGCATACATATACACACATGTATATGTGCCCACATACATATACACACATATATATGCCTGCACCTACATATACACACATGCATATGTGTCCATATGCATATACACACATGCATATGTGTCCACATACATATACACACATGTATATGCCTGCACATACATACACAGAGTGCTTCTCCTTTGAAACTGGGCCATGGTTGCACAGTGTCCCTCTTCAGGAATCACTGGCACCTGCAGGCTTGACAACAGCCTCTTCTAACCATTCTAAGCTCAGTACTTCTGGTAGCATGAGAAAAGGCAGCCAGGACCTCCCTTGGAGATGACCTTGGCCTGGAACCACCCTCTCAGGCTCCTGGGGCAGGGAGGTGGAAAGAAGGATCTGTCTCCCCTGGTCTGAATGAGGAGGCCCTGGCTTGACTCTGGGCAAAGGTGACCTCCCTGGTAGGGATAGGGTCCTAACAAGATCCCCGGGAGCTGAGCACGTGGGATTCTGAAGCTAAAGTACATATAAGGCGAGATCCCCCAGGCCTACACTCAGGAGTCCTAGGCAGTCACAAGGGCCAGGCTGTGGAGTCCCTTAGCAGAGGCCTGCTTTGTCTCCAGGGTTCAGGGGCCAGGTGTCCTCAGGTGTCCTTGAGGTGTGATGTTTGCCTGAGGAGGTAATAGAGGCATCTGACATGACCGTGAGTGGGTAGACGGGCTGACCTGTCTGAACAGGTCCGAAAGCTGCAAGGAGGAAAAAAATCCAGCAAGTTATCATCAGCTCCTGACTCCTCGAGCTCCTTGGCCCTTCACTCAGCACCCAGTCTATTCTTTACACATTCGCCTCTGCCTCTGGACCAGGTCCTGCGGAGCCCGGAATGCCTCGCTCTGCATGAGCTCCACAGCTGGTCTTCTGTTGAGTTCTGGCCACTTCATGGCCGTGTCCCATGGGTTGCGGAGGGCCCTGAGTTCCTCACGTCACAGTGTCGTTGTACAGAAAAACAGGCACAGCCTCGCTAGACACAGGGCTCAGAGCCACATGTTCCTGCATTGTCTGAGTCCTGCGGAGGAACCCCTTCCCAGTTACAGGAATGGGTCCATTCTGGTGACGGTGCTAAGCCGTACTCAACTGTGCCTAAGGCACAGGGAAAGTCGGTCACTCGGAACTTCTCTTTATTTAAAGTTTTGGCATCTCATTCATCCTGCATATTTGGAGTTAATCTTGAATTTTAAAAATATTGCTTCAAATATCTGAATTGAGTTTTGAGGTTTGGGGTGTTTCATTGTGCTTCACTCTCGAGACAAGGACCTTGCTGGCTCCCTCGACATGGTAATTTCTAGCATCCAGTGAACCCTGGTTCAGTCCCCAGCAATAAACTGGGCATAATGGGCACACTGGCCTTCTTGAGACTTCTTGAGTGAACAACAGTGTTTATGTTCAAATGCCAGGCTGATGCCATTGCTTTGTTCCTTCCTGCAGGGTCCGAGTCTGTGACAAAGGTAAAGGACACACAGAGAAAGGAGCTCTGAGTTTGGCCCTGGTGTACCCATGAGCAGAGACGTGTAGGAATGGAAGTAAACAAGGCTTTTCCAAGAGGGGCTCACAGAGTCTGGTGTGTGTGTGTGTGTGTGTGTGTGTGTGTACATGTGTGCTTGTGTATGATTATGAATCTTCTTGTAGGGCTGAAAACGAAAAGCAGACTTTCAGGAATCCATTACAGGGTCTGTGGAGCTGAAGGGCATGTCCTGGTGTGGGCCGAGTACATTCGAGTCTTTAGACATAGAAAGAGAATCAGGGAACAGCCCTGGGCGGAGGGACAGAAAGTCCCCAGAGGAAAGTGAGAGGTTTTAGTTTCTGAAAGGAGGGTCTGAGAGAAGGGATGGGAAGGCTGAGGGGCCGCGCCCTTTGCCTCCCACCATCAACGCAGGCCAGTACTACCACACTCACTCACTCGCGTGTGGTCATGGCCGTGTGCCGCCAGGAGGATGCAAGCCTCCATGTGTGCCCCATGTCTAGGCCACAACTGTCCACCCTCTCTTCATTTTGTTTCCCTGATTACAAACCCGTGTAGATTAACTGTAGGAAAAAGGCAGAGATGTGCAGATCCTGCAGGAGGGAACAAAGCAATGGCATCAGCCTGGCATCGGGACATAAACACCATTGTTCACTTGATGCCTGGGACCAGGTAAGCCAGTACCCCTCACTTCTAACAATGCCTTCCTAGCCTCTGACTGCCACCATGACAAAGTCTCAAGTAGGCCAGTGTGCCCATTATGCCCAGTTTATTGCTGGGGACTGAGCCAGGGTTCACCGGATGCTAGAAATCACTGTGCCAATGGAGTTACAGCCTCGGTGCCCTTCTTGGGGCGTGGGTGTGTGTGCAGGAGCAAGCACATTCTCGAGCTTAACATGGGGTCTCCTGTAGCCCAGGCTGACCCTATGTATGTTGTCCTGGTCCTCCTGCTTCTGCCTCCCAGTGCTGGGGTAACACATCTGCTCCATCACTCCTGGTTCATTGGGGCTTCCTACCTCGTCACCGGTTCCTCCTGGTCACTGATGGCTGAGCGCTTCATCTTAGAGACATCCCCGTAGGGAGGGTTTTGTTTTTTCAAAAAACCCAGTTATGTGACTATGTTTTGGTTTCAATCCCAGGCATGGGATATGGGGTCTGCTCAAGATTGTCCACAGCCGCTGGCTAGGATTGGTCTTGTGCTCTGGCAGGGCCTGATTCTACCAGCTGAGAGAGAGTTTAAGTTTGGAATTCCGGAGACTCTTGAGAGTCTCCAGAGCCTGTGGTGGTGGCTGCTGGTTCCTGCTGCTGGTGGTTCCTGCTGCTGCTTTTGGCTGTTGTGCTGGACTGCTTGCTGGTTGCATGTATCCTGATTACAAAGACTGGACTTGCCCCTAGCAACTCAATGCCCCTGATCATCAGAAAGAAATCTAAAGAGATCTATGCCCCTTCCTCCTCTGGGCTTCTTTCTTCTACCAGTGCTGGGGGTAGAAGGGATTGGGGAGGAGAAGGATGGCAGATAGAAGAACCCAATAAAGTAGCCCAAAAGTACAGTTACACATCCCACGGAGAGCCAGGCCTACTGAGCATCCTCCTGAGGTACCTTACTCAGTCTTACCAGTGTCAGAATCTGCAGCCTCATAGGAGCTCAGCCCTTCTGTGTGGTCGGCACCATGTCTAGACCCTGCCTGCCTAGAGTCTCACTGGTGAGCTGGCCCTGAGGTTTACCAGGCTCCCTAGGGACCATTGCTACACGGGGAACAGATTTCAACTCGTGCCTCCTGGAAACCACATCCAATGGTGCAGCTAGGAATTAATAAATAAATCTGGGAGACAAGTCAATTACCCTCCCCCTGTGCCCCTGTCCCCAGGGGCAAACAGTGGCAAGTGGTTCCCAGCCCCAGCACGTCTTCCCCAGGGCAGGACAACCACTGCAGCTGGCTTCTGTCAGATTAGCTGGGCAAGATGTGACAGGCCTCTGTCCTCTGGGGAAATCGCTCCCTTCCTGGGAGGCGGTGAGGACATTCCCAGGTTGCTCTGTTCCTGCCCTTTCCCCGCACCCTCCCAGCCTTACCACTTTATCACTGAAAAAAATCAGACAGATTTCTTGTTGTTTTTGAAAACACATATTCACTCTGCAAATGCTAAGGGAAGCCTGCTAGCTTCAAGGTAGAGGTTTCGCCAGGAATCTTGGTGACGCAGCTCTCTCTGCCTGTGAAGAGTTTACAGTCGTGCATGTGGGCAGGATGTGTGTATCAGGCAATGCGGTTGAATATAGCAAATTTTTGTGGTTAATGAGGGGGGGAGTACCTAGTTTAGCCTAAAAGGCTCCCCAGAGAGGCCTCTGAGGTGATGCGGGACAAGCTGTCGCTTTGATGGGTAGCGAGTGCTGCGAGGTTTGTGGAGCAGCCGAGCTGAGGAATGGAGGTGAAGTGAGAGGGCTCTGAAGCAGCTGGCTGGATCCAGATGTGAAGGGGACAGAGTTGGGCTGGGGTGACCAGGGAGGGGAGCCACAGGTACCTGATGACAGGGTTTTGGGGTTTCATCAGAGAGGGGAGGGGCAGACAGAGAGAGAGAGACAAAGAGAGAGACAGAGACAGAAAGAGACATAGAGACAGAGACACAGAGAGATGGGATTTAGGTTTTAGCTCTGTGTACTATGCACAAGGTGTTATTTCTACATAACCCAACTCTATGGAGCCCCCCAGACTCAGAGAATAGCAATCGTCTCCCTGTTCAGCATTGGGGAAAGAGTGAGTCCTCCAACATTTGCTGCCTCTGAGTTTTCTCAGCTTACATTGATCAGACAAGGCCTTTAGATCGATCATTTTCTCTAGTTTACTGTGCATAAAGATCACTTGGGACATTCCGTTAAGTGTGGCTGTTTTGGTGTCTGTCATGGGGACTCGGGTCCTACAGGGCTCAGCAATGTGCGTCTTTAACAAGCTCCGTGGGTCAGAGAGCACATTTTGAAAAACACATTCCTAGAAGCTGATCGTGTCCTCCTGGGGAACGCGCTTGGATTGGGGCTGCCACCAGATGGTAGTACTGCACCACGATGTTCTAATTCACGCATCGGGCTTTCTTCCTTGAACTGGGCAATTGTTGGACATAACTGGCGTAACTGGCGGAGAGACAGACAGTTCTGGGGTTTGCTGTTTTGCAAGGATGTGTAGAAATGAAACTGGGTTGGTGAGGAATGCTCGGCTACTTGTGGGGTGGGGTGAGGTGCTGAGGCGGGAAGATCCCAAGTTCAAGACCTGCTAGGGCTACACAGTGAGTTCAAGGCCATCCTGAGCAGCGTGGTGAGCTCCTATGACAAGCTGAAGTGGGCTACGGAATGCAGCTCCGAGGCATCGCTCTCGCTGAGCACCTACGGCGCCTCAGGCTTCCGTTCCCAGAACAAAAAGATAACACAGATAAAGTAAAATTTCATTTTCAGCCCGCAGAGTTGAGCTTTCAATACAGAGAATATCTCTTGTCAGGCATGCATTTTGATTACCTGAAATATGGATAGTCCTGGTAGAGATGTGCCCAAGGTTCAGTGAACACATGGTCTTAGCTATTATTGGTGTTATTATTTGGAATGTCCTCCGTCTTTATCATGGGGTAGAGTCTCTTTTTCATGCTCATCATTAAATGAATGAAGTAGGGGTGGGAGGTCTCCCCTGGATTTCTTGAGCAGGCTAGCGACAGGGGCACCTCAGCTTTCAAACATAGCTCGTGGTTTATACTTGATTGACATGATGGTCCTGGTGGCCTGGTCTAAATTGAAAACTGACTGGAAAGGGTCCAAAAGCAAAGAATTGGCCATCAAATGGCTACCTGAATTAGTGACCCCTAGCGCCAGCTCTAAGGTGGCCTGTTACAAGATGATGACCCATCACTGAGAAACATCTCAAGCCCCTTTCTGTTTGTACATTCTTTGGGGAGGGGGTTGATCTCTGAAAAAAAAATAATAATCCGAGTGTATAAATTCTATGGTCTTTCTTATCCCTAGTAAGTGGTTTTGGCTGATTCTAAGTGATCATTGTTGGTACCGGAAGAGATGGAGACTCTCGATTGCATCCTGCTTTCTCTGTGCCTGTTTTTAACTGCATCTGTTTTTCCTTCCCCTCCCTCCTCTCTCTTCTCCTCCCTTTCTCTCCTTTCTCGTTCTGTGTTCTTTCTCTTTTTTTTGTTTCCAACAAGGTCTTGATGTGTAGCCCAGGCTCGCTTGCCTGGGACTTAGGCCCGCCCTGTTTCAGCCTCCCAGACGCTGGGATCACTGGAGAGAGCACCATGTCTGACTACAGTGGCTACAGGGAAAAGCAAGGCAAGAACAATAGAAAAATCTCTTATTATTATTGTTCACCACCATGTCATGTAGGAACTATAGCTCGAGTTAAGTAAACTTGTTGTTTGGAATGATTTTTATCAGTTTCTTTCTACTTTTTAAGCTTGACTTCTAGAAAATTCTGAATTATGGGATATGTCGCATTCTATCCTGTGGGCCACACTGTGTTGGGGAATTCATCGAAATCCGTGCTTTAATTAGAAATTAAATGAACCAAAGTTTGTTGGCCAGTGGTATATTAGAAGTAAAACAAAACCAAACCCATCCCTTACCCTTTCAATCTCTCTTTTTGAAAGGGTCTCACTGTGTGGCCCAGATTAGCCTGGAACTTGTAATTCTCCTCCCTCAGCCTTTCAAGCGCTAGAATCACAGATGTGTGCCACCGTCTCTGGACTTGAACTGAATTTTTTTTTTTTTTTTTTAGAAAAGTACTTTTCATTAAAAAGCTTAAAAGTTAAAGACTTACAATTGAAAACACATAGAATTTACCATCACAACATTGGAATGGTTTTTTGTTTTTTGTTTTTTCTTTCACTACTATTCCTTAGTCATGCTTTCTCTCAGCCTGGAGGGTAAGTCTTCACAATTCCTGCTGTAAGGAGAGGGAAGACAGTGTTCTGTGCTCCAAACATGTTCACAACATCTATGCCTTGTGGACAGAGAAATGGGATGAGACCTGGAAGGCGAGAGTTAGAGAGTAGAGAGCCCCATGCCCCAGGCGGGAGGGACCTCAGACAACAGTTACAGGCCATCGTTCAAGACCAGGGCTGCAGGGAAGTCTGGCTTGAGAGCTGTTGGCTGTTTTCCCCACAGGCCCAGACCTTGTTGGGAGAAGTGGGTTTGGCTGAACAGACTTACTTTATTTATCATGGGAACTGGAAGAAGGGATTCCCTTGGACCTGCCCGTGGGACCCCCATCACAAGGAAGGGAAGGACTGGGGAAGTGCCTGAATTTGGCTTCCTCTAGCTGCCCCGTGCTGTCTGCAGGAGTGAGTGGCACATAGGCCATTTGTGTGAGCGAGGGCAAGAGTTTGGGAATTCTCTGAAAGTGTGCTTGGGAAGTTTAAGCGGAAGGGTGAACAAATCAATCAAAGAGGAGAGAGGACCTGGCTACTCAGGAGCCCAAGGCAGAGTTCCCATACCCCACATCTGATGCCCAGGAGGAGCCGTGGGAGAAGGGGGGGGGGGCTCCACACAGGAAGTAGAAGCAGAATAGCAATTTCAGATCCTCGGCTACAAGCAAGTGGATGCGACTCATCTCAGAGACTGGAGGAACTGGACAGAGCACCATTGCTCAGTATGTGTTAGGTAAGGCTGCAGTAACAAAAGTGCCTGAATCTTAACTGTAGTACTGTATGTCTCACCCCCGGTACACACTGGGCTCACCCTGGAATTCGTACCCCTATGTCTAATCTGGAGTCAAGCTGAAGGCCAGCACTTACGGAGGAGTAAGAGTAGAGGGGTGGTAGAGACGAGAACACCATTGGTTCTCTCTACATGTGCATGTGTTCTAACAGCATCGGCCGAAGCCAATGACACAGTACTGTGCCAGTTGACTGGGCAGAGCGAGTGCCTTCTCCATGAGGCATCCCAAGTCCCCAGGGTTTGGAATAGGGATGGATAACCTTCTTGCAGGTGTGGAGGGGGGTATGTGTGCTACCCACAAGCACAACAGCCTATTACAGCAGTGATGCCTGTCTTCCAGCAGGGCTTCTGAGCTTCCACACCTCTCTCTGACTTTCCCAATCCTAAAGTAAGAAGGACCAGGATTTGTTTAGAAGCTATGCCCAGAGAACCCTGACAAGACTCCGGTGGGCTGACCAGTTTAGCCCAGGTAGTAAATGAGAACTGGCTGTGTTTCTTGTCACCATAGAGAGGTCTGGAAGACGCTGTGGCTCCCAGCCATGGCCAGAAGTTGGAGGATCGAGAGCCAAGGGGCTGCCTGCAGTTGCCTTGACCAATTTCCTGTGCTGTGGAAGAGGGAGCTTTATGTACAAAGTCAAGCTGTTCTTCACCTCATAGCTATTTTCAAAGAACTTGATTGTTTTCTAAAGATATTATCTATCTATCTATCTATCTATCTATCTATCTGTCTGTCTGTCTGTCTGTCTGTCTGTCTGTCTGTCTATCTATCTACCTACCTATCATCTACCTACCTACCTCCCAGCTAGTATCACATTCTGTAGCTTTGACTGGGACTTGCTGTCTAGGCCAGACTAGTCTTGAACTCACAATGATCTTTCTGTCTCTGACTCCCAAGTCCAAGCCTTTTTTTATATGAGACAACTTACTTGATCCCTCCATGAACTGACAGAGATAGATAGACAAGGACTAATTCATCACTATCGAACAAAGAAACCGAGGCTCAGGAGAGCAAAGAATGCATCTGAGACCACACAGCCAGTTGTAGCAGAGATCGCAGGAGCCAAGTTCTTTTTCTCTGGGCCAGGTATTCTCCGTGGCTTGGGCTGCAGAGGCAGCCTGGTAGAGAGGAAATGGAAGGGGAAGTCATGGAAGCACACAGAAGTTATGGGTGGGGCTGGAGATTTGGGATCATAGAGCGGCTCCTCTTATCATTCTCCTTGGAGTCAACTCTAACACAACAGTCTTGATTTCCTCCTTTATGACGTGGACTGAAAGCTGGGGTCCACACAGAAATTGGGAAGTAAGAGCCTAACTGCCGAAGGGGTGGTTCTAGAAGGTAATTAGGGGTGGTAAGGTTATGAGGCTGGAGCCCTTACAAATCGCTCCCAAGCTCTTGTAGACACAATTGAGTGTCTACCACAGAAGCACCTAACAGGACATAAATAATATGGGAGCTGGAAGAGGTTCTTCCCCAGAGCCCTGCCAGGCCCCCTAGTCTCAGACTTCCAGATGCCAGCTGTAGAAGTGTGTCGCCTAAGTCTTCCAGATCTGATGAATGTAGCTTTTACTCTCCTGATGTGATCGCCATCTTCCAGGCTTAGCGCTAGCCTAGTCTCTCCTGGCCTCTGACTTTTTTGCTCTGCCTGGCCTCAAACTAACTCTGGCAATCTGTTCTAAACTTCTGGGCACTTTCATTCTCTGGCTTGTTCTGTCTGCAATCTGTCCCTGTAAAACTCCCCCAGTAAACGTGCCTCCTTCTCTCTCTGAAGCGGCTTCCCTTTCTTCTCTTTCCTTAGGAGAGCTGGGACCATCCTGTCTCTAGTTTGTCCTGTCAGATCTTTCTCTGACTCATCACTTTGTCTGCCCCTTAAGTAGAAGTCACTTTCAAACATGGGTGCTTCCGTCTACAAACTAACTCTACCTCCATTGTTTGGGATTAAAGGTATTAAGGGTTGAGCCATACCATAGTAGAAGTTTTTTTCCCCCCTCAGGCAAGTGATACAATCTTGGGGTTCACAGTATGATTAAATATCTTGCAACAGAAAACTTGAAAAAAAAATCTTCATGGGGGGGGGGTTGACAGGGGTTGCATGTATATGCAAGTCCCGGAGGAGGCCAGAGGGATCAAATTCCCCTGAAGTTTGAGTTACAGGTAGTTGTGAACTGCCTGAGGTAGGTGCTGGGAACTGAACTCAGGTCCTCTGGAAGGACAGCAACTGCTCTCAACCACAGAACCATCTCTCTAGGCCAGAAACTCTATTATTGTTGTGTAAGTTTGTATGTGCAGCTGTGCCACCAGGTGCTTGTGGAGGTCAGAGGACAACTTTGTGGAGTTGGTTCTGTCCTTCCACCTTTATGAAGAAAGGTTCCGGTGGCCAAACGGGAAAACTTAAATCATTCTTTAAATTTTCATGGCAAGTGCTTTTACATGGTGGGCCACCATCTCACTAACCCAGGTATGATGTTTGTATGTTTGTTATAGCAAACTAAACCAAGATAATGCTCTTTCCACATCACCTAACAAGCCTTTCAAGGAGTATAACAAATAATAATAATAATAATAATAATAATAATAATAATAATAATAAAAACATGTCATTGAGAAATAGTTACAGTCGGCAAAAAGCAGCTCACCAGCTTGTCAGCTCTATTCCAGGAAGCAGGGGTCTGACTCGTCAAACTGCGTACCCCCTTCTTCTGGGGGCCGGGGAGGGAGTGTGTCACGTGACCACTTCAGGAATAGCCTGAAGTTTCCTCCTCTCTGCTTCTTCTGGATCGGGGCTGGGGGTTTTCTTTCTCAGAGACAAACAAGGAAGTCAAAGCAGTTTCATAAACCCCCAAAGCCTGATTTTGCATCACCCTTCTGTGCGGATGGGAGATGGCTAACGACTGAGCTGCTCAGCTGCAGCTCTTGGCGATCGAGGACTTTCAGCAGCTATGGGAGAGGCTTGGATGTTGTGTGTGTGTGGCTCTGGCTGGTTGTTCCGAGGGGCAGGACCCTGATGTCCCCGGCAGAGAGGACAGAGAGGAGAGACGCCACCGCTGTCGTGCGGGAGCGCCACGACCTGAGAGCACTGAGGGCTTACCCTGGGCAAACCCAGAGAAAGGCATCTTAGTCCTCATGGGGACAGTTAGCCATTCTAACCAAGGCCATTCTGCCCGTCTGCGAAGCAGCGTTCAGCATCCCGTGTCTTTTCTCCATTGATCAGCAGATAAGCTTTCTGCGTGTGCTCACCTTTGTCTAGAAATATGGAGCGGGAAGATCCACTGGAAGAGAAAACAACTCAGTCTGTCAGTCCTGTGACACACGTGTACAGCTCCAGATGGGCTACTGTAACCCCGACCATCACGGTGCTGTGAGCTTGGGGTCTTCACTTATAGGGCAGCCCACTGTCTTTCCTGTGTCAGGTCTCCTCGGCTATGTTTGTGGTGGGGCAGGTGTCTTTATAACTAGAACCCAGTAATAGCAGCAAAAGGAGAGTCATTGAATAGATTGTAACCTGTATTACAAATCTCCAGGCAGGAACAACTGATGTATCCATTGGCAATCTCACACTGAATATAAATAGATGCCTGGTACTAATTTCCATCCATTTGGGGGAAAATTCCCCTCTGCTATCTAGCCCAGGCTCCCAGCTATCTTCCAGACCCGATCTGTCCAGTCTATACCTATTCTTCTGAGGCTCCTTATACTGGAAGCCCTCTGAGCCCTACATGGTTCCGTGCCAGCAACAACCTTTCTTCCTAGGGCCCTCGGCCCAGGAAGTCCCAGGTCCTGTTGACAGCTTCCCAGGGTTGACTTTAAGTACAGAGCTCAGCAAGCATCTCTTTCCAACTCTAGCCCCTTGCTGTCTGCCACACTGCGTGCAGGCTTGTCTGGACACAAACACAGTGAGTGCGGCTCCCAGCCCAGAATCCATTCTACTAGCCAAGCCTGCCCCCACCCAAAGCTTGCTTTCTGTGGCCACCGACACTCGGACTGGCAGCCTTGGGTTCTGATAAGGAAGGCATGATTTCTTGGGTGAATATCCCATCAATGTCCCCCTCTTTGTGTACAGGTGTACGTGTTTGCGTATGCGTGTGGTGGTACCTGTGGTGTCTTTCTCAAATAGCTCCCCACCTTGGTTTTTAATAGTACTGTTGGTTGTTTGCCAATCGCATCAATAGATCCGATGTATTTTGATCACGCCATCCCTAAGCCTCTCCTCCCACCCCCCAAACCCCACAACAGAAGCCCTGTTCACTTTCATCTACTCTAATTTTTAGTCTTCGGTTAGACTACGGGCTGGCCTGGCCTACTTCCACTTCCTCGGGGCTTGGCTTGCTGCTGTGCCTGATGTTTTTCATAGGCGCTGGGGAATCAAACTCAGATTCCCATGCTTGCGTGGGAAGTGCTTCACTGATTGGTCATATTCCCTGCGTTTACAAAAAGAAAAAGAATGTGTCTTACAGCAATTACCACGAGGACCACTGACGGCTTGAGCTGTTGCAGGATTCTCAAATGCAAGCCACGTTCTCAAGTGAAGTGGCATAGCACAGATTAGTCTCTCAACCTGTGTAAGGAGCGGGCAGGGAGGTCCCGGGAAGGCTGACCACGTAGCTAGAGGGTGTGATCTTGATTTAGAAGTAGGGATGCATGTCTAGCTGGGCAAATACATCCTGTTCTCGGTGCAGGGAGGGGCCCGCTGAGGCAGAGGGCAAGGTTCATTCTATTCCGTTAATTTGATAACTTGTATTGGGTTCTTGCTACATGGCAGACACTTGTCTATGAGCCAGTGACACAGCAATGAACACAACACAGGTCGCTGCTCTCCTGATGGTACCGAGCTTGTGACTCCACTCATCTGGCTGTGAATGTGAGGTTTCAGCGCTGGCGCAGCAGCTCTTACCGTGTCTGCTGAAACATGGCGTCTGTCATGTGCTCTCACATGCCATTGGCTGAGGGCCACGAGTCACGTGGTCACTCTCAGTGTTCTGAATGCCAACAGTTCAGGTAGGATTCCCTCCACTAGTTTCTGTCTTCCTCTGCCTTGGTCTAGGGCTGTGGTCCTGCAGTTCAGTGTTCAGACTCAACATCCTTCTTGGGACAATTTCAGGTTCTCATGACTGTGTCAGCTGCCAGGTCTATGGCGTCACCTCCAGGGCTCCTCATGGACATCATGAAGAGACATGCTGCCTCCTTCCTCCCATGTTTCTTCTTATCCCTCGTGGGGCAGCTGAGTGCACGAAGCAAAGCAAACACAAAGGTAAAGTGCTAGAGGCCAGAAGAAAGACGTGGTGGACAGACAACCTACTCTCCAGCGAGATGGCAGAATCCAGAAGACACCAGTACCAGAGTGACTTCCAGCTCTGACTGTGTGGAGGCAAACACAGAGGAGAAATAGAGGTGCCTTGAGAAACAGACTGTGGTAAGTCTCCTCATCTGATGACCGGCAGCTAAGAGCATCTTCGGCAGAGAGAAAGTGAACTTAAACTCGAACTTGGAAAGGCAAGAAGGAAGGAAGAGCATGGAAGGGGCCGTGAATTCGAAAGAGAGCAGAGAGGAGTATGGGAGAGCAAGAGGGAAGAAAATGAAGGGAGAAATGATGTAATTATAATATCCAAAATAAAAGACACACACACACACACACACACACACACACCTGCACACACACATACAGTATCTCAGAGGTGAGAGAGCATTTGCCTACCATTTTTGAGGAACTGGGTTTAATGCCCAGTACCACAATACACACACACACACACACACACACACACACGTATACACACTCCACACTCCCCAAATAAATAAATAAACAAATAAAAAATAAAAAGGAAAGGCAATTATGAATTAGTCCAAAGAACGTGACTACATACATACAACAACAAACAAGAATCCTTGTAGGGGGCGCTGGTGAGATGGCTCAGCAGGTAAGAGCACCCGACTGCTCTTCCAAAGGTGCAGAGTTCAAATCCCAGCAACCACATGGTGGCTCACAACCATCCTTAATGAGATCTGACTCCCTCTTCTGAAATATCTGAAGACAGCAACAGTATACTTACATATAATAAATAAATATTTAAAAAAAAAAAAGAATCCTTGCTGCATCCTTTGCTGACCTAAGGGAGGCTGGGCTTTAGTTCCCAGTTCAAGGAGACTGTGGTGGGGAAGGCACAGAGGCAGTGGAGTGAGGAGTCCCATCACCTCCTGAACACCAGCTTAGCTTGCTTTCTCCCCTTGTCCTTTTTATTCAGTCTAGGACCCCGCGCAATGGCCCTGCACACATTTAGAGTGGCTTCTCCTCTCTCAGTGGGACTTTGGAAACACTCTCCCAGAGGTGTCCCTGTTTCTCCTGGTTGGGCGGTTGGGTCCCGAGGAATAAAGTTGGAGGAGGTAAATCCTCTGACTGCTCCCACAGAAGTACTCACTGAGCCATACCCGTCCACACCCTACAAGACCTAGAGAGAAAGACCAAGGCAAATAGAACTGGAAATAGCAGGTTTATATAACTTTTTCCAGAAAGTTTTCTCTCAAAGAAAATAAGCAAGGACCAGTTGAAAACTTTTTGGGTGGAGGGTTTTGTGTGGACATTTTTGTTTTAGGACAAGAGGTGTGGGGACTCAGTTTTGCACTAGTAATGGTATTCTAACCAGAGAGGAGGATTTTTGTTTGTTTGTTTGTTTTGTTTTTGTTTTTTTTTTTCGAGACAGGGTTTCTCTGTGTAGCCCGGCTGCCCTGGAACTCACTCTGCAGACTAGGCTGGCCTCGAACTCAGAAACCTGCCTGCCTCTGCCTCCCAAGTGCTGGGATTAAAGGCGTGGGCCACCACTGCCCGGCTGGGAGGAAGATTAAGGTCAGCTGAAGAGGCAAGACTTACTGAAGTGGCTTCTCTGAGACACGAGGGACAGAATATAATGATGTAACGCCTGCTCTGATTGGTAGGTCTTTGGTAAGTCTAGGGGTGGCCCACCAACACTAGCTCGTTCCCACTGCCTGTCCAGCTTGGTGGGTTGTGGCTTTGAAGCCACCTCTCTAGGACTTAGGCCCCTCCCTGTGAGCTGAGAGAAAGGGTCTTAGCCTCAGGAAGGGCTGGAAGCCAGCTTTTAAAAGTACGTTCTTTGGTAGGTTAAAAATTAGTAGTTTTGTTTGTTTTGTTTTGTTTTAAGAGTTAAGACTTAAACTCTGGTAGGAAATTGCTGTGGTATTTTTCTTTAAATGATCTGATCCTTGTGAGCTGAACTGTGGAAACCCCATAACATCCGAGTGCTGGTCTCCATCCTGAGTGACCTATAGGGAGTAGAATACTAGCCCTTCCCCTGCCGGAATCCTGGGGCAGGAAGGGCTTCTTGTTGCCTGAGTCTGCCTCTACCCTTGACTGGATGCACAGTTTTCAGGGCTCGGTGTGAAATGAAAATGTAAGCCTACAGTTCCAAAACGGAAGGATTTCAAGGTGGCGATACAAAGTTTTAAAAGTTAGGTGTCCTGTTGAGCGATCTATTCAGATCTTACCCTGGCAATGTTGGCCTGACCTCCTGTGGGCCATTTTCAGCCAACTGGCTAGGTTTAAGTTTTGGGGGTGCCTCTCCTGTGTGTAGACTCACAGCCCAGATGACACAGGGCAGGATTCAAGGCGTCTACCATCTTTGGCGCTCGCATACCACAGCTGGCAACAATTTCCTGGCCTGGCTCTTTCCTCCAGTTCCCACCTCCCCCTCACATTTCCTAGACCACGCTCCCTGGTCATGGAAATCTTTCTGGTTTAATCTGGGCTTGCTTGTAACCTGAGGGTCTGGGGAACGAGGTGCAGCTGTGTGGAGAACGCCGGGCCACTTGGCGCTCCTTGAGCTGTTTACGGGGCCTCCTCCTCACAGGGCCTACTGTAAATAGAAAAGTACAAACACATGCTGGGGTTGCAGCCGATTAAAACTGTCTGCTGCTTTCCCTGGATCTTAACACAGAGCAGTTCGTGTTTATGTAGCGTGGATTTCCTTGCCTGCTACTTATGGACTTGCGTTGTGCTTTGCTAAGCAAGACCTGACCATATGAGCTTTCCAGAGCATCAGGAGGCACCATGTTGAGACTTCCAGAACACAGTCTCGGGGTCAGCCTGACCTTGACTGCCCAGACTGGAACTGTGCTGTGCAAAAGAGTGATGAGGAGTCACATGTGGCTCTCGAGTCCCTGAGATGTGCTGCTCTGATTGTAGAGTACATGATGGACTTCATAGTTTCAGTACAACAAATAAAAAAAGATCTTTCTTTCTTCTTTCCTCTTTTGTACTTTAGTTACATGTTTAAAATGATAGCATTTCTTATAGAATTGCTCAAATAGAAGATATTAGGGTGTTTTGTTTTTTGTTTTGGGGTTTTTGTTTTGTTTTTGTTTTTTGTTTTTTTTTTTTTGTTGTTGTTTTTTGAGACTATTTCTCTGTGTAGCCCTGGCTGTCCTGGAACTTACTCTGTAAACCAGGCTGGCCTCGAACTTACTGAGATCCACCTGCCTCTACCTTCCAAGTGTTGGGATGAATTGATTTATCATATTTCTTTTTTTTTATTTTTACTTTTAATTTTTAAATGAAGTTACTAGACAATTTAAAGTTTTATGTATACACACACACACACACACACACACACTCCTCATTTGCCACTGGGAGTCAGTCTGCCACATCTGTTTTGCGGAACACATTTACTGAGCATCTATGGCTTCTAGGCAATGTGACATAGTGATGTCAGAGCACAGGCTCTACTCTTGGATTCCTAGGTCTTCTTATCTGTAAAATGGGATCATAACACCAGGTACAGAGGCAGGTTGGTGGTCCAGTGTCTATACCACAGGCCTGTTCCTCTTCAAATGGACAAGTCACAGACGGCCCATAGTATGGAGGCATTGCATCAGCATGAGCCTGTTATACAGACAAGCCTCATCTGGCCTCTGACCGATCATAGAGCTCAGTGGCCTCTGAGAAAGGAAGGGGTAGTACCCGGAAAGGGAAAAAGAGGGGCTGGGGTCCTACCTAGGGAGACCCAAACCAGAGTGGAGAGGCCCTAGAAGAATGCTGCTAGCAGCTGGAATAGGCAGGGTTCAACCAGGAGCTCGCTGAACAGGGTCAGCATGGCCAGCCTGGGTGGGGTTAGGATGGGAAAAGGAAGATGGGTTAGGCAAGGACAAATGCACCCAGCGTTCAGGCTTAGAGCTTCCCGCTACCTACCGGGGCCCACTATGTCACATGATCAGGCAGTGTCCCATCCTAACTTACTCTCTATTGGATAGAAGAGTGGTTTTCAGACTATTCCTTGGCCCAAGAAACTCCACTTGGCCAGCAGTTTTTGACTCCATTCTGAGGATGGAAGAGGTGGACACGTGAGCAGCGCCATCTATGGGACCCACCAACCACTTGATAAAGAGTGATAAACGACTTATTCTTGGGTGCCAGCCTAGAGTAAATCCAGTCTACAAGAGCGAAGGGCAGGCATATTAAAATCATGTCAAGAAAAACAGACCGGAAAAGGTGAAACTCCCTTAAAGGACCCCAAAGGAGGAGGAAAACTCCCTTAAAGGACCCCAAAGGAGGAGGACACTTAACTCTTTAATAGCCATGGCCCCATCAGCTCGCCATCTGGCCACCCAGCTCATGTCAAGGGCCCGAAAGACCTCCCAGCTGTTCCGGGGGCCCTGCCGCTTACTCTGGTTCCCACTGTTGACGCAGCCTACTTGACTTGCAGACACGCCTATCTTCCTGTTTGTCTCTCTGGGTCTTCTGTCTGTCCGTATATCCAGACCTGTTTGCCCGTTGCTCCTCCAGCATCCACAGTTCTGTACTGCCTCTGCCTGTGGACTCCTTTCTCTGGAACTCTGCTCAAACCTGTGGCTTATCAGCAGCAGGGCTCCAGTGATCACTCAGCAGACCTCCCACCCTGCTCTGTCTTCCCCTTTGGAGACTTCTTGATAAGCTTCCATACCTCTCTGGTCTCTTTTGAGATCTCTTGAACACTTCAGTGGACTTAAAGCTCTCTGTGTGTGTGTGTGTGTGTGTGTGTGTCCCTGTGTGTGTGTGTCCATGTGTTTGCATGATGTATGATCTGAGAGTTAATATTAGCAGTTAAGATTATAGTAAAAAGAACCGGTGTTTGCCTTGGCCGGAGCTGTCAAGGCAAGCAAGGCTACTTGCTGACATTCTGCCAGTGGAGCAGCTGTACCTTGTGGAGTTCTTGTTACTCAACACATGCTGACATAGTGAAAGGACACCAACACATTCATCTGTGTTTCTGACATAGCACACTTACGGCATCAGGGTTGAGTGAGGGAACCTGACCGCAGTCCAAAACCCACGTTGGAGGTGGGCCAGAAGATACTAGAAGCGTCGGGCCGGTTTTCCTGTAGTCTTGCCCCCATTCAGTACTTGCCTCACTGTAATGTTTGCTGGGAAAACAAACAGATCCTCGAATTTCCCTAACCGAACCGCCTGGGGTGGGCTCCTGGCTGGGAGGAGGCTGTCCCTGTGCTGCCTCAGGGGCTCAGACTCTCAATGACTCTGCTCTCCTTATGGGATGGCTCAGAGTCCTCTGCATCCAGCAGGCAGACAGGAGACGGAGACAGGGGGCACAAGCTCATCTCGTCTCCTCAGCCTGGGTGCTACCATCTACCGCTTAGATTCAGTTCCCGCAGTGAGGACCAGGCCCACACCCACCCAGCTCCATGCTTTCAGCCGCTCTGCTCTGCTCATAGAGCTGAGCCCACAGCCTGGGTTGCTCCCTCCCCAGGAGGCCTCTTAGCTCTCTTCATTTGTGTGTGTTTGTGTTTGAGACAGAGTTTCTCTGTGTAGCCCTGGCTCTCCTGGAACATGCTCTATAGATGAGGCTGCTCTCAAACTCTCAGAGACCCACCTGCCTCTGCCTCTCGAGTGCTGACATTAAAGGCACGCACCACCACTGATGGGCCAATCTTAGCCCTTCTTTAAACTGCTTGATAGGTTATTGGTCCCAGGCCCGGTTTTAAGAGGAAAATCCATGGATGTTCCTGAGGGTAAATGGATGGCACAGGTGCACACTCTCAACGAACTGGTACACACATTATACTCTTAAAACATTAGGCACCCTGAGTGCCTCCCAAGTCTCTTCTAAGAGATCCTAGAGTCCACTTCAGGTTGCTCTCCTCTGGGCTCGGTTACCTGGGCCCAACAACTGTGATGGTCAAATCCAAAAGTCCTCATCAGTCAGGACTAGAGCAAAGGAAGAAATGTGGGCGGGGCTCAGGCACGTCAAGACATGCTGTCTCTCACCCAGGCCAGGGCTTCTTACACACCTGCTGCCAAAAGGAGGGACACAAAGAGTAGCCAGGCTGCCAGACCTCAAGGTGCTTTTGAGTTTGTGACAGGATGACCAGATACCCGATGAGGATGCCAGGCCCCTGACAGAGGAGAAGCAAAGGATGAACTCCAGAGGGCCATCATGGGTGAGTCACTCCTCTGGGGCAATTGGAGGAGGCATCTCGGAACTTCCAGCTTGCAGGAAGGGATGGGGAGCACGGGGAGTGGTGGGGAGCACGGAGAGTGGTGCGGAGCACGGGAATGGCCGAGAGCATGGGAAGACTCCCTGGCGTTCCTACTTGTTTCTATGTGTGTGATACTTTATAGTTGCAAAACCAGCAAAGCATGTGAAGCAGAGAAAAGCAACAGTGGCATCCATTTCTCAGGGGTGGGGGGGTGGGGGGAGAAACACAGGCCCAGAAAGGCTGAGCTCCTTGCTCAAGGTTGCACAGGAATTAGTAAGAACACAAATATCCTGCCTACAGTATTGGTGTTTTTGTATAAGTTTGACAAGTCCTCTTCCTCAAGGGCTGATCAGGGCAGGTCCCCAGGCGGGGTAAGAAACCCCCATGTAGGACACAGACTCCCTGGAGGACGTCTTGAGTCTAGGTGCACAGAGTCCTTTTAAGAACATGTGTTTCCTGTTTTCTTTCTCCCGCTGGCTAAGGGCGGAATGGGGTTTTCCTGAGCGGAAGACCAGTGAAGTCCTGGTCAATGCTGTCAGCTTTGGCTGTCTAGGGCTCATAGCTCTATTATTCTGGAGGCTGAGCCTGTCCCATCCTAGCCAGAGCTGCTCTGGCCATTCTCCTTCCTAACTTGATACTCCTGTCACCCCAGATCTTGAACCCAGGGTCTTGACTCTTAGACGATATTTCTGGAATATCCCTTAAGAGTTCATCGAGGTCTTAGAGTTGGTACTGCCCTGGAGCAGAGACACTAAGGCTGAGGGAGGGAGCGATAGGTCTCTGGTTCTTAGTGCCTCAAAGAAGCAGAACACGACCTTAGGCAGCCCAGGACCCAGGGTCAGGAACTTCACCCCCCACACCCCTCCCACTGTTCTCATTCATCCTGGGTGCAGGCTGAGGGCAGACCTCACCCCAGTCTGCTAGGCAGCACCAGGCGGAGTTGGCACAGTCTGGGTTCAGGCCATAACAGCTATGAATATAGAGTTCCTTTATGCTAACTGAACATCTTTTCCTACTGTCTGGTTCATGGTTTTTGTTCCTTAGACTATATCACAGTCCAGGGCGATACCACTGAGCCTGGTGACCCGGGTTCAATCCCTAGGACCCATATGGTGGAAGGAGAGAACCAGTTCCTGAAAATTGTCCTCTGACCTACACATGTGCATGTGTGCACATATGTATGTGTATATACACACTTTTAAAAATATATGTGTATATATGTATATATAAATAAATGCAATGAAAAGTAAAAGGATATATCTTAGCCCATTCCTTCTTTTATAAGATTTATTTTCATTTTTAATTATGTGTACAATTGTGTGTGTGTGTGTGTATGTGCATGTGTACATGCACGCTCGAGAGAGCGCACGCATGCATGCATAGATATATGTATGAGGCCAGGTGCCTGCAGAATCCAGAATAGAGTATAAATCCTTAGGAACTAGCTGGAATTATACGTTGTGTGAGCTACCACATGTGGGCGCTGGAAACTGAACTTAGGTCTATATAAGCAGTACGCCTGCTCTTAGCTGCTAACCCATCTCTCCAGCCCCATCTTAGTCTGTTGTCTGATTCTATGACAAAATACCTGAGGTGAGATAACTATAAAGTAAAGAGGTTTATTTTTGCTTACAGTTTGGGAAAGCTCAGACACCATGATCAAGTAGCCCACTCCATGTGGCTTCTGGATGAGAGTGTTCTGTGACAATATGGTGGATGACATCACCTGGTGGGAGCACAAATACGGGCTGCGAACGTCGCACACGTAGCTAGCTTTTTCCCACGAGGAGCTAGCCCACTCTCTTGGGGTCGGCATTCCTTCTGAGGGTGGTATTCTCATAACTCATTTACTTCTTTCTTGAAGGTTCTACCATCCTTCCAAGACTGTTGCATTGGGGACCAGGTCTCTAGTATTCCTGAGATAAGTCATACCCGAGACATGGAAGAAGAGCCACAAATGAAAGGAGTTACAAGAAGCATAAGAAGCCTGCAGAGCTTTGGAGCTCTGTACCAATGGAAGTATGGAGAGGAAAGCCAGCTCCCATGGTGGCTGCCAGCCTGCATACGGAAAATACCCTATCTTTGCTCCTGCCACTTCCTCTCCCCAACCCCCAGCAAAGGGATCATCCCTTCCTGAGACTTGTTGGAGATCTGGCTCTGTGTCTTGGAATTGCTCTGAAGAGTGTTAGGGTGTGGATTGGAGAGATGGCTTAGCAGTCAAGAGTGTTTGCTTCTTTCCCAGAGGATTCAGGTTTGGATCCTAGGGCTTACACCAGGCAGCTCACAGCCACCCGTGACCCTGTGAAACCGTGGGATCTGATGCTGGCTTCTGGCTTCCATGAGCACCTGCACACACATGGTAGCTACACAGACACATAAATAACTCGCTGTCTTAGGAAAAGAGGGCTGTGTGTGTGTGTGTGTGTGTGTGTGTGTGTGTATTTTGGGGGTGGGTGATAACCACCTCTGGTGACCGGCCTGGGGCTTTGAAGTCCTCCTTCTAAATGGGAGCTCCAGGCACAAGCAACCCAGAGTTATTAGGCACAGGTTTATCTGGGGCTAATTTAACTTGTTAAGATAATTGTGCCAGAGGCTGCCGCTCTGAGGTCCCCACCTTTATAATTACCCTTTTCTGGGTCTCTTTCATCTCTAAGGACTATGCCCCTCTGTGGAGCTTGCTGCCTCTCACCCCTCCTTCCAGGGCTTGGGGGCAGGTCCTACCGATGCTTTCACAAGGGCTTGTGTGTTTTGTAAAATGTGTAGAAGGGTTATTCCAAGTGCAGGCATTAGAAGCCACTGGCTCTTTCTCACTCCAACTTCCCCGCTGCCGCATTTTTCCTCCTGTCAAGTGGAACTGGAACTGGGAGCATTTGGGGGATCCAACTCCCCAAAACTTGATCCAGAACTGTACAGAATATGAGGAATAGGATGACTTCAAACTGTATGCTATGTGTGCATGTACGGCTCCATGCATGAGCTCAGTCACCTCTGAGCATGTTAGTTAAAGTTACTCCAGAGGAATGGTTTCCTGGAAAACTCCCGCCTTCTGTGGTGATGTGGTGAAAGCCAGGACAAGAGGCCTGGGGGGAATGACAGAGAAACCAGAGTTAAAGTGCAAAGCCAGGAGCTAGTCTGAGGAAAGTTCCTTCAGTTGAACAGTTCCTTTACAAAATTTGATAGTGTTTACCACCAAATTTGCATGAGATTTGCATAATATCAGGATAATTTTGTGCATCAGCTCAGATACTTTGGGGCCTGTCATGAAGGAGCTACCTGCCTTGGGTAGGTTAAGAAGATGGCCCTCATACAGACAGAGCCTCGTTCTGCTAAGTGCCTGAACAGAGTACAAAGATGGGGAGAACAGGTTTGCTCTGCCCCTATATTCGTGGAGACAATCATCTCCTGCCCTGGTACTCCTAGGACTCAGGTCCTTGGATCTGGACTGAATGGTGTCACCAGCTTTTTGGACTTTCCAGCTTGAACCTGGAAGTTGGAGAGACTTCTGAGCCTCCACATTTCTAAGAGCCAGTTTTCCTCTGTCTCTCCTTCTTCACTGTGAGAAACTCCTTCCTGAATAAAATGGAGAAAGCAGGCCAAGCATGAGTGTTCATTTGCTCGTTGCTTCTCCTTGAGAATGAGGTGTGACTCGTAAGTGGCCCTGCCACCAAAACAATGCCCCCCCCCCCTTCCCGGAACAGTTGTGATACTTCTAGATCTGTAACTGCATTCAAGTGTCTAAAAATCTGGGACACCCAGAGCGATGACGGGGAGAACATTGAAAAGAGTAACTTGCGTTTTCTAATCTCCCCAAACAGAAATCGGAGGAACACGAATATGCAAATGTGTTAGAGGTGTGAGATACACAATAATCATAAAGTTCCATTAAGCAAAGAGCATTGATACAGGCCCACCATGCAAAGACTCTACAGCTAGCTGGGAAGGGTTCCAGCCCAACTGGTTGGCTGGTTGGTTGGTTGGCTGGTTGGCTGGTTGGCTGGTTGGCTGGTTGGCTGGTTGGCTGGTTGGCTGGGTGGCTGGTTGGCTGGTTGGCTGGTTGGCTGGTTGGTTGGTTGGCTGGTTGGTTGGTTGGCTGGCTGGTTGGTTGTTGACTGAAATATGGATCAAAAGATGACTCACCATGAGTGTGCTAAACAGTCTTATGTCAACTTGACACCACTAAAGTCATCTGAGAGGGAACCTCAGGTTAAGAAAATACCTCCATAACGTTGAGTTTTAGACAGGATTCTAAGGAATTTTCATGGTGATTGATGGAAGAAGGCCCAGCCCATTGTGAGTGGTGCCATCCCTGGGCTAGTGGTCCTAGGTTCTATAAGAAAGCCTGGCTGAGAGCCGGGCGTGGTGGCGCATGCCTTTAATCC
>NC_034607.1:49592241-49599381 GCF_900095145.1 Mus pahari
ACCCCCGTGGCTTCTACATCAGCTCCTGCCTCCAGGTGCCTTCTCTGTTTGAGTTCCTGCCCTGACTTTTTTCAGTGATTAACAGTGATATGGCGCATAAGCCAAATCCACCCTTTCCTCCCTAAGTTGCTTTGGTCATGTTGTTTATCGTAGCAACAGAAACCCTGACTAAGACAATGGGAAAACTGGAAATGCTCACCTTCTCTGGTTTAATGTAGAAGAAGGGATTTAGAAGCTTCGGGGGATTAAAATGCTTAGTGGTTTTGTCATTTAAGACCGATTCATCTGCACTAGGGGTTAATTCACCCATATATTGAGAAATAGGCTTGTGAGGGGAGCCCCAGCATCCTGGAAGAACTCTGGGGCCATTCTTCTCTGTAGGCCTGACCTGTCAGTGCAAATCTGAGTCAGGGCCCAAAGTCAACAAGATCAGTTGGGCCCTGGGGGCAGGAGTCAAATGGGTGATGTATGCAACTGCTAATGGCAGGTGTGCTCCAAAAGAATGTCTTACCAGCTGGGGGTGGGGGGAGGTCCCTAAGCCCAGTCAAGTAGAAATAAAATTAACCATCACAAACCCACTCCTGTAAACTTTGTACTAATATGCTGCTGCTGCTGCTGCTGCTGCTTCTCCCCCTCCCCCCTCCCCTTCCTCCTCCTCCTCCTCCTCCTTCTTCATCTTATTCTTCCTCCTCCTCCTCCTTCTTCCTCTTCTTCTTCCTCCTCCTCCTTTTTCTCTTCCTTCTCCTTCTTCCTTTTCCTCCTCCTCCTCCTTCTTTTTGTTTTTTTGAGGTAAGGTCTCACTGTGTAGCTCTGTCCTAAAACTCAGGCTGAAGACCAGGCTGGCCTTGAACTCAGAAACCCACCTGCCTCTGCCTCACAAGTACTGGGATTACAGGCCCATGCCATCACGGCCCGGCAATATGCATCTTTTTAAGCCATGTTTAACCTCTAAATAAAGTCAACAATGAGGTCATAATTCCACCCAAAGTGCAATCATCTCTATTTTTAAGAGCTGGCCCTTCATCCAGGGAATAACTGGTTGGAGTAATGGCTACCCTTAGCCTCATTTCCTACAAGTTAAATACTATGGTGTAAAGTCAACATTACTCAAACACTGATACAAACTCGGTTATTGGCTGCTCCGTCTGGATGTTTCGGACAGAGATGAGTACTACCCGTAGACTGAGAGAACATCTGCCACCATCCCTACGGCAAGATAGTCAATCCACGCAGGCCGCACAGAACAGGAAGGCAGGGGAAGGCTGTGCTTGCTCCCTGACCTGGGCAGCCATCCCCTCTGCCTCTGGGACATTGACAGTCCACTTCAATTTTCAGATCTTGAGACCAAATTCTGTTTCTTTCACTGGTTTTGTTCCTCTGGCGACCATTAACTGATGTGAGACCCGACCTAAAATTTCACACAGCATAACCGCAAATTTGAGATAAACGGCTCCAAGTTCCCAACAATAGGGCACAAAGTTTGGCTGACTGTGTAGGAGGGATGGTCGCTCTCATTTATAAAAGGGAAATCATGAAGTCACGGACACGTGACAGAGCAGAGGGAGCATGGAGCCAAAATATAGGAAAGAGCATTGCAAAAAGTGTGTTAGCAAGTTGATTAAGTCATTATTGTTCTTGTTCCTGGGCGTATGTTATCTTTTGAAAAGGCTGAGCTGATGGGATTTCTAACAAATGAGGGGTAAGGTTAAAGGACATTCACCTTTTAGGCCTAGCTGTATTGTCATTTCCTCTTCTTTTTCTTCTTTGTGTTTAGCCCCACCCCCACCCCCCAGGCTTGAATCTACCTTGGAAATTGTGATGGTTGGTGTCAGCTGTCAAGCCTCTTGAGACACTTGTAAGGGATTATCTAGTTCAAGGTTACCCTCTAAGAAAGTCTTGGCGGGAGTGTCGTGATTGTATTAACTGATGTGGGGAGAGCCATTTGAATCATGGGAGGGACATTTATTTCCTGGGTGGGGATCCTGGGCCATATGAAGTGGAAGAGAACTAAGCACACAAATCCGGCCACCTCTGCTTCCTGACTGCGGATGAGATGTGCCAACTCCCTCAAGCTCCTGCTGCCAGGACCTTCCCTGTGTTAGAGCCGTGGTGGGTCCCCGAAAATGGCAGTACCATTGACAACGTCCTAGGTGACAGTCTGGGCTCAGCTCAGGCTGACTCTGGGTAAACAGAAAGGTTGCTGGCAGATAAATAAAAGCGTGAAATCAGCCTTCCTCAGAAACTTGTGGAGTGGGTTTCCGTTTGCCAGGAAGAACCACTAGTCCAGTATCTGCCTCGACAGCTGACTACCTCTGGCAGTAAGGCATCTAGTTCCCTGTTAACACATACCCACAACGTGAATCAAAGTACCCCATGGAGTTCCCAGGTTGTTCCCACTTACACACTTCCTCCCACTGCTAACCGTTCCTCAGAAAATTGACAAAGCTTTCTCCACCAGTTCTTTGCCCCAGAGATAGCCATGGCACGTTGAAGTTACCCCATAAACTGGTTCTGTGGGTTCTCTGTGCCCTTGCTTACATCTTGGACTGTGAAATAGACTAGGTCCTTTCTGCTTTAAGCTTTATCACATTTACAGGGGGGGGGGAACCCTAAGACAGCGTGGTTGACCTATCAGTGAGTATTTCTTTAATGTCATGCCTCCTGTAAGACTGTAAGCTTCGGGAAGACAGGAATCATGCTTGTGTGGCTCACCCATGTATTCAGAGCTCAGTACAGGGCCCGCACACAGCACTAACTAGTAGACCTCCACACACCAACACCAGCACCATCACCACCACCTCCACCACCACCACCACCAAACCTGAATAAGTTCAGCGTCCTTACCCTCTCCCACATGCATGCTCGCCAGCACCCAGGTATTTGAGGGTGGTGGAGGGGAGCAGGCTCTCTAACCTCTTTTTCCATGCTTGGCTCAAGGATTCCTGCTTTGGCCAGTTTTCATCATTGCAGTTTTTCTTGATAGAGGTCCTAGTATAGAAAAGAAGACCACCCCCCTCTGAGTGGTGTGTGTGTGTGTGTGTGTGTGTGTATGTGTTTACTTTCCCTGAGTAGGGCTCTTCCTACATTGTTCAGGTTGGCACCAAATTCTTGGACATGAGCAATTTTTCTGCTAAGTAGCAAGACATAAACATGCACCACCACATGCAGTTCTGTGGGATTCTCTCTCTCTCCCTCCCTCCCTCCCTCCCTCCCTCCCTCCCTCCCTCCCTCCCTCCCTCCCTTCCTCCCTCCCTTTTTTCCGTTTTGTTTGGTTTTTGACACAGGACTCATTATTGTGTAGCCTCAGCTATCCTGGAAGTCACTGTGTAGAACAGGATTGCCCCCAACTCACAAAGACCCTCCTTGCTTCTGCTGCATGGATCCTGGGCAGCTGGCTCCTTGCTTTTAAATGATCACATACCTGTTGTTGTTTTTATCATTATACTCTGAGTTCACATTGTAAAAAAAAAAAAAAAAAAAAAAAAAAACAACTAAATTTCTAAACTCAGAGCAGCTTATGTTATGAATTGCAGTAAAATTTAATTAGAACAAAAATACTCATTTCAAAAGTTTTTCTTTCTTTTCTTTTTTCTTTCTTCTTCCTTTCCTTTTCTTTTCTTCCTTTCCTTCTTTCTTTGTTTCTCTCTCTCTCTCTCTCTCTCTCTCTCTCTTTCTTTTTAAACATCTCTATAATTGTTAGGAAGAGAAGGAACACGCTAATTGATGCAACCGAGTTTACCCTGAGGCTCGGGTTCTAGTTCAAAGAGCACGGATGTTTGGTGCCTGTGAGCAGCCAGAGTGGGTGCGGAGTCTGATGAGGCTACGGAAGACTTAAACCAAACCAGGACGGGATGCTCATGCCTAGTGAAAATACCTTAGTCTCCACCACTCCTGACAGAAAACAAAACCCAAGCATTTTTTCCCTCCAAGTTATGAAGTGAGGTCGATTTCCCCACCACAGAGTGGTGTCGAAAGAAGACATTCCACGTTAGTTTATTACCCTCCCTTTGCTGTTCTCTGAACGGTGCCAGTCTGCAAAGACTTTTGTAGCGGGGACAACCCGCACATATGCCAAAGGCACGCTTGGGGACCTGGCATAGCTCAGAGGTTAAGAATGTATATTGCTGCTCTAAAACTTACCAAGTACCCCAAGTTTGCCTTGAGCTTCTGATCCTCCAGCTACCTCCCAAGTGCTGCCGAGACTACAGGGGAGCGCCACCCCACCTGCCTTAAAATGGTTTATTTAAAAAGTTATATTCTATCTGGGAGGTGGTGGTGGTTGCCTTTAATCCCAGCACTTCAGAGGTAGAGACAGGCAGATCTCTGTGAGTTCAAGGCCAACCTAGCCTACAGATCTAGTTCTAAAACAGCCAAGGCTACACAGAGAAACCGTGTCTCAAAATAAATGAATGAATGAATGAATGAATGAATAAATAAATAAATAATAAAAGGAAAAAATATAATTTTATTATTATTAAAGCTAATGCTTTATTCTATTACATATAGTGATGTTTTTACTTCTTGAAGTATATATTTAGTATATAAGTCTATTCATAAATATGACCATAAATAATAAATATGATCATTATTTTTTGAAGTTAAAATAAACTAAAAGTTCCATTCGTTTTGAGCTATATTAATACTTTCATCTGTATTTTGGTGCTCTACATAATGAAGCACATCACCTGTGGTGAGGACAGCCCCCTTCTTATGCAGACTATAAAGTCACAGCTCAGAGGAGCTCCCATGGCTTAGCCAAGGTCCTGTGGCTCTTTTGTGAGTGGCAGGGGCTGCTGTGAGCTGTTTCCTTTTGAGACCTGGTCTCATGTAGCTGAGGAAGTCTTTGAACTTCTAGTCTTCCTCCCTGAGCCTCTTCATCGCTGGGGTTGCACCTCACACTGCTGGCTCTGGTTCTTATGCAGTGCTGAGGACCAAGCCCAAGAGACTGAGCATGCAGCTCCAGCACTCAGCCAACTGAGCGATATATCCCCAGCCTGGAGGCAGTTTCTTCTATACTGTGTCTACCCCACACGACTTCTGGCCCCTCTGACTCAGAACAACTAACTCTGTTTCTCTCTGTCCTCCTGCTAAAAACCCAGTTCAATAACCAGCTAAACCCCAGGTTAGGTCCCCCACTCTTCAGGACAATGAATCACAGGGCTTCATTCCCTCTCACCACTCACTCAATACCCAGGGAACTCAGAAGAGGGAGAAAAGGGAGCCCAGAGTCAGTAAGTCAGAGGCAGGGTCCTGCTGTGCTCAAGTGGGCCAGCAGCAGGTCAGGGTGGTCTCGGCTCCCTGTCCCCTGGTGCCACACATTTGTCAGTACTGAGTCAGGACAGGGTTCTCACTGGTGGGTTATTGGGGCCGGGAATGGGTCCATTACTCTCTGCCCAATCTCTGGGTAGTATCAAGTGTCACATGGGGCATGTGAAGGCCCAGTTTACAGAACTTTCCCAGAGTGACCCCAGGGCTAGTCCTGGTGACCTGACAAGCCCATAGCCTCCCCCTGAGTCTGACTCACTCATAAATACCCCCACCCTCCAATTTTGCAAGCAGAGGGCCCCATTCCTGGGAAGGCCCCCTGTTGCTGGCTATTCTTGTAATTAGTGACTGTTGATTGGCCCCAGAGCCGTACTCATTATGCCTAGTGAAGATCAAAGGTAGGCCCAATAATCTGCTAAACGAGCTGTCAGATTAGGCATTCTTCAGGGCTATTAGAAAGATTTCCCCCCCTGGGAAAAGGCCTGTCAGGGCGTATGACCCCATCATCCACCACAACTGAGCTACAGGGGATTGTACAGCTCTTTACTGTCTTCAGCTGCTTGTGGCCAGTCCCATGGCAGGGGCCCAAGCATGATCCCCAGGGAGGCTGCGAGGTAGAGAGGGATCCCTCACTGCCAAGACAGCCATGTTTGAGCAGAGGCATTAATACCTCTTTATCTTTGGAGTCATTGTAGACTTCCTGGGCCATTGTAGAATTCCTTTACCTGTGTGATAGACACATAGCCTCAGTTTATCTTTAAAGGCTGAGGATCATATTTTAATATTGGTTGCCCAGACTGATCTGTGTGCTAATTGATATTCATTTCAAATCTGGGGCCGTGGTCCCCACTTTCTCATTTCATGAGTAGCAACACAGGCCCAGTTTTCGGTGTCAGTCCCCGTAGGTGTCGGTCAACTCAGAGTGTGCTGGGCACACTCTGCCTAAATGTTGATCTGTCTGAAACATTACACCATTAAACATGATCTCATTACAAATGAGATGTTGGTAACATCCTCTTTAATACATAAGAAGAACGAGGCTCAGTAATTTGACCAAACTACTCAGCTTCGTGGTAGCTCTAAGGGTGGTACCCAATTGGGCGGACTCAGTCCTGGCTTGGATCCAAGCCCATGACCAGGTTGGCCAATGAGAACGTATCAGTCACGGGAGTTGCAAGGGAGGCACTGGGAATCTCTTTTGTTGTCTTAGGGGTGGTTTGAGGACGGGAAGAACAGCTGCTGAAGCGATTTCTCTCACACCATAGAATCCGAGGCTCTTTGAGGGAGATGCGCTATGGGACCATGTGTGTGCAGCCAGCGTCGTGGAACCATCATGCGAGCTGAGTGAAGAGCACATACATATGGCCTCTACTGTCTAACTTGTTCCAGTTGGGTTTTCTGGGATTTTTTTTTTTTTTTCAGCTGAATCAGTATGCAAACTTCTCGTTTATCCCTAGTCTCCAACATGCCCGTTGTTCTGCCCCTTAGGTAGGATCCTGGGCGAGGCCTAAGGGAAGCCAAGAGACCCTGGAAGCAGGCATGGTAATCGGCCCCTTTCAGTGGTTAGCACTTGTTCCGCTGGCTGCTGTCAGTGTGACCACACTACCTGTTACCTCTGTAACGGCTTCCATTGATCATCATGGTCCAGGCTCTGCCGGCTGCTCTCCATAATCCCTTATCCTCTCTGACCCAGTCTAGTTCTGTCCTAAGTCACAGCGTTGGTTAGGATTATTGTTGACGGCATTCAAAGCAATAGTGGTATGAACGAGAAGACTGCTTCAACACAACATGGGTTAAAAACACATTAAAATCCCTTCCTTCCTCCCTTCCTTCCTTCCTTCCTTCCTTCCTTCCTTCCTTCCTTCCTTCCTTCCT
>NC_034607.1:49599401-49620414 GCF_900095145.1 Mus pahari
CCTCCCTCCCTCCCTCCCTTCCTTCCTTCCTTCCTTCCTTCCTTCCTTCCTTCCTTCCTTCCTTCCTCCCTGTGGGTGCACACACTCATGTGCCACTGAATGTGTGTGGATCTCAGAAGACAACTTGTGAGATTCTGTTCTTTCCTTTCACTATTTTGGTCTTAGGGTTCGAACTCAAGTTGTCAGGCTTGGCATTAAGTATCTATGCACTCAACCATCTTACCAGCCCCCGGGGTTCTCTTTTTAATAGTTTTTAGAGACAAGGTCTTACTAGGTAGCCCAGGATGGCCTTGAACCCACAACCCTTCAGCCTCAGCTTCCCCAGTTCCAAAAAAACACCTTTGAAGCCTAGGGCGAGGGCTGGTGCAGCACAGCAGCCCACAGATGGTCCTTGGTACCGTTACTCCGTCCCATCAATCCAACTTGCCAGAGACTTGCGTGTTTGTTATTCTGTATTTGTTTGGTTTTGCTTGTTTTGTGACAGGGTCTCGTGTAGCCAGGCTGCTCTTAGATTACTTGATCTTGCCTTAGCCTCCTGAGTTCCAGCATCATGGGCGCGAACCACTCTGCCCGATGCTACTTATTTATTGTCGTTTGAAGAATTAGCTTTTTAGTTCTGTTGATATTTGCTATGCTCATTTTCTAGTTCGCTAATCTTTGTACACTAGCTGAATCATCCTTTCCGTTTACTTTGTTTAAGTTAAATAGTACACAGTGAAGTTTTTACAAATGGTCAAAGAGAAAAATGCGAGTAAATGTCCTTTCACCATTATATATTATTCCTCTATATTTTTAATGTACTTTTTTTTTTGCCTTGGGGTATGTTTTATCTTGTATTGATATTGCTCTTTGTGCTGATCAGTGCTGATTGTCAACTTGACAGACTCTAGCGTCACTTGGGAATGGGCCTTTGGGTATGCCTGTTGGAGTTATTCCAGGCTAGGATGTGAGACTGTATAAAACAGGGAGTGAGCTGAGCCTAGAAAACACTCATTACTACTCCCTCCCCCCTTTTTAAAGATGTATTTATTTTATGTATGTTAGTATACTGTCACTGTCATCAGACACATCAGAAGAGGGCATCAGATCCCATTACCGATGGTTGTGAGCCACCATGTGGTTGCTGGGAATTGAATGCGGGACCTCTGGAAGAACAGTCAATGCTCCCAACTAGTGAGTTATCTTTCCAGCCCATTTCTATTTCTTAACTGTTGGTGTGATGTGACAGCTGCTTCTGACTCCCTTGCCTTGATCCCCACCCCAGGGGTCTGTATCCTGAGATGTGAGCTAAGATGAATGGGTCCCTTTCAGTGGCTTCTGTCAGAATATCCCATCATAGCTTCAAGGAAAGAAACCAAGACACTGACAGCTTTCCTTCCCTTGTTATTTTTTTTTTTCTGATACAAATTATTTCACCTTTTTTCCCCCACCCCACTTGGAGGTCATGTATTTTCATGAATCTCTTAGAAGCGGTGTTATAGGGAGGTTTAAAACATTCAGTTTGAAACTCTCTGGCTAGATTGACTCTGTTGCATTCACTATGATATCTATTCTATTTGGTTATCTGGAAATATCTTAAGTGTATCTTCATTTTGAAGGACAGTCTTGCTGGAATTCTTGGTGGAAAGCCCTGTGGGTATGATCCTGCTGCTTTCAAGATTCTGTCAACAGTCTCTAGGTGTAAGTGTCACAAGAGAGTAACTCTGGAACTCAGACCTTCCTCTCCTTGAAGAGTCTGTTGTTGTGTTGTTGCTGCTGTTTGTTGAGTTGACTTTGTTGAGATTGTTGTATGAAGCCTATGTCCCCTGCAGTAGCAGTATGCAGCTCCAGAGTATCCCTGGTAATTCTAGTGATTCTTTAGACATTTTCCACTCCAGTATATACAAAATAAATAGATAAATTCAAAATACTAAAGCCATAGCTAGGACCAGGACCAACCTTCTTCCTCTTGTATCCCTCTCTGCCCCCACAGACAGCGTTCTGAAGTCAATAGATATCTTTTATGTCCATGGACTGATTCACTTTCTACAAAACCCACAAGCCATTTTGTGCCTCTTAAAATCCATGCCAATAGTATCATCATAACTATCCTTTTGCAGTGTTTATTGTTGTCGTTGACCGAGATGTCTCTCTAGATTTTTCCATGCAGCTCTAATACATTCAATTTTACACTAAGCAGACATAATATTAATTAGTCTCTCCCATGACTCTAACAACATCTCTGAGGTCTGACGGTGATGTTGGTTTAGCTCTAAGTTCTTGAAGTTTGAGGGCACAGTGCAGGAACCAACTCAGCTCCGGTGGTAGATGGCATCAGAGTGGTAGGAGAGAAAGAACCTGGCACAGAGATCAGATTTAAGGTGGTGGACTTATTTTCAAATGTGTGTGTGTGTGTGTGTGTGTGTGTGTGTGCGTGTGTGTGTCCATGAGTATGTGCATGTGAGCAGTGTTGGAGTTGTAGGCGGATGTGAGCACGCTACCTGGCTATAGGAACTGGGCATGTCCAAAGTAAAAGCAGCGAGTACTCTTAACTGCTGTCTCTTTCGTCAGCCCCCAATGCTATTTTTCTGAATGCTATTTTTCATTTTGTTTTGCTTTTAAATAATCATCTTTTCTTAGCACTAACTCAACATGCCTTGAGAACTACCCAGATCCCTTCTGGTGCAGCATCCCCACAACCAGGTCTGGTTCCACTAAGCTTGACCCCTTAACAATCCCATCGCTTCCGGTGTCACTCTACTGGGGACCAAACCTTTCGACGTATGAGCCACACGCACACCATAGCAAGAGCATTTCCCCAGACGAATGCACAGACATGTCTACATTTTAAATATTGCAGAGAGAATGGGACTGAATGTCTTAATGCATCCCATTTTCTATGGCATGCATCTGCAGAGCTACTGCTGGGCGATAGAACATATGTCTTCCTGGGTGACAGGACATACATCTTCCAGAGGAGGAGGATGCCTCACGGAGCTTCTGTGCTCTTTGGATGGGAGTAACTCTATCTTTTTATACCTCCGTGGACTGTTATTTATTTCTGTCTTCTTGCAGAAGTTTCACGCGGGTAGTCTGCACAGACCCATCTCATGATTTGAAACCTGTAAAATTTTGACTTACCTGGAAGACATGGACCATAACTTGTTTGTTACAGCATCTTTTAGATTCAAGTTCAGAGCAGTCACTGACTACAGCCAAGTGAATTAGTTACCTCTTCAGCACCCATCAAAGCAGATCCTACCAAGGGGCTTTTTCTTCTCCCTATTTTGTCGCCACTAAGTTCATTACGTATTTGCATTTGTATCCTCGGTATGTGTGCTGGTGTAAGTACTCCCTGTGGAGGCTGGAGGTTGACATCGAGTATCTTCCTCTCAGACTGGGTCTCTCACTGACCCTGGAGTTCATCAATTGCCTGGCTTGACTGAGACACGCTGTAGGGCCTTGCCTGTCTGCCTCAGTGCTGGGGTGACAGCCCATCACCTCCACAGCCAGCTTCTACCTGAGTGCCAGGGGTCAAGCTCAGGTCCTCACGCTTATACAGGGACAGCGTACTACTCGCTGAGTTACATCCTCAGACTCAGTGAGTATTTCCCAGTGCTTAAGTCTTCTGCGATGAGTTAGTACTCAGAGGCGAGTCGGGGCTGGGACCAAGACTGTTTCCATGTGGAAATTGTCAAACCTCCTCTCCTTGCTGAGAAACATAGGCTGCTGAGTCAGGCAGACAAGTTTTAGGGGTATGGGGTAGGAATTTGAGACAAGGTCTCTCTGTATAGCCCTGGCCGTCCTGCAACATAGACCAGGCTGGCCTCCAACTCACAGAGATCTGTCTGCATCTGCCTCCAACTGCTGGTAAAGGGATTACTGCATTCCAGGCTTCAGACAGGCATCTGTGGGATGTTATCAGCTGAGATTTGTGGTCGTTTGGACAGAGGCGGTGGAAGATTTAGCCTTTTGCTTTGCCATAACGTTCCTTGTGGCAATACAAAAGATACTCATACACATAAAATAAATAAAATGTAATAACAAACACTTTTTAAAAGATCGTGAGAAAATGATGCTAAGATGGATCTCAAAAAAAAAAAAAAAAAAAACAAAAAACAAAAAAACAAAACAAAACAAAAAAAAAAAAACGACTCTTAAAAGCTCCCGAGAAGCATACCCATCCAGGAATCAGCTGCCTTGCTTGTTCCTAGCTGGTCTTTGGGGCACTTTTCATGGGCACCTCTTGTGGTCACACCTGGTCCCCATTACTGTATCGGCTTGACTTAATAAAGCTGCCTTTCTCCAAAAGCTCTGTGAAGAGCAGGAATTGGCTGTGGCTTGGCCTTAGGTTGTCCAGACCAACTTGCCTGACAGTTTCATGGGATCACTGTTATCCAAAGCCCTGAAGGAAGGCGTATGCTGTGCAGACAGAATCAATCCATGGGCCTGTCAGTTGAACATGGGCTTAGGAGTCGGTGTCTACCTCCCTAGGCAAATACACTTAGTACATTTAGTGGCAACCCTGTCGTCTGCCCCCAGAAAGCAGTTGCATTCACACTGGGCACAAATGAAAGTCTCCACAATTGCTCAGGACCCTAGATAAAGGCCCCATTCCTTTGTCTATGTAAGAGGTCTGGGAGGACCTTGGAGTTTGTGACCCTTCAGGGCATGTGAGACTCACAGAGAGTATGTGTTCCTTTTCTTCTGATTGACAGGAGGAAAGGGACATCAAGAGATTTTTTTTCTTCCTTGAGAGAGGGCCTAGGCTGGCTTTGAATTCTTTGTGTAGTTAAGAATGACTTTGAACTCCTGATCCTCCTGCCTCCACTTCCCTGGGATGGACACGATTCCATGAAATACCACCACCACCACCACCACCACCACCACCAGAACTTAAGCATCTTGCTGTTCAGGACCCAAGCCTGCTGGCATTAAGTTCTCCTCTGTGTTGCTCCGGGCCCTTCCATCACTGGCTCCTTCCCTAGCTGTGTCTGTGGTGGCACGGATGTCCCCTGTTTTCCTTGGGAATTGGGGAACCTCATTTCCCTGTAGCTGTGCGACTGGACATTCCCTGACAGTGGGCCTGTGTGCCCAATCCTGGCTTAGGGTTGCTAGCATTGGTGTTAGCCATGTTCAGAAGTAGGATGTTACCAAATATTCCTTCTTGGAGGGCTTCCCCATTCGGACTGGTACTCTTAATCACCAGGCTCTCGCCTTCTCTTAACTCAGTATCTCTACAGTTGTCCAACATGGTCCCCCTTGCTGTTCTGCCCATCATCCCCCAGTCCCTGGTTCCTTTCAGATAGCTGGGTCCTGCTCCTGACCTCCCAGGGATCATTCCTGCTTAACAGAGACAGGTACCCAGAGGCCAACATCCTCCCTCTCCTACCTCTATCCTGAGGTCAAAGGTGGAAATGGCAGGAAGGTGGAGGAAGGAAGAAAGGATGGAGGAGAAGAAGAGAGAAGGAAGAGAGGAAAGGAAGACAGGAGGGAAGGAGAGAGTAGAGAAAGAAAGGGAAAAGGAGAGAGGGAAGAGAGAGGGGGGAGAAGGAGGGAGAGAGAGTGGAGAGAGAAAGAGGAAAGAGGAGGAAAGGAGGAGGAGGAGGAGGGGAGAGAGAGAGAGAGAGAGAGAGAGAGAGAGAGAGAGAGAGAGAGAGAGAGAGAGAGCAGTTGCAGGGTTTCAGAGCTGTACCAGTGAGGGCCAGCCCTTGCCAGGAAGGTGAATGCTCTACACAAAGTATCCTGTGGCCATTGATACACAATGTATCCTGTGGCCATTGATACACAATGTATCCTGTGGCCATTGATCTGATGTGTTTGTCCATTTACTAGCTGCAGCAGGAAACCTGCCTGCCATGCTGGCTTCCCTTTACTTGGCTGGTTTCAGGGCCCACACCCTGCCCAAAAGGTAGACATCAGCACTCTGTTCACCAAGGCAAGATGTTGATTCTCCGACCTGGCCTTGGATTCACTTCTAGGTTTGGGAACAGACAAGATTCACATCAGAAGTTCTGTATAGGAGCAGGGAGAGAAAGGAGGTTTGTCCTGATCAGCAGATCTGCTGCTTAGAAACACAAACAAATAAGGAGTGCATTAATGACTAATGAGAACAGGTTTATAGGCTCCCGACACATACCCGTCATCCTTGCATTTCCCTGAAGCCAATGAGACAGGACAAGCATTCTTCCTGTCCTGAATCTTAGGGAGGTTAACAGGAATGGAGGAGGTTAGAGGGAGTGTCCACGTTTACACTCAGCCTTTCGGAGTGTCACCTCACAGGGCTGAGTGTCCCCTCCTCCTGAGTGGGACATTGAGTGCCTTGCCCACTCATTGAAGGTGGCCCCTGGCAACTGAAAAAGCTGGCCATGGTTTGACATGTCTCTCTACTGTCATCGTACCCCAGGATGGTCCTAGCATTTTGGGTGCACTCAGGACCCAGAAGGTTCACACTGGCCCTAGATGGGTCCTAAGGACAGGAAGTCATCCTGTTTGTGTCTGGAGACAGGGACAGGGACTTAGACTAAGACCCTCCTGGGGAATCAGGTTCTTGCAAACCAAGCGATTACTGGTAAGTCCCCTGCTTGTGACCCATTTCCTTTAGCTGAAAAGGGGTGGGGATGGGAGTGGGGTGGGACACAAGAGGAACGACAATCTTAATTTCTGAGCTGGGCATGGAGGCTCAAGACTGTAAATAGAGCAGTTGGAAGGCTGAAGCAGGAGAATTGCTTCAAGTTTGAGACTAGCTTGTGCTTCATAGTGAGTCTCAGAGGAGTCTAAAATACAGAGTGAGACTTGCCTCCAAAAACAAAACAAAACAAAAATTATAATCAAAACACAACATCCCTTCCAAAAGGCCAGCAGTCGCCACCACAGCCGCCACGAGGCTCAGGAGCACTCCTCATCTGAGTGGCCACCCAGGAAGAGGCAGTGCAGGCAGGGAGTGTTGAGAGATGAGCAGAGGACCAAGGAATGGAAAGAGGGGCAGCTTCTAGCATCTTCTTCAACCAGATAGCTATGAATGCTCCTGCCGCCCTTTCAGTTCTATTGCTGTGTGCAGTTAGCCCAGGATGGCCCCAGCCAGTCTTACAGGTGAAGAAGCTGATGCCTAGGAGGCAAAAGCAGTAGCAGGTGTCCTTGCCCTGAGTGTCCGTGGATAGACCCTACCTAAGGCACCTGCTGTTTGATTGAAGAGTCATTAACATGAGGTCCCAGGGAGGAGCTGTTGTGGTCAGATTTCATGGAAGTGTCTGTCCTAGCCTCACCATCTGGAAGCTGTAGCGTCTCTCTGTAAGGGTGCCTGCCACCAAGCCTGATGGTTTGAGTTCAGTCCCCAGATCCACATGATGGCAGGAGTGAACCTACAACTTGACCCCCTGACTTCCACAGCTTCACTCTTCCTCCCTAGAAGTTAATTCATTAAAAAGTTAAAACAACCAACCAACCCCAAACCAACCAGACCATAGTTCTAGCCACCCAGGCACAGGACTGGCAGCTTGTCTCTGGAGTCCCAGGCCAGTGTGTTTTGCCCCATGCCCCCTTGTTCTGGTTGGTACCTCGGTGAGTTGGGGAGGGGGGGGACCGTGGCCATGCTTTTGCTTTCTGGGGTCCATCTAAGGGAGGCTCCTGCTGGTCACGGGCTGGGTTTCTTAGGAAAGCAGGCTGTTGCTATGAGAGCAGCTTCCAGCCACTGAGCGTGTCGACCCTCACACCACCTCTGCTGCTCCTGAAGAAGCTGTCTGCCCTGTCACTCAGATGGTGGCAGGATCTCTCTGGAGCGGGCCCTGCCTGGGGCGGCTGAACTTCTGGGGTTAGATTTGGTGCTCTCGGTGCTCTCATTTCTTTTTGTGTTTTAGTTTTGTTTTCAGACATGCTCTCTCTCTCTCTCTCTCTCTCTCTCTCTCTCTCTCTCTCTCTCTCTCTCGCTCTCCCTGGCTGATCTCTTTGCGGCTCAGACTGGCCTCAGACTAGCAGGGATCCTTCTGCCTCGGCTCCTCATGCTAGGACTGTGGGCATGAGGACCACGCTCCAGAGTGTTCATCTCCATGGCCTGGGAGGCTGGTGGGGAGGGTGCAAAGGGTTAACTTGGTTTTGGCAGAAATTCCCTCTTGTGGACCAGCCAGGATCTCTGCTTTCCCGTTGCCATGGCAATGATACAGAACCGAGAGCAGACGCGGATCTGGAGATGGTGAACTGGCCATGTTCCTGGCAGGCGGTGGCCCGCCAGAAAAACTGCTGGAAATTCACACTAGAGTTCCCCAGCACTAGGGTGAGAAAGAGGGTATGGAGCTGGGCTCCCCCAGAAAGTCTGGCTCTGGACAAAAGAGATAGAGCTGCTATGTAGGTCAATGCAAGACTCCTGGCTCCTTGACTCTGAACCTCCAGAGCTCCAGACTCTCATGAAGCTTGGCACAGAGCTGCCCACATCAACCTTTGTTAGCTACAATGAGCTACTGGTTTAGCGGTTTTTATTTTTCATTTTGCCTGTCTATCTATCTATCTATCTATCTATCTATCTATCTATCTATCATCTATCTAGACAAGCTCTCACTGTGTAGCCAGGCTGGCCTGGAACATAATCCTCCTGTCTGAGCCTTGTTGGGGTAACAAGCGCTCACCGGGCTTGTTTCCTTTCTCCCACTCCCCAGCTTTCCCACTCTCCCGCTCCCAGGGCCTTGCTATCCGGGTGCCTTCAGAGGGGACTTCTGATTGTCTCTGGACCAACCCGGCACTTCGGGAAGACTTCCGCACCTAGACCAGTCTAGGGGCCCTTTCGTGTGATGGGCTTCCTGGTGTACTGTCACCTTTCAGACAGCCACATGCCCAGTCCCTCACACTTCTCCACTTTCTCGGGCCACAGTGAGGTGGAGGTTGACTATGGCTTCTTTTCATCGTCGGAGCCTAAGCAGAGGGTCTGTTAAAGGGGCAGCAGTACTCACAACTTTGGAAAAGAAGACGATTGTGTGGGGGAGGGGCAGGTCACCAGGTCACCAGGTGCCCTCTGGGAGCTGTGGGCAGAGGGATTTAGCCAATCCCAAGGTTAGGACTCTCTTGCCAGGACAGCTTCACTCTCCCCGGTGGTTTTCATTATTTTTCATTCCCAGACTATTTTGGAAGCTGGCTGCCATGGGAACGGAGTCTTTGGAAGGCCCAGGCCTCTTTTTCCTCCTACCCCCGGCCCCCCTCCATCTCTATTCCTTCTTAATTGGTTTTTAGTTCCCTGGCTTTCAGGCCGTCTGTTTATTTTGATTGCAACTCCACAGAACAAATCTTTAATGAACCAGCTTGTGGGGAGAGCCATTAGCAGCCGCCTGCCTCCAGGGAGTGGGGGAGGCGCCTGGCCTGGGTCCCAGCCTGGACTTCCACTCAGCGAGGAAGCGGTGGCCAGGTACTGGGTGGCAGCTGCACACGGGCTGTCTTCCTTCCTTCAGGTGTAGTCTGGAGATGGGAACAGTTTGTCCTCCATAAGCTGTCAGAAGCCTAGGCTGAGGTGACCTCATTAGCACTCTGATGCACACTGAAAGAGGTTGGGCTTCCCAGGCCCCCTGGGTTACTCCAGTAAACTCAAAGGGGTCTATGCTGAGTCCCTCACTGTCCAGACAAGGGGAGTAAGGTGAGAGAACTGAGAAGCCAACAGACCTCCGAGAAGACACAGATAAATGGAGAACCTTCCCGGGTGTCACTGCATTCGGGGTGAATTGGCAACCAACGGTCCCGAGTGGGCTCTGCAGGCCCCAGCTCTCTGGAGCAAATGCCTTTGTCTGTGCTCTGCGGGCCTGACACCATTTATGGGTTTACCCCACTGACTGGGTATGATCACTTCTGTCCAGAGAGTTTTGCCAACAGGAAATGCATGTGAACACTTTATTGTTGTGGGTGTGGAGAACAGAATGATCCCTGAGGCTTCCTCACCTTGGACAAGCCCTGTCTCCAGTCCATCTCTGTCCAATCTGGTCACTTGTCCGTCCCTCACTGGCCTCATGCTACCAAAGCCACTTATTTCGGGAGTACAGACCCGGGGACCAGCAGGACTGGAAACTTCCTTCCGTTAGGATCAAGCCTCATGGCTTTCTGACTTGGGGCTGCCTCTCTGTGAAACTCTGGGGTGCACCTCAGCCTCTATCCCATCCCTGCCTTCTGTCCAACCGACCTTCTTTCCTACTTCATGCTGTGGGCCCATGAGATTTCTTTGGTCAGGAGGTCTCCCTCCCTCCCTGCCTGTCCTCCCTCGTCCTGGCTGGCTCTCCATTCATTCCTCATGGCGATCTCCTGGCCTTTCTCAGTGGCTGGGTAGGAAGAGGCATGTCTGACCGGTGGGTCAGTGGGAGTCAGAAGGGGGCTTGCTGCTAAGTGCTTCTTATTTATAATGGGAACAAACTCCAAGGACCACGGATACGCTCCTCTCTGGCATTATCAAGGTCATCCTTTGTTTCATAGGAGAGTCCAAAGGAGGACAGAGCTGACCGTGGAGGGTTGCAGGATGCCTTCTGACGTTGAGAACGGCTAGCTAGCCAGGCCCAGGGGTGGACATGGCCTGGACTTCTTCACATCCCTGGTGCTTGATGGGTGTTGGTTTGGGTTACTCTTGTCTTGCCTTTACGGTTATGCCAAGCCAAGAGGAAGTAGGCATCCCAGGCTGCCATGCGTATGAGCTACTTAATCCCCAAACAAGTAAAGGCTGTTGTCTCTCACTTCATTGATGCCTGGCTGTAGGTGATCTGGTTACATGTGTGAGCTCTTAAGAGTGATGGACAATTAAGACTCCTGCTACCTCCCCCTCCCCTCCTCCCTGCCATCCCTGACTTGGTTCTCATGGTCACAAATGGCTTCGTCACTTCCAGCCTCCACATTTGAGTTCCAGGCCAAGAGAATGGGGGAAAGGGGAAAGTTTACATTAGCCGAATCTATACTTTTTATCAAGAAAACACGATCTTTCAAGAGACTGGCCATAAAACTCTAAGGGCTCGTGATTTGTTGGAAATAGGTTGTATCGCGGCTAGGGCTGGGGAGATCATATTTTGCAGAGGATTTTGTCAGAGATGAGAGGGGAGAAATGCATGCTGGGTAGAAAGAGTGATTGGCAACCGAGGCAGGAAGAATCCCAGTGAGTACAGCCTCCTTCTCCAAACACCTGAGGCTGTTCTGGGTCACCGCCACCTTCCATAGATGCCTCAGCAATCACCCACTGTAGCTGCACTAGACCGCAAGTTCCTTGCCAGACTCTCCCCCAGTGCCCAGGATCCAAGCTCCCGTCCCTGTACCTCACCTCCCAAACTGGGCTGCAAACCACGAGTGATCCGATTGATCCTCTGTGCTTACCGTCCGCATCAGTACATCTCTGGTCCTCCTGCTGGTTGACAGCTGAAACCCTCATCTCTTGGGACATCTCCTCTCCAAAGCTGAGTCACCTATCTGGAACCTTCGCTGCCCTAGGGTTTTTCAATCTGTGCCCCTCACACTGAACATTTGTCATGGAGCCATGAAAACGAAAGCTCCCTGTGGGGTGAAAGCACACGCGTGCATCCGTATACTCCTGCCATATATGGAGAAGATGCTGGGCGTGTACCACTCAGCTCTGGCAATCTCCATCTGGGTGCTGTGGGTAAAGTCCCGGAAAGAGCAACAGATTTCAAAACCCTGACTTGTGGGTTTGCTTGTTAAGATCTGAAAAGTCCAAGGTCAGCTTGTAACCTCAGTGGCCAGAACATGGTCTGCTCCTCCATCACCCACCACTGTGGCCCCCCAACAGCAACATGTCTGGGACTGTAAACAGCCCCTTTCTTGAGTCTTTCTAGTCCTGGGGTTTCTCTGCCTGGGGGAATGATTACCTTGAACACAAGAGTTTGGGATGCAGGGCACTGCTTTACACAAAGGAAACCATATGTGATATAGTCTTGCATGAATTTATTTGTTCACGATTACGATGATGAGATTCTTCCAGGTCTCCATGGGAGTTGTGGTTTCTTTATTCCTATTGTTGTATAAGACTGAACTTTAAGAATATATATATACATTTCTCTTTTACTTTGATGAGTGAAAATTTCTCTAGTTGTCAGTGATGACAAATGGTGTGTGCCATGAACATTTGGACTAAGTCTACAATTTTTGTCAGGTATTGGTGTTGGGAGTGGAATAGCACTCTGATCCTGGGCCTCATTTGCAGAGAGGCAATGGGATGCCAAAGGAAGAGTGGTCCTAGGTTCTGACACTTTCTAGTCAAAACATTCTGGGCAAATTTCTACCTTTGTTAAGTAGAGACCATAAGGAAATTGCATCAGGGGTTCAAATGACAGGGGGTGAGAACGATAGATATCTGGGACAGAGGTACACAGAGAGCAGTCCTCTGCCCCGCTGGGCGCAGTGACCCACAGCTGACTGGATGGGTGGATGTGGGAGGAGAAGCAGAGCAAGGCCTGTCAGTTAGGCAGCCACCACAGCAGAAGTCCCTGTGACGTGTGTGTCCTTTTTTATGCTTGGAACATTGCCTTGAGAAATTACCAGTCTGACTGGAGAGGCAGCACCCGCCTGCCCACTTAGGAGGCAGAGGTAGGGTGCTAACACAGGAACAAGGGTAGTCTGGACTATAGAGTGAGTTCTAGGCCAGCCAGGGCTACATAGCAATCCTCAGTCTCAAAAAGAAAAATAAAGCTGATAGGCAGTCTCAAGGCAGGCCTGATGGCACAGGCCCATGGGCCAAGCAAGCTATGTGTGAGGTGGAGGCAGGAGGGTCAGAAGTGCAAGGCTGGCCAGATCTACAGATCGGTTCCCGGTCAGTCCAAGCAAGTGAGACTCTATCTCAAAATTGAAAGGTAAAAGGAGAGTTGGGGTCTGGCTCAGTGGTAGAGTGCTTGCCTAGCATATATGAGGTCCCGGCTTCCATGCTCAGCACTGGGAAGAAGGAAGAGGAGGAAGAGCAGAAAGAGGAAAAGGAGGAATAAAGAGGAGAAGAAGGAAGTAGAAGAGGAAGAAGGAAGAAAGGAGGAGAGAAGAGGAATGAGAGGAGGAGGTGGAGGAGGAAGAAGAGGAAGAGGAGGAGGAGAAAGAAGAAGGAGGAGGATGAGAAGTTGTTGTTTCTCCCTTTAAAGGATGTTGGGTAGAAATTGTTCATGCTAGAGATGTAGCTCGGTGGTAGAGAGCATGCCTAGCATGTGTGTGTGTGTGTGGGGGGTGATGGCTTTATTCATAGTATCACAAAGAAAGGAAGGAAGGGAGGGAAGGAGGAAGGAAGGAAGGTAGGAAGGAATGAATGAAGGAAAAAGGAGGGAAATAAGAAAGAAGGGATGGGAGAAGAATGAATTGTGAGTTTAATATCCCATCACCACTACCCGCGGCCACAGTCCAGCAGTGAGTCAGTCTCATGGTTGCCACAGCAACTTTCTCCAGTTGAGCCTGGGTTTGTCACAGTTGAGATGTGATTCATCTAACATCCTTTTTGCTTGTCTGTTTGCTTCTTTTTTTTTTAAGACAAAGTCTCACTGTGTAGTCCAGGCTAGCCTCCAACTCTAAATCCTCCCGCTTCAGGAGGACCCTCAGGAGTGCCAAGAATACAAATGGCCATGGCCATGTCTGGCTTCTGTTATAGCATGATCTGCGCCTGTCCAAAGTCACAGAACTGTTAGCAGATGAACACTAAATAGGTTGTGATCAAAGCCAGTCACAAGGAGTGACAAAGTAAAGGTCTTGCTAGTCTGTGGCCTTCGAAGACGCACTTTTGTGGAGGACCGCCATCTAAAAACCTACGAGTTTCCCTCCATTCTGACATCGTGCTCCTTAGAGCTGGTTTGGGAGGTGTCTTAGTCAGTCTTCTATCGCTGTGAAGAGACACCATGACCATGGCAGCTCTTATGAAAGAAAACATTTAACTGGGGCTGGCTTACAGTTTCAGAGGTTTCATCCATTGTCATAATGTCAGGGAACATGGCTGCTTGCAGGCCTACATGGTGCTGGAGAAGGAGCTGAGCGTTCTACATCTGGATTCGGATTGGACTGGCTTGAGCTTCTGAGTCCTCAAAGCCCACCCGCCTGTGATTCACTTCCTCCAATAGGGCCACACCCACCCCAACAAGGCCACACCCCAATCCTTCTCAAATAATGCCACTCCATGATGACTAAGCATTCAAATCTATGAGCCTATGGGGGTGGGGGCGGAGCATTCCTATTCAAACCACCACAAGAGACAAACATACAAACATTCATATTGCTAAAGGCTGAAGTAGAGATGGCCAGGAATCAAGAACAAAGGGGGAAAAAAGCTTTTTAGTTATGAACTTCAGAGAAAGCTTCACCAGGGCCCACACTACCACCAGGGAGAAGGCCTGACTCTACACAGTAGTCCTCTTCTTGTATTTATTTGACAATTTATCAGTATACATGGGGTGTGTCATGCCGTGTGTATATCCTTGTGTGTGCCTGTGAACGTGGCGGCTGGAGGTAGATGCAGAGGGTCTTTCCCGGATCACTCACCACCTTTACTTCTTGAGACAGGGTCTCCCACCAAGCCTGGAGCTCACGGATTTGTCCAGGCCAGCTGTCTAATGAGCTGTGGGGATCTGCTGGAGATTTTTGGTTTGGGTTTTGGTTTTTCCTTCCCTCCACCGTCTGCCTTCCCCGTGCTAGGATCGCAGGCATGCATCTCCTTGCCTGGCTTTTTATGTAAGTTCTCTGGATCTGAACTCAGTCCTCCCACTGACTCAACTGGCACTTACTGACCGAGTTACCGCCCCAGCCCTACATCAGGAGTCTTGTACACATCTCACACATAGCACAGTGCTGCCAAGAACAGTCTAGAGTTACAAGGACTTTCTTTGGGGGGGGGGGTACTTTTAATATAACTGAAACTGCCCATCTGGAAATGCCTTAGACCTGGGGTTATCCACCTTTTTTCTGGGAAGGGTCAGATTTTCACTATTTTTCGCGTTGTGGGCCATATGCTCCCTTCCTAACACTGAAGTCTGCCACCTTGGTGTGAAGTATCAATATGCAGTCCCAAGGAAACAGGCCTGACTGGGAGCCAGTGAACCTTATTTACTGAAGAGGGTCTGAGCCAGGCTGACCTTCAGGCTGAAGCTAATGGAACCCTGCTCTAGAATACACCTCACCTGCCAACAGCAACATCTTGCCAAAACAGCCACGGTGGGGCCCGGAAGGAAGCGAAGATCTTGAGGCCAGCTCAAGGTCTTCACGGCACTTTCTACAACTGTCCCTTGTATTGGGACATGCCTGCGTTCTTATTTTGCTTTTGTTTACATGTTTATTTTCATATTTGCTGAAGATGTTTTTTTTTGTTGTTATCGTTGCTCAAAGCCATAAAGACGTCACTCAGCTTCATGGTTCCTCCCAGGAAAGCCTCCAGTCTGCTGCTCTGGTGATTGGTGTGTTTCTTTTGTTGTCATGGTCACTCCAGAAGACACTGATGCCTGCTTAGATTGTCCTCTGTCCACACCAAGTGTCAAGCAACGGAGAAAGAAGAAACAGTATTCTCAACGTTTGGAAGTGCTTCAGTCTCTCTGGTCCAAAGTCCTGTCCTTGGTCTTGGAGCAACAAGAAAAACTCCCCTTATGAGGTCTCTATGAATTGGTACCCAGCTTCTAAGTCTGTCATCTCCGATGCTAGAGTCAGACTTGTTAGAAACAGATATCTCTAAATACTTCAAGATATTCAACCTACAGGCCAGTCTTATTTTGAACATCAATTCCTGCACAATCTTAAACCTTTGGTGATGAACTGCCATGTGTGTGTGTGTGTGTGTGTGTGTGTGTGTGTGTGTGTGTGTGTGTGTATAGGATCTCTCTGTGTAGGCTTGGTCGTCCTGGAATTCACTATGGAGACCAGGCTGGCCTCAAACTCACAGGGATCTGTCTTCTTCTCCCTCCTGAGAATTGAGATTTAAGGGTATGAAACCATCATATCTGGCCTGATTTAGATTTTTAAATAAAATATTGTTCTGTTACAACATGGAAGCATTAATCTTTCTTCTGTTGTAGAATTTAAGGAGTTTAAAGAAATCTTGTACAAATACCACATAAATTGCTTGAAAGATTGTCTATTCTCCATATAAAAGATTAGAATTCTTGCTACTGTGATATTCAAAAGAAATGGTACCCAGAGGCCTAAAGTAGATATTTTGGGATCCAGGGTAAGACTCTGTTGAGAGCCATTGGGTGTCCCAGGTATTGGAACAGTTCTAAGAAGGGTCACTCACAAAGAGAGTCCCCTTGCCCACCTCTGCTGTAGGGAATTAGCTTTGGCCCTCCCAGACTTATTGACCCCTAAGTAACTCTCCTAAATCCAGATAATCCTCTGAAGATCAACCCGCACACCCATCACAGTCAGCTTGTCAAAAACCTGACAGGCTCCAGGGCTGGGAGGACAGCAGCCTGGGCTGGCTGACACTGGTCCCCTGGTCACTGTTCAGAATGATCTTTCAGGTCTGGTGTGGAACAGTTTGGCAGGAGTGCCCAGCCTGGACGTCAGAGGGGACTCTTTTCCCTCCCACAAGAGTCTGGTAGGGGAAAAAAAAAAGGTAATTTACTTAGAATCAGCTTGGGCCAACAGTTGCTTTGTTCTTTTTGGATCTGTTCTGCTTTGCAAAGGTACCCCAGGGGGGATGCTAAACATGGCACCCGGGTAATGCAGTGATAATAGAAACAGACTCTGGGGGATCAACCCTGGAGAACCTGAAGCCAGTTCCCAGACAGCCTGGACTGGAGGGTAGATCAACAGAGACAAACTTAATCCCTGTCCTCACAGAGACCTGCCCACCGGGCTTTAGCAAAAGCCACTGTGCTTGTCCTCTGTTCCTGGGGAATGTTGGCAAAACAGCCCCGAGCCCTATGAAGAAGGAGGGCAGAAGGTCCCAGCACAAATGGATTGGGGACTCCAGAAATCCGTTGAGCTCTGCAGCTGGAAGGACTAAGCAGACTGCAATAAGGAGCAGGCCTTGTGAGAGCATCTACACCAAGCTGTCTCTAGCATCGAAGCAAAAAAAAAAAAAAAGAAAAGAAAAGAAAAGAAAAAGAAAAAAAAATCATTTGATCTGCTCCTGTCTCTAGACTGTAATGAGCATTGAGAAACAGTGTGGGGTCTGTGGCCATTCCACCCTGAACATGCCTGATCTTGTCAGGTCTCAGAAGCTAAAGCAGGGTCCATCCTGGTTAGTTCTGGGATAGGAGAAACAGAGTGGCTAAGACCCAGCTATGTCAGACACAACTGGGACATTTCAAGTGTACAACTCCCAGACTCCACGCTAAACACTCTTCTCAGATCACACAGTCTGGTAGAGGTGAATTATTAAGGTTTGTGATTAATTTATTCACTCATGCATGCATGCACGAATGCAGGTATGCATGCATTCATGTGTTTACACATGCATACTCCATGTTTACATTTATGTGTATGCCTAGCGCTGTGTAAGAGCTGTAGGAGACTCAGTTGGAAACACACTATCTGGTCTTATTATTCCAGGAACTTAAGTTCTAAATGTCACCATATGCACACAAATATGCATGTGCACACATGTGAGTGTACATGAACACATCCATACATGCAGACACACAACCAGGGACACTTCCATGTTGGTATAGCTGTAGCGTCCCTCCCGTAACAAGCCATGAGGACAGAAAGTGTTCCAGGTATGTAAAGTGTGAGGGATGGATGTGTGCTGGGTGGGTGCATAGCGGGTCAGAGAACCGTGTGTCTCAAGGTACTTCATGCCCAGCACCTTGTTCAACCTAAGCCCCAGCAATGCTCTTACTAGGGCAGTGTCTGCCCAGATTCCCTGGTCTGGGCTTGCACATATGACGTCATCTGAGAGTCGAAGTCAATGGATTTGACTTAAAGCAGGACTCTAGGGACAGAACTAGGTCCATCTGTAAGTATGGAACTCAAGTGATGGGACTGGGGGACAGAACAGAGATCCCACCTCTTCCTGGACTCCTGGGATTCAAAGCCATCTAGAGTCTGGGACCTTTCTTCTTTTGGGGGTTCCAGGTTATATGATACTTCTGGAGGATCTGAAATCTGTAACTCCCACCAATGTCCAGGCTGTGCCAGGAATGGAGGGCTCTGTGTCCGGAGATGGGTTTGTCTCAGGCAGAGCTATGAGGAGGTCCTCCCACTCACCTGTGGAGTCATGACTGTTCGAGGGTTCGGTGCTGGGAGGAAGGACATTGCTCCTGTCTCTAAACCCTGGGTCCAGAGCAGAGCCATGGAAGAGAGGCACCGTGTCCCCTGGTTGGAGACCTAAGGAGAAAAGATCAGAAGGAAAAAGAACGAGTCAAAGCTACTGACATGAACATCAGCAAATGGCCCGCCTGTGGTTGGTGGCCACGGGACTTTCCTACCAGAACATTCACACCCACCTGCATGGCCACAGAAGCCACACTAACAGCGTCATCTCTAAGTCTCAGGGCTCTCCCAGAGAACATATCCTTTGAGTCTCAGAATCCTTTTGATTATCCCCAAAGGCACAGATGTGCCCTCTGTGGGTGACAAGGATCGATCCACACTCGTCCCTAATCGATGTAGGCTTCTCGCTTCTCCTCCTCTCCGTTCAGCAAGGGTCCAAGACCAGTCTGCAGCATGTGAGGCCTTGCCAGAGGCTCTGGGAAGCCGGATTAATCCTGTCTCTGCCTTCTTGGAGCTGAAATCTCCGCAAGGAAGGTAGACACTAAATCTCGTGAGTGGGGAGGTGGGCTGACACGCCACACACACCCTGAGGTGTGGGCCAGAGTTAGGCAGGTGGACAAGGGCAGGGAAGGAGGAAGACAGTAAGGTTGAAGGACAGTGTAAGGGCCACAAGTATGCAGAGACCCTCACTGAGTGCCCATCAGGGCATTGGGAGATCAGAGGAAGCGCCAACTGGTACAAATCTCTCAGGAAAAAAAAGATGCTGTGGATAAAAAGCCATGAAGGTATGGCCTCTTAGACTGGTGTTTTCATATCTAGAAATGCATCCAAAAGATATCAACAGAAATATGCACAGAGGTGTACAGTGCGACATGGCCTAAACATTCCTCGGTCAGGTTGGCTGGATCCGTTGTAAGCGCATTACAATAAAATGCAATGCAGATTCAAAAGTAAATAAATATCGTGGCTGTCCCTCTTGGTCCGTCTCAAAGTTGTATTGGTGAAGCAGGAGAGAGGTCTATGAAGAGAAGAGGGGGTCACTGGGGCCCCTGGGGAGACTGGGGGAGACAGGAAGGTCAGGCAGAGGTTGGGCATGCAGAAGAAAAGGAAGACTCAGGTCCAAATGGCGCTGACCTGGGGGAGGGGGTGGCGTGCTCTGGCCCTGGGACAGCTGGGGCCCTGGCACCGGCTCCAGGCTCCGGGTTTAAAGAGCTTTAAAAGCTTATTAAAAAGGTTCCTTAGACATCAGATGGCTCTTAAAAATCAATATTTTGATGATTTGAGTGCAAGGGAATCAGAAACATATGGATCAAATTGCCCTCGAATTATACACACTTTAAAAAATGTGTTGGTCTTTAGCAGGCTCCAAATATTTGAAAAAACAGACAAGACACATTGTCCTCATCTCCAGCCGGAGGTCACCTTGAAGAATCTGCGGAGGAGGTCCGTAGGAGCTGGCAGACCTCAGGGGAGAGGCGCCGTGAGTCCTCCGGGGAGCCTTCTGCGTGGGCGGGGAGAGCAAGGAGTAACCACGTGCATGGTATACAAAGCGGGTGGCTGCTTTGACTCTGCTCTATTTTCGCCGTAAGACAGGTAGGCCCTTCTTCTCTGTCCCAGCACCAAATCTTGCCTTGGTGAAGGCGCTGAGTCCACCCACGGGGGTTGGTAGTCAGTCTGGTGGGAATGCCAGCCAGTGGACTGCAGACTCCATTTTGGGCGGAGAGCTCCCGTCTTGTCTTCCGGTTTGTGGATGTGGCTGGCCGTTCGTTGGGTTGGGAGCGGGGCACTCTGGCTTTTGAACTCTGTCCCTGGAGCCCAGAGGAGGAGATCAGGCACACCTGGAGGACTGGCCTGCGGTGTTCTTTGTTCTTCCTGCCTTGAACAAAGACACCCCACAAGAATAAATAGGGACCTATCTGGTTTCCCTTCCCATTCTGCCCTCCCCCACACCCGCCCCTACTCCCGTAGGCATTTTTTTTGGCCCTGGGAAAACTGAATGGAGGAAGATGAGAGACTACTGTCCTGAAAGGGAGGAATGTGGCTCAGATCCATCCTTGGCTACCCCATCTCCTTGGACCTCTGGCCTCTGCTTTCTCTCTCCATCAAAGAACACATTGAACTTGTGATGTCCATTTCTTCCTAAACACCAGGCCACCTAGTGCATTCCGGGCCTCCAGACGGCTCTCCCCAGGGCCTCACAGCCCACTGCTGGCCCATGCGCTCCTCCATCAGTCAGAATCGGCCATGATGCTTCCACCTGGACGGGCAGGCTCGCAGGCCAGGATCAAGGCTCAAGGCTCTGATGTTTAAGCAACAACCCACGGTTGTTGTCCAGTCTGAAGAAGGAAGCCAAGGGAAGGACCATCAGAAACTGAAATGAGGGCAAGTGGGCAAGCCCTCAAAAGAGATGTTGGCTGGCACAGGCCTATGGGACACAACAGGCCACTAGTAGGTGGCCACCAGCCTTAGGAGAGATGTTAGGAGATTGAAGGAGACAACCCAGTCTGCTCACTGTGATGACTCCTTCCCTGCACTTTCTCAGGGGATTCTGGAGACAGGACTCAACCCTGAATGGGATTAGGAGTAAAAGGGTGGGGGTGGGGGTGGGGATTCACTGGGATCTAGGTAGGAGTCTCGAGGTCATCTGAATGCTATTGGGTGCCTCAGGAATGGGTTGAGTTGGTGACCCATGGCCATTCTGCCTGTACAAGCTAGTGTGTGGCATTAAAAAAAGAAGAAGAAGAAAAGAAAAAAAAAGGCAGCCAGGAGTGGTGGTGCACGCCTTTAATCCCAGCACTTGGGAGGCAGAGACAGGCGGATTTCTGAGTTCGAGGCCAGCCTGGTCTACAAAGTGAGTTCCAGGACAGCCAGGGCTATACAGAGAAACTCTGTCTTGAAAAACCAAAAA
>NC_034607.1:49620484-49623033 GCF_900095145.1 Mus pahari
AAAAAAAAAAAAAAAAAAAAAAAAAAAAAAAGCAGTGAAAACAAAGCTGGTACTTCTCCCTGTCACTCAGCACTCACCTCTGGAGATCCTACCACGGAAAGGAACAAGACCCTGACTTGAACCAGGCAGGCACTGAAATGACATCCCTGGAGGAACAGACACCTCTGTACACATGGCCGCTCTGTTAGAGTGTGCTGGGGTCTGCTCCCAGGATTCCCAAGTGCGGCTTTGAGCCAAGGCCGGGCCTGGCCCTCTTCAGATCTGGGAGGACCCTGCCTCTGCACTTACCCTCTGATGTTTAAGCAACACCACCACATGCCCAAACGCATGCAGCCCACCTCCCAAGCTTGGTGCAAGAGTCCCCCCCCACGGACAGTGGGGGCTAACTGGGGTGCAGTCGATGTCCCCCCTCCCATCTGCTGCCTCTCCACCCTCTTATCTGACACCATACGGATGCCATTTCTTTCTCTGGCAACTTTCTCTTCAGATCCACGTCTCCAACATCCAATGGGATTAAAGCCAAGAGTACTATTCCCTTGTGTTCCTGTCTGTCATTCGCCGCTCAGTGGAAAGATCACAATTTTAGGATCTGTTCTTGACCTTGTCCTTGTCTCCTCAAGTCAGTTCATCATAAGCCTCCCTACTCTCCGTCACATCCGTCCCCTCATCGTCTTCTCATAATCTCTAACCCTACCCAGTCTTCTTCCTTTCTTTTCTTTCTTTCTTATTAAATTCCAGAAACGGAATCCAGGACCTCAAGCATACTAGACAACTGTTCTATCACTGAGCAAGTTCCCTAGCTCTCGTCTTACTTTTAAAATGTGTAGTGTGTGTGTGTGTGTGTGTGTGTGTGTGTGTGTATCCATGTATTTGTGTGTATATGTACGCATGTGTGTGCATGTGTATACATGTGTATGTATGTGCATGTGTATGTATGTATATGTGTGATAGTGTGCATGTGTAGGTGTATGTATGTGTCTCTGTGTGTATGTGTGTATTTGTGTATTATATGTATGTGTAAGTGTATGTATGTGTCTCTGTGTGTATGTGTGTATTTGTGTATTATATGTGTCTCTGTGTGTATGTGTGTATTTGTGTATTATATGTATGTGTAGGTGTATGTATGTGTCTCTGTGTGTATGTGTGTATNTATGTGTCTCTGTGTGTATGTGTGTATTTGTGTATTATATGTATGTGTAGGTGTATGTATGTGTCTCTGTGTGTATGTGTGTATGTGTGTATTTGTGTATTATGTGTGTGTGTGTGTGTTGGATCTCCAGAGGTGAGTGCTAAGTGACAGGGAGAAGCAACTTGATTCAAGCACACGTGTGTCTGCCAGAGGTCGACAGTAGATAGCTTCCCCAATCACTCTCTACCTTATTAATTCATCTATTTATTATTTTTGAATCATAGTCTATCGCTGAACCTGGAGCTTACTCATTTGGCTTGACTGGCTACCCAGAAGACCTCAGGGATGCTTCTACCTCTGCCTCCCCAGTGATGGGGTTACTGTGGCTGGTCTTTAACCAGGGATGTCAGGAGTTAACTCAGACATTCATTCCTGTGCCGTAAGCACTTTACCAGCTGAACCGTCTCCCTAGCTCTTACTTTTATTTTTTTGATTCAGAACCTTAACTAAGTTGCTCAGACTCTTCCTCGCTTCACTCTGTAGCTCAAATAGGATTTGCAATTGTGATGTTCCTGCCAGAGTCTCCCTCGTAGCTGGAATTACAAGCCTGGTCCACCACGCCTGGCTAACCTGTCATGTCTTACTGCCTGCCCGTCTTTGCTGCTCTTTCCAACGATCCAGATTGCCTAAAACAGGCTCCTCAGGCTTGTTCCCAAGGCCCTGGAAGGCTCCCCTCTTTTTACCTCATGTACCCCTGGCTTCCAGGCAGAAATTGGCTTCTTCGAGCTGGCCCCATGGTTCTTCTAGCTTTCTCTCTGTCCCCTGCCCTGTCCCCCACACTCTGATACAGGCCCAGGGATCTCCCTGTAAGTCCAGGAATCTCCAGTCTTGCTCCCCTCTGTCCTTTGGTATTTGGTGCCCTGCGCCTGCATCCATCCTGCCCAGCCCCTCTCTAGGTCCAGGCCTCCCTGAGGTCCCCAGCTCCCGAAAGGTTCATGATCAGCCCTGACCACTCTTCAGCTGCATGACTTCTTCGACTCCCTTCTAAAAGACTAGCTGTTCTCTGTAAGGGCTCTGGGGGAATGTCCTTCTGACAAAGAAGGCAATGGATGAATCTGAGTGGTTGTCATCAGCCACGCCTCCAAGACTTCTTTTGAGGTCCCATTCAGGGAAGTGCTCTGGCTGGCATGCCTGGTTACCTGCATCTGGCCCTTTGCAGCTCCCAAGCCAGTCAAGATCTTTGGTGGTTGTTGATTTCTGTGGGGGGGTGCACATGCCATTGCATGCGTGAGGTGGTCAGAGGACAGCTTCCTGGAGCTGGGTCTCTTCTCCACCTTCGCATGGGTTTCAGAGCTTGATCTCAGAGCACCATTGCCCGCTAAGCCAACTCACTGGCTCTTTAAGGGAAAAAAAAAAAAAA
>NC_034607.1:49623188-49637482 GCF_900095145.1 Mus pahari
AAAAAAAAAAAAAAAAAAAGAAAGAAAGAAAGAAAGAAAGAAAGAAAGAAAGAAAGAAAGAAAGAAAAAAGAGGTTTAGGTTTGGCTAGTCAGGCTGATCTGAGGGGGTTGGGGACTCTTCTTGTCCCTGATGACAACCAAGGGGAAGAACTAAGACCAGGCCTCCCTGACCATAACCCCTGCAAGTGTAAGCTTTGGGCCTGGCCACAAAGCAGAGGCCCCCATCTCTACGGTAAGAGAATGGGGGAGAAATGTCTCCAAAGCCTTACTGCCGACAGGCCCTGCACACATAGTCCCCTGGCCACGTCTGCATTCTGTTTTCAATGTCCCTTAGCAGCCTTCCCCCCCACTCTGATTGCTGGCTTATGGTGACACTAATGCCTCCACTGTCCCAGTGTATGTTTGGTGGGACCAGGCAGACCGTGTGTGCGTGTGTGCAGGCACGAGAGGCTCCGAGGGGGTTGGAAACAAAGGCCCAGAGTGAGATCCAGGGCACAGCTGAACTGCCCTGAACTCTGCTTTTTTTGTTTTCAAGGAAATGCATAATCCAAGAACCACCCACGGCCCTGGCCCTGGCAGCCCAGCTAAGCAGGGCTGGAATGCCTTTCCCGTTAGGAACTGTTTTTTCTAGTTAGCCTGTAACCCTTCCCCTGCCGCTCCCAGCTCCCCGGCAGCTGGGGCCTGACTCTGCCTCAGCCTTCCTCTGAGATCTACCGGGAGGGAGGGCTACCAAGGCCGGCATCCTGAGACATCTCCAACCCTGTTCTACTTGGGCAGGTTTGGCCGGTGGGTTTGGGGACAAATTGCAGTCTGTAGTCGCTTCTTCTACTCAGAGAGGCACTAGAGACAGCCCAGGCTGGAGAACTGCAAAAGATGGGGTCCACCTGGAGGGACCCAAGAGCGAACATGGCAGGGTCTGTGCATCTTACAGTGGCTCTCTTAGGACTGTGAATGGTGTCGCTGTGAGCTAGCAGAATGTGGCCGGGCGTGTGTGTGTGTGTGTGTGTGTGTGTGTGTGTGTGTAACTTTCTTGCTCTTGTCTAAGTGTATCAGTGGGTGCTGTGGCCACGTGTGGGGAGGGACCACATGCTCTGGAACTGACTCAGAACCTCTGTCCACTCAGCCCTGGCAGCAGCCCTTGGGTCCTTCACTCCTGGAGGAGGCAGTACCATCTGCCCCATGTCTCTTTCCTCAGCTCCCTCAGCCTCACAGAGGCCAGGGCAGAGCGGGGCACCTGAGGTTGGTGTTAGCTGAGCTACACATTTTCAACCCCAGAGGGTAAGAGGTCAGATGTATAACCAGTGACCATTTTGCCCCTGTCCTGTTCCCCCAACCCCCACACAGCTAGCCCTTTGTACTCCAGGTTAGGGACCTCCTGCTGCTCAGACAGGGGAGGGTGTGGGAGGAGGAGGCCTGAACTCTGCCTGTCAACGCCTTCCCTTAGCACCCTGCCTTTGTCTCATCCTCGGGAGGCCTGGTCTCTAGCCATGGAGGGGGCGCTGAATGTCGACCCAGCCCCCTGCTCTCCTGCAGGGAGGAAGGTCTTGGAGGGGCTGGGAGACTGGGGCCTATGCTGACAAAGCCCAAGTCTTGGGCTGAGTCGAAAGCCCAAGGTCCAGGCTGGCTGTGCCCTGGGCAGCTGGTAAGATGCGCAGAGCCAGAGTGCGGTCCAGCATGGCCACTGAACATTTGGAGCCTTCAAAGACCTTCCCCAGCCAGGACAGGAATGCAGCCAGAGTGGGATTTGGGACCAGGCCTGGCAGGGCTAACTCAGTCCTAATTGAGGCCCTTTTAGACTTTTAATTATAAGCAATATTTTCCCAAGCTTCCTAAATTGACCATGGAGACCTGCTGGTGTTAGTGCCTGTGCCATGAACAAGAAAGGGGGCGGGGGGGGGTAAATGGTTGTTAAAGTGTTTGCAGCAGGTTTATTTTAGTAAGCGTTTTGAGGTGAGGGTGCTCACACAAAGTAGAGACTGAAGTCAGGTTTCTGGAGTTTGGAGGCACATGCCTCTAGGCATGATCAGACACACGAGTGGAACGCGAGCTTAGGCAGACACCTGGAGAGAAGCATGCAATGCAGACAGTTGCATAAACAAGCTGGAAATCCCTCCCCAGGCACCTGGAAGCTTCAGAAAGGAGAAGGCGGCCACTGGTGGCTCCACCCACCCCTCACCTTGGCCTCCTCCCAGGCCTCCAGGCTTCCAAGGCCTTCCCGAGGCCTGCCATCAGAGCCTCACAGGCAGGGTGTTTCTGCTTGTGTTCAAGTCTCCGGGCAGGCCCAGCCGTCTGGGAAGGAACACAGAGCCTTTGTGGGGAAAGAGTAGTCAGTCTTCAGCAGCCCAGGTCAAGTCGTGAGGCACCTCCTGGTGAGATAGTCTAGGAGTCTGAGGAACAGCTTGTCCACATTACAGAGGTGGAGCCCTGAGGTGCCCCCAGGGGGCACAGGGTTGCCCACCTTTCATCAGGGCTTTCACGGCATGCTATGGGGGTCCCCCAGTGGGCCTGGCGTCTAGCCTGTCTCTCTACTGGTCACCCATTCTCCCTCCACCTGGGTACTTGATGCCTTTGCTGTAACATGGAACCATCCATCCTGGGCTCTGAAGGCGCCAGAAGCTAGAAAGAGCAGACACCCAGACATGGTTAACTCTTCGTCCTTCTCTCTGTCCTTGCCCTTCATGTTCCCTGCCAGTCCAACCCAGGTAGACACTAGAACCCCTCCTCACGTCCACCAGTCCAGAAATGGTCACAGGTAGGGCCTCTGAGGGGGAGGGGGGCAAGAGACAGACAGCCTTGCCTGCTCCAACAGACATCTTGCCAAGAGTACTCTGCGGTCAGAACAGTGTGGGTCAGAACAGTGTGAGACACAGGGAGCCCAGGAGGCAGGCGGAGATCTTCTAGCCAGGATTTGAGCAGAAGGAACCTTGGTGGCTGTCACAGGCCAGGCCGTTGCTATTGTCCTTATCTGGGGCTCCTGATTCTTATACCACATCGTCAACGGCCTCTGGAGTCAAGGGGCCCCGTTGTTCCTCCCCAAGCAGACCGTTATGGTTCTGTTGTTGGGGGCGGGAAGGGTTGTCTGCTTAATTAATCATTTTGGGCCACCCTGGGAAACTCATTAAGCTACCTCAGGCTGGGAGCCGGAACACTGCCCTCAAAGTCAGATAGAACTTTCTAGTTTGTTATATAGGGGTATAGGGGTTTCTTTTTTCTTTCCATTCATATGTATATGTGGGTAGGAAAGGGTGTGTGTGTGTGTGTGTGTGTGTGTGTGTGTGTTTCCTAGATTCTGCAAGGAACTTCCCCTGATTCTTCTTAATTACCAGCAGTGAAGACATTCAAGACGCCAAGAGAGCAGAGGTCAAGCCCCACCTGTTTTCCTTGCACTTCATTTTCTGGCAGTTCCCACAATAGTGTAGATAAGTTAAAGATTAAGGCAATCTTTTCTAATTAAAGTAATTAAAAAGCGGGGCGATTGTACCTTTCATCTGAAAGGGAAAATATTTACTCATTTAACTGTAGGCCCTTAAAAGCATCCAGGAGGTCTATTTGGACAAACTGGATGCTCTTCCCCTCCCTCTGCCCCTCCCCACTCTACTGCCTGCTCTCTTAGGACATGAGTGAGCACACTCGAGCGCTCGCACACCAACACCAACACCCAGAGAGAGAGAGAGAGAGAGAGAGAGAGAGAGAGAGAGAGAGAGAGAGAGAGAAATTTTCTTTTTTTCTTTTTCTTTTTCTTTTTTCTTTTTTCTCTGAAAGAGCCAGACAGGAAGGGGGGAACCTANAGTGAGCACACTCGAGCGCTCGCACACCAACACCAAGAGAGAGAGAGAGAGAGAGAGAGAGAGAGAGAGAGAGAGAGAGAGAGAGAGAGAGAGGGAGATTGGTCTACTCAGCTTGGGGCAGTCTGACCTAGGCACTCTGAAAGAGCCAGACAGGAAGGGGGGAACCTAAGGTCGGGGACCCCTTAGCCTGCTTCTTGACATGGGGCAGCCTCTGGAGAGCTTGGAACTTGAGTTTGACCCAGGGTGGGGTTTTTGTTGTTGTTGTTGTTGCTGTGTTTGATTGTGTTTTGATGGAGCAGGGCCTTCTTGTACAGACTGGACTGGAACTCACCTACACGTAGTAGTCAAGGCTCTCCCGACCTTGAGCTCCTAATCCTCACTCCTCAGCCTTCAAGGCGCTGACCTTCGGGGGAGACTCTGGCTCTGCCAGTGGGGTTTACCATCGCTCTTTCTTCCTGGGACAGTGACCCAAAGGGCCCTATGGAGCTGGCCCCTGGCTGCTGCACCCCCTGACATGGATTGGGTTAAGAGCTCTTCAGAGATGCTGGTCAGTCTTGGGTAGCGTCTTCCCATCTTGCCCTGCTATGACCCAGCAGACAATTTTTACAGTGGCCTTTGTTTTTTTACCAGGACAAATAAACACTTGATCACCAGCAGAGTAGATACCTATGGCTCGGGCTTCCTGCAGAATGGCTAAAATCTAGCAGTGGCCCTCTGCTCCCACCCCCAAAAAACCAAGCCCCAGGCAAACGAATCGCCCAGTTTCCTGGTGTGTGGAGCTGCATGGTTCAAGTTGAAACGTTTCCTAGATAGGGGGCTTCTCTAGTGAGGTGTGGCAGTGGAGACAGAGGCAGCCTACTCCAGGGGGGAAGTGCTTGGAGCAAGAAAAGAGTCTGGGAGGCCAAGGTTCTTTTCCACACCTAGTCTCCACAGCTAGGAGATGCTTCAGAGCAGGGCAGCTCCCCCAAGTCCTCAGAGCATGACAGGAAAGAAAGCTCCAAAACTACCCTGGTTCACTTGTTCTCCAGCAAGGGCCTGGCTACCTCTGCCTGCCCCAAGCTCGATAGCATCTGTAGTCTGATCCATAGCCCCTAGCTGCTACCCCTGCACGAGATAACCTGCCCAGAGCCTGTGTGAGCAGACCCGGGTCTACAGTGGAGCTCTCCATCCAGGGAGCCCTGGGCAAAGAGAGTAGATGGGTGTAGAGCTCTCCCTGTGTTGTGAGCTTAGTGTCAACAGCCTATCTTTGGACTCTGAACTCTAGGAAAACCACCCCCAAACCTCCCTCTTCCTTGGCCTGCCCAAACTCTGAGCCTGGTTGTTTACTTTGCCCCTGACACACCTCCCATTGTTTCATGCACCAGCCCTCTGGAATAAGCTGCTGCTGGAGAGGCAGATCTCATTCTGTCATTTCTCTGCCTGACAACCCCCTCTCCTTGCACGCTTGCATATGACGTATCGTATCCTTACTCCCTGAAGCATCTTACTGGCCCCTGAAAGCCCAGGGCCCCTGCAAACCTGTGGGCACAGGTGTCCACAAAAGGGCAAACAATTAGAGGGTGCCTGGATGCCCAGAAGCCCATCAATCGAGCCCAAGGGGTAAGCTTTTATCTTCCAGCACAATGCGATGCCTGGGTAACCCTGGCCTCCTTCCAGCGCCCGGTGTTATCCGTCTGCACTGGCTCCCTCTACCCCAAAGCTGCCTTAGCCTGAAGGATCAGGGCGCTGGCAGCCCAGCCCTGGTCTCCTTCAGCTGGATTCTGGGAATTGTGTTTGACCCAACCTACGCATTTGGTGATTAACTTACTCGGTGGAAACTGTCCCTCGGGAACTGGAATCCTTACTGCAAAAATCAATTCCCCCTCTGGACCAGCTTTTCCCATCTCCCTCTTTCTGAGTCCTGCGTCCTCCCTCTGCCCCCTTCCTTTCAGCTTTTTATCTTTATTCTCCCTCCCACTGAGACCCAAACAAAATCTGGTAAACAAACTGTCAGGCCACTCTCTTAAAGAGATAGCTCATTGACTGTTGCATGCTTAGCTTCCCTTCCTGCTGGTGGGCTCCAAAGGACGAGTGGGAGGAAGTGGTCCATCACGTAGGAGACTAGGAGAAAGGAGAAGCCATTTAGGGTACCTCAAGGAAGTGAGGGACCAGGAAGGAGCCACTGGGGCTATCACAATAGCAGACTCCTCCGGGTAGGACTGACAGGGTCAGGTGTTTCCTTCTGTTCCCAAGATCAGAAAAGGTTTTCTTCTTTCTGTGGTATGACTCGTAAAATGTATTCCATGTGCACCTCATCCCTCCTTCCCCTGGGTCAAGCAAGCACATCGATGAAATGACAGAAGATAAAAGATAGTGACATTGGGGATCTGGATCCTGGTAGTCTCGGGCTGTTTTCCCCTGGACTTCATCTACTTGTATGTTGCTGTTGTTGTGACTGAAGTCACCATGGGGTCAGTGTGTGTGTGTGTGTGTGTGTGTGTACGTGTGTGCCTGTGCATGTCTGTGTATACGTGTGTGTGTGTGTGTGTGTGTGTGTGCCTGTGCATGTCTGTGTATACATGTGTGTGTGTGTGTGTGTGCGTGTGCCTGTGCATGTCTGTGTATACATGTGTGTGTGTGTGTGTGTGTGTGTGTGCCTGTGCATGTCTGTGTATACATGTGTGTGTGTGTGTGTGTGTTTATTTGCTTGTGTGCTAGGCCACTGCATTGAGAAACCTCTGCTCCAAATAAAACCCCTCTATAACCCAAGTGAGTGTATGCCTCATTGCCAACAGAGAATGGGGCAGCTGATAGGCCAGGTCTTGAGGTCACCAGGGAATCCTGTGCAGTGTTTGTTGAGATTCTCCAGACCTAGTGGCTGCTCGAGGACCAAACCAAGATCCAAATAGTGAAGTCTGAGAGAGCTCCTCCTGACGTGCTCGCTTTAGAGTGTGACGCCGCCTCCGCCCATTTCTTGCCCCCAGCGTAAAGTGCTCATAACTTTTAACCTGAGCCCCCAGTGAGCCAAATGACATTGAACCAAGGTGGCTTTTCCCCTTTAAGAGAACACAGAGCCTTTCCCACTCCCTCTTGGAACCAGGCAGAAAAATCTCCTGGTGGGCAGGATTACATGAGATTACTCAGCTTTCCCCAAAATAGAGCTGAAGGCTTGGGTCAAACTGAGGTTTTGTGTGAGCCTTTCCCAGTGATTTATGACAGATGTGGTAGCCCAGTTCGCCCTCTTCCTTCCCTTCCTGGACCAGAAGCTGCCTCTTACCTTCATTCCGGCCCTTAAGATTTCCAGGGACACAGTTTCCAGAGACGAGGAACCTCGGTTCAGGTGGCTCTGGCTTGGTGGGAGCCTAGCACATCCTTTGGGGCTGGATCTGCTTTCCCAAGCTTTTTTGATCTGCCCTGAGAAACTCTTGGAGCCATTGTGACTTGGGAGAACGGCAGCAGGAGGCCCTAATGGGTCTTAAGCCAGTCTGGCCCCTTTCTCAGTTTCCTAAAGGCTCGTTCCACTCTGGATCCTGTGCCCAGCGTCCTAGTGGCCCTCTGACCAGGACCTGTCCTTCAGTCTCAAAGCTGGCCTGTACTTTTCAGAAAGCAAAATCCTGAACACCAGAGGATGTCGATAGATACAGGGTTTGACTTTAAGCCAGGAAGATGTGTTCCAGAATTCCTAGCAGTCCTGCTGCACACAGAAGTTCCCCCAGAGAGAAGCCATATCCTTTCAGCTGGTGTCTCTGTAGGGGACCTTCTCCTTGGAGAAGCTGGTGGCAGAGAAATGAATTTTAAATAAATCATTCCTTCAATATGCCTTGGACCCTTACAGCTAGCATGATCCTCTTCTTAGCCATTTGCCACCTCAAAAATCCCCTAGGATATAAACCTGAAGGTCTGCATGAAGATTAGAGTCTACCAGTGTAGCCTTGTGGCAGTCATGGGGGGGGGGGTTGCTGCCTGGCCAGGTTCCCCTGAGCTGTTAGATCCCAGGCCATTTGCAGAAACTAGAAGCCTAAGTCCAGAGCAGATTCTGGAATACAACAGGCCAACAAGCAGAGCTCATCTGGGAGCCCAGCCGGTGGAGCCTCTTTGAAAAGTGCGCTAATTGTCATAGGTACGGGCTTATTGAGTGTCAGCGGTAGGGCTGGGGCTATGTTCAAGGCCACAGGGTTCAGTCCCCAGCTCCATAAAACAAAACCAAGGGCCAATGCTAGACAGGAGTGTCTATGTCTTCTAACAGCCGTCTGTGGGCATCACTCGGAGTGTTCTGGTGTAGTAGAAAAGAGGCCCAAGGATCTGGATTTCCAGTAAGTTCTCAAATGATGCTAATACTGAAGGACCTGCTCTTTGGAAACACAGCTGGGAGCTGGAGAGATAGCTCAGCTGTTAAGGGCTAGGCTCACAACAAGAATAAGAGAAGACAGTGTATTAGACCACCTCTTTAAAGGTTCAGAAATCAAGGCCCTGACATATTTCAGGAAGGAAGACTAACTCAAAGAGGTCGCCAAGGGGTAGCTCGTGGAGCTGGAAATCAAAGGTCTCATATATTTGGGTTGGTAACACTCTGCCACCTAGCTCTCCCTGTTGGCCACCATGGCCTGTTGGGCACCGTCTGGAGACAGCTGTGACTTGGAAAACCGGGTTTGTACCCATAGCTGCCAGTTGGTGCTAGAAGCGGAAGTGGCATGTTTTGGCATATCCTGGCCTCCAGGTTGAAAACTGTTTATTTGAACAATTAAGAACACAGCTCCAGCTTAACCACAAAACCAAACAGAAGCCTTTATCTTGGGTAGCACGCTGTTAGTTTCCTCCTGTGCCCTGGCGTGTGTGTGTGTGTGTGTGTGTGTGTGTGTGTGTGTGTGTGTGTAGTGGGCTACGTGGGTGGGGCGGGGTGGGTCTGGGAAGGACACTAGCAGCCTTCACCTACACTCCTGCTTTCCGGTCAATCAGGTGAACAGGGTCAAAGCTCCTTGGTTATCCTTGGTGTTGGCGACAGGGTAGGGAACGAGGGTGCTGGGGAGGGCCCCAAGCTTTTTCATTAAGGACCCTAAAGTCTCCGGTGGCCCTGGAGGCGAGTATGGGGCTGCTTGTGTAACTGATCAGTAATGGCAACACCATCTTCCCTTGCTCCAGAGATCTTGTCTCAAGCTATCTCCCTTCCTGGCTTCAACCAAAATATGGGTAGACTCACACCCTCTGGGGCCTCCACAGTTCATTGGAAGATAAGGAATATATTTGCTTACAGTTCTTGGATCTGAAGCAGAGCCCATAGCAAGAGAGCCTGCCCGCCCCCCCCCCCCAGGCCCCAGGACCTCAACTCCCACTGAGGATCCAACTCCCACTGAGGATCCTGGTTGGGGGAGGGAATCCTAAAGACAATAGCCTTCTGGCTACCCCACTCCCACCCACTCCCAATCAAAGCAAAGCAAACAAACACCAGGCCCTTGAAAAGAGTCATTCTGAGAAGTTGTTTCTGTTGACTAAACATTGGCTCAGTTACTCCACCGATATGAGGGCCACGGGGACTTCTGAGAGAGGGGCCATGTGCTGGGAGGGAAATGAGGCAGGTCTGGAAGGAGCTACAACCAGAGCTGCACCAGGGGGGATGGCGGTGGTCAGCTGAGGGCAAGCCTGACTTAGCCTCATGCTGACTAGCCAGATGAACTCAGAGAAAAAACAACAACAACAACAACAACAAAAAACGCAAGCATAGGCTTCCTCCCTGAGCCCAACCCCAAAGCTAGGAGCGGAGCTGGCCCACACCGGTCACAGCCGGCCAGTGTTAGCCATTTCCCAGAGACTCGGTCTCCAGACTGTTACTGGGTGCCGATCGATCACTCTGATCGATTACTCTGCCTCGTTCCCGGTGCTGAGCTCTCTCGCCTTCTCTTTCTCCTTCCGGGATACAGCAATCCATCTTCAGGTCTCTCTAACACCTGTAGAATTTATCTCCAAAATCTTAGATTTTTAAAGTCCTGCATCTCATTCTGGTTCCAAATGACTCACCCTTGTCAATCTTGTTTCCCTGGTTACACACACACACACACACACACACACACACACACACTTCATGAAAACTTCTTAGGGTACGAAACAAGTCTCTTGCCTGTCACAAGCCCCTCCCCTTGTGCCCCACCTGGGTCTCCCTTTGCGGTTGACGAGCGGTTTTGGCATTGACCAGTTTCCCCGATGACCCTTTTCCTAAGAGTGCGTGTCAGAGCGGGAGGAGGGACCCCGGAACACAGCTGGACACTTTTTCTCTGCCTCAGAGGCTGCCTTGGGTTTGTCTGAGGATGGGACGCGAGGGTTAAGGGCCTGGGAGTGCCTTCTCATATGGCTTTGTGATCAGTGCGGTGGGAAGTAACCCAGGAAAGGGAGTGTAGGGTGGGAATATCATAAAACCTGTCCTCCCCTCCCTCTGCCTCAATCTCTTTCTCCTTCCCAGCTCCTGGCTCAGTTTTTAAAGTAAGAAATAGAAGCAAAGAGAATAACTGCAAAGTGCCAGAGAAGGAACGTGGGGGTGGGGAGAGGTGCAGCCAGGAGAAGGGCAGGTTGCACAGGGAGGTGAGCGTTCAGCAGTAGAATGAAGAATTCTGCATTGTTTCAAAGCCAGGCCGGTACACCTCCAGGTTTATACAGACTCCCGCGGAAGACCACACGGTCTGAGCAGTGGGAGCAAAGACTGAAGCCATATGCACATAAACCTGCGGGAATCCTACAGAAGCCCCAAGGCCAGCAGCTCAATTCAGAGTATTCGTCCCTCTCTCTTTCCCAGCCTCCAGGGTCCAACCCCACTCCTATCATGGAGTCCATCCCTTCAAGGAAACGGACAGGGGCAGGAGCAGAGGAAAGATACTTCTCTGTCCTGTGAGCATTTTCTCAGCATATGCTCCCTGTACCCTCCGCGACATCCTCCTTAACTCACGCTTTGGGGAAGGGGCCAGACTGCTGGTCAGTCAGTAATAAGAGCCCATCTGGTTTCTGGAGGGAGTGCCCAGCCCCCGGGCCCTGAGCTTAGCCTGGCACTCTTACCTCATCCCCTCATTAGAGAGCCCTCTTAAGGTGGAAATTATCATTCCTCATTTACAGAAGAGGAAAAGATCTCAGGCCAGGGGGCCTGTTCAAACCACAGGGTTCTTAAATGGCAGAGTTGGGAACTGGCATCAAAGTCCTTAGTTACCCAACCCCACCACGATTCGCTCCAGGGGGCAGGGCCTGCCTCCCTCAGAGGCCTTGTCCAGGGCAGGCCAGAGCAGACGCCCTGTCGCCAGGCCTGGCCTCTCTTTGTGGCAGTGTGGGAAGCTGTGACCCTGTTTCTGGAGGCTGTCATGCTTCCCTCAGGGGAGCAGCCGGTCCCTCTTGAGAGCAGAGGCCAGAGGCTAATCACCCGGGCAGGCCTGACTCCTCACCAGAGGTGTGAACATGCCTGGGTGTTGGGGCTGGAAGGAGGTTGCTTTAATGGACAAGTTGGAATCCGTTTGTGAGCAGTAAATTGCCCCAGTCCCCAGGGCCATTTTCCATCATAAATGTAAACTATTTGACTTTGCAGATCCCTAGTGCTGAAGCTGTAGCTGGGGCATCAAGAAAGCTAATAGAACCTGTGGGGGCGCTAGGGCCCAACCCCAACAGAAACCCCAAGCCCTCGGCTTCTCCTGCCTTCTTACCCAAAGCTCCTCCTATGAACTGCCTCCCTATGTCTGGACCATTCCTCTGGCTGCTTCCTGTATCTCACAGCTCACAGTGTTACCTCCCCATGGATCTACTCAAGGGTTTGTCTCCTGAGGGTGTGACCTGATCCAGTGGTTTGAGAGGTCACACTACATGATTTCACAGTTGCATCTGTAAGTCTTGACTTCTTTCCCATAATCCCCCTGTGAGCACCTCCACTGGGTGGCCCCCACAGGAATCTCAAGCCCATTTTGTCCAACTTGAATTCAACATCTCGTAGCCCCATCCCACTGACAGGACCAAGGCCTGTCTGGAGGTACCTGTGGCTCCTTCATCTCTTATTCCCCAGGTAGTCCCAGGTCCCTCTTCTCAGCCTCAAGAAGTCGAGTGTCTCCATTTTTTTTTTCCTGTCTCTTCTCCATGAATTCAAAGCATAGGGAGGGGCATTTATGGCACGAGCTTCCTGACTGCCAGCCTCTTCTAGTTGGTGTGACGTGTGGCCCTGAGTATTTATCCCAAAAGCTAGGCTCAAAGGATGTTGTTTCCCAGCTTAAACACTCCTGGTGTCTCCTTGAAGTCTCCAGAGCATCAGTCACCCCCACAGTCCCCTGAGGGCCAGGCTCCCAAGCCAGTTTGCCCTCTCTTGCTTCTTAGACCTTACATTGCAGTTACTCTAGACGGGTGAGTCTCAATCTGTGGGTCATGACCCCTGAGGAGATCAAACAATACTTTTATTGGGGGGTCGCATATCATATATCCCGTATATTAGATAATTACTTTACAATTCATCACAGTAGCAAAATCGCCTGCCTCTTGGGACCCTTTTCTTCCTTCTGGGTTGCCTCTTCCAGCCTTGAAAAGGAGGGCACGTGCCCAGTCTTATTGTGACTTGCTATGCTGGGTTTGGTTGGTGCCCCTAGGCCTGCCCTCTGCTGAAGGACTGGATCTGGGGGAGGGGATGGTGGGAGGAGGGACTGACTGGGAGGAGGGACTGGGAGGAGCGGAAGGAGGGGAAATGGTGGTCAGGATATAATATGTGAGGGAAGTTGGTTGTTTTTTGTTTTTTTTTTTTTTTTAAGTAGCAAAATTTAAAGGAACAAAATTGCAGTCGTGAAGCAGCAACAATAATAATTTTATGAGGAATAAATAATGAGAAACTGTGTTAAAGGGTGGCCACAGCATTAGGAGGGTTGAGAATCACTGCTCTAGACAATGCCATCTCTATCTGTCCTGTTCCCTCCCTTTGTCCAAGGTCCAGACAGACATCACACGTCCAACCCAAAGGTTGGGAAAGAGCAAGGCATCTCACTTCTGCCACCCCTCTGTAGGTTTAACCTTGGGGCTGGTTCATTCCTTACTCCTTGTACCTTGCTTTACCAGTCTGTGAAATGGGGAAGTCGTAGCTTGGGTGTTGTGTAGAGAAATCCAGACAGGTGAAAGCCCTCAGGACCGTAGCTGGCGAGTGGCAAGCACTTTGGAGTGAGTCTGAAGATCCCAGGTGATGCCTCCACCGATTCCCCCGAGCTGCCTCAACCCCATCCTCGTCCACCCTGCCATAGCTTTTCTACTCCATCCATCCTTCCATGTCTACCTCGTTCTTAGAGTAAAAGTCTTTGAAAGCAACTGGATAATTGTAAGAAACACACTGGGTCAAACAAGGAGGTGAGGTCACAAAGTACATTGACAGGTCTTACAGTAGCCAAACCCAGGGATATAACAAACCCTCAGGACATGGCCACTAGCAACTGGTCATACCTCCTGGGCCGTGTTCCCACCCCAAAAGTTCTGCCTTCATTTTAGATGGAAGTGAAGTGGGTGGATGCAAGCAGACAGAAGCTTTGCAGCTCCCGGCGTAGCTGAAACTCACTGCCCACCAGACTTATGAGTACACGCCACAGTCCAGTATAGAGAGATGGACTTTGTCTCTCTGTCTCTCTCTCTCTGTCTCTGTCTCCCCAATTCTAGTTCAAGCAATCTCATTAGCCTTTCTAGGCACAAGGACAGGGGTCATGTGATACAGAATGACTCCCAACGTGCCCTAATTTTTATCAAAAGACTGTAAGATGGATCAGTAGGTAACGGCACTTTCTGTGCCAGCCTGGTGACCTACAGCAGATCTCGGGACTCACATACAAGTAGAAGGGGAAAATGAACTCCACAGAGTTGCACTCTGACCTCAGCACACCTGCACACTGGCCACACAGACACAAATGAGCAAATTAATAACGTGTAGGCTATGGGTACGTTTAGAGACATCTACACCTGGGACATTTGAACCCCTTCCTCCCAATGCTTCCTTTGTCTTTTTTAGTACAAAGATTGTGTTTCATGGCATTGTTTGCTTCTGTCGCAGACTAAGTTCTAGTCTGTCACTGTCACTAAAAGGAGACGCCCTTTTTGGTTTGCCTCTAAATAGATCTGTTTGCCCAAATCAGGGACTGTGGAGTATGCCTGTGTGTGTTGCTTGTTAATCTTCTGCAGTTGTCTCTTTCAGCTAAGTGGGAACCGAAGGATGTCTATGAGTCGGACTCTTACCGGGATCACATGGGTTCCTGTGTGAAAATCGGTGAGAATGGCTCCTGGTAAACACTTTGCTGAGCATAGCTATGGTGAAGACAGATGAAGGAGATGGAGGTGGCAAGGCCAGAGCTAAACCCTGCATTGATGGTTTGGGAGAAGCCGTGTACTGAGAATGACCTGGTCCCTGAACCATCTGTGATCTCTTGATGACAAACTCTTGACTATTTACCCAAGATTTATAAAAATCTGTCTTGTTTAAGCCACCATTTGGGGTTTTCAGTCCCTTGTGACCATGTCTCCTTCTCCTCACAGGAAGCCTTTTCAAGCTATCTT
>NC_034607.1:49637767-49639529 GCF_900095145.1 Mus pahari
AGCCAGTGCTCTTAACCTCTGAGCCATCTCTCCAGCCCAGATATGAATTTTTTTTACCTACATATATGTCTGTGTACCACATACATGCCTGATAGCTACAGAGGCCCCAAGAGGGTATCCAGTCACCTGAAAATGAACTCACAGACAGGTGTGAGCGGATACCTGGAACTGAACCCAGCTCCTTGGGAAGAGCGGCCAGTGCTTTCAGCCTCAGAGCCATCTCTGCATGGTCTGTGGGTTCTTAAAGGTCTTTCTGTTCTAAGATGTAATGACTTTTGGACCATATTCTCCTTCTTGCCTGAAGGCCTGCTTAAGTATCAAGTTTAAGGTAAGATCTCAGGAGGGACTTCCTGTGTTATCTCCTTCCTTCTGGAATCAAACAGGCACGGCCACTGAGAGCAAATGTTCTTATCGCCAAAGACCTTCCCTTAAGGAGGCCAGGAGGCACACGGGGCCTTCAGCATCACCATCGCGAGCATTCTATCTCCTTCCTTTCCTTCTATTTTTTAATTTATGTCCATATGAGTTTTGTGTGAATATTTGCCTTGCATATGCAGGTTCCAGAAGAAGCCAGAGAAAGCTATTGGATCTCCTGGGGGCTGGGCTTAACAGAGCTGTGGTCCTTCTATGTAGTGCTGGGAACCAACCTCAGGTCCCCCAGAAGTGCACTTAACCTCTGAGCCACCTCTCCCACCCAGCATCACTACTGCCTAGGCTTATCTGCTCTTGTTAGCTCGAATGGGCCCTGGAGGGTCTGCTCTGGCCTGGCTGGCCTCGTTTCCCAGTTCTGCCTGGAAAACACAGCTGGCCTTCCATAAACTGACTCAACATCCATCTTAGACTCAGCCCCAGTCCCTCCCCGGCTCTAGGCAGCCAGTCCCAAGGATCCAGTGAGGACCACAGAGGTCCTGTCTCTGCTCAGGAGGATTCATTGCTGATCTAAGATAGCCAGACCAGAAACTCTGCAAAATGCAAACGCAGGCACTTTCAAGCACAGCCTCATGGTTTCAGTCCCCACGGCCTCGTTCCGCCAAACGCAGTAATGGCCAGATGGAAGAAATTCATCTCAGCAGGAACATATGTTTCCCTCTGTGACTTCTCCCGGGGCCCAGGTCAACAGCACTGAAGAAACTGCCTGGAACCAGGCTAGGGCAGGAAGCAGGATCTTGGAGACTGGAGCCAGAAAAGAGAATTCTAACCATAAGAGTCTGAACCTTGAACCCCAGGACTAAAAGGAAATGTGGCTTGTTTAGGGGCCACGTTCTAGATAAATCCAGGGGAAATATTTGGCCTGGATTTGAAATTGAATTGTGATCAGGGGTCCAAACGCTCTTGGGTTTTTAAGGAGATGGCATTCATATTCCCAGCATTCACCATGTTCCCAGCATCCACCACGTTCCCAGCATCCTCCACGTTCCCAGCATCCACCACGTTCCCAGCGCTCACCTCAGGCTGAATTCCTGCATGCCTGCCTCTGTCCCTCTATGCTTTGGGCCACAGGATAAAATAATGGAGGTGTGACTGGACACATGGATAGAAACAATAATTCATTCTTTCATATTTTCCTGAGACCCCTAAGCTTCTGCATCCTGCCAAACTTAGTTATTTCTCCCTTAGCACATTGAATCTGTCACTAGGAATGGCCTGTGTGTCTGTACCCCAATCACATCCTCCCCAGCTACAATGTGGATCTATACTGTCCTCCCTCCCTCCCTCCCTTCCTCCCTCCCTCTCTCCCTCCCTCCCTTTCCCTCCCCTCCCC
>NC_034607.1:49639620-49646417 GCF_900095145.1 Mus pahari
CCCTCCTTCCCTCCCTTCCTCCCTTCCTCCCTTCCTCCCTTCCTCCCTTCCTCCCTTCCTCCCTTCCTCCCTCCCTCCCCTCCTTCCCTCCCCTGGAACACTCAGGATCCTCTCCTTTGAGCTTTTTACTCTTGGTGACTGAACTACTAATGTAGCATCAGTCCACATTGATGAAAATGAGTAACATTGTGACATTGTCCATTATCTCATACATGTCCATTATCTCATACATTTATAAAGTATCATTTGACAAAATTACAATTTATAATTCTAATTTTTATTGTCCATCCTGGAATATATATGTATATATAGAGAGTATATATATATATATATATATATATATATATATATATATATATGGAGAGAGAAGGGGGTTATAGATAGAGAAGAGCTAGAGAAAGCAGAAATAAGACAAAATGTAGATTGGTAATCCTGCATCAGTATCCTGTTGCAATAAATCTCCAATCCCAATATGCCCATGCAAAAACACACACCTACACAACTTTATAAGCTGCACGCCTAGTTTGGGCAGATCTACCACTACACTACTCTATTCCGCAGCTGTGAGATCCCTGGCTAATTGTGGCTTCTTAGGGTCATGAGGAGATTCTGTACCACCTTCCTTCCTCCTCCTCTTCTTCCTTCCTCTCTTCCCCTACTCTCTAAAACAAACAGCACCAGGGCCATCCACACAGTATCCCTCGTGCAGGCATAGTACTGTGCCTGAGCCTCACAGCTGAGACTGATGAGTCCAAAGCTATCCTGGAAGAAGGGGACAGTGAGATGGAGAAATGGAGAACAGCTGGCTGGGCTTGGCCCGTCTGGGGTGGCTTTATTTTCCTCCTTTTTTTCCTTTTTTTTTTTTTTTTTTTTTTTTTGGAGGGGGTGTCTTTATTTTCAAGAGTTAAGGCAGAGGAAAACTTCATTTTTATGCCAATAGTCTAGGAAATCTGTCTATCATCATTGCTGGTTTCTTGAAATGTCAGACAACAGTTTTGGTCTCATTTTTATACAAGCAACTCCATTTGGGTTTGGTCTGGTATACTGGGGCCTAATGCTGTAGCAGAACATAAAACAAAAAAAAACAAGGACCGTCTGTAATTTTTATTTGAATATTCTGTGCCCAGACACTTTAAAAAACAAACAAACAAACAAAAAACCAGAGTTTTTCCGTGTAGCTTGCCTGCCCTGGAACTTGCTCAGTAGGCCAGGCTGGCCTCAAACTCAGAGATCCACCTGCCTCTGCTCCTGAGTGCCAGGACTAAAGGTGTGCACCACCACCACTTGGCTTATTGCCACCCCCCAACCCACTTTTTAAATATAGAATCTTGATATGTAACTTCAGCTAGCCTTGAACTTGAGACAATCGTCCTACATCTGCCTCCGTAGCATCAGGATTACAGGTGCGAGGCACCGTGCACAACTCACAAACACACTTTTTTTTTTTTTTGAGACATGGTCTCACTGTATAGACCAACCTGGCTTTGAACTCACTGAGATCTGCTTGCCTCTGATGCAAGCATGCTGCCATATCTGGCCCCAGCTCTTTAAAATGGTTCTTTCCAATAAAAGTTTAAAGTGAAACATGCATTTAATGTAGAATTTTTCCACTAGTCACATTTTAAAAGTACAAATAAACCCAAGGAAACTTAATTTTAGCAGCATGCTTTTATTGAACTCAATATATAAAAATGTAACTTTAATATGGAATCATTATAAAAATTATTTTGCTTTTTGGCCAACTTTTGATATCTTTTTTTTTTTTCATTCTTACCACCAATGTTAATTTGACTGCTAAAAATTTTACAGCAACCTTATCTGTGTTAGGCTTAATGACTTCTGTAACTTCCACGGGACCTTCCCTTTGACAGGCTCCTAAATGGAGCCGGACAAGCCGGGGCATTCTGGGAGTTAAGCAGCTCCCAGGGCAGTGAGCTCAGAGTCCTTGGTGAGGAGTTGACAAAGGACACTCAACCCATTGTTTCCCCAGAGAAGGGCTCCCACTCCGGAGGCTGGGCTGGAAGAGCTGGGTTCTCAAAGGGAGAGAAGCTGAGAAGCAGCAGGGCAGGGAGAGCCCCCTCTTTCTGTAGAGTAGAAGTAGGCAGGGCACAGAAAGGGAGACAGGTGGGTCTCTATGGGCTCCTTAAAGCGTTCAAGCAGATGGTTCTCCAGTGTCACAAGGTGGCCTGGCGTGCTTCTCAAGGGCATTTCTCCTGAGCTGGAACAAGATAATTGTTCCTAATACCAGATGTCCTGACCACCCACCATAGGTGGATTCAGAGGCCCCAGGAATTCCATGTCCTCCAGGAAGCCTACCCTTTAACATGTCTTCTAACTCGCATGCAGTCTAGGATCAATGGACAGAGGCCAGAAGGAGGGTAACCAACCTGCACAGAGGGGCGGGACAGTCGCTCCCTGCTGGTATAGACAGACTACAGAGGCCCAAAGAAAGTCAGAGGTCAGCTTAGATCAACCCTCAGGTAGTTAAAAGGAGCAGACCAAACACAATGTGTGTGTGTGTGTGTGTGTGTGTGTGTGTGTGTGTGTGATGGGGAGGATCCTGGTTGTCATGGTACTGAGGCCCCTGAGCCAGGCCATGAAGGCTGAGCTCAAGCAGGGGTAAGGCTTTGTGAGGAAACTGCAATGAAAGGCCAGCCGTCATCGAGAGGTCCCCGCAGCCAAAGTGAAGAGACCCTTAACTAGGACACCGGCACCCAAGCATCTTGACTGTAGAACCTGAAGGTGCCATGGACTTCCTGTTCCTGTTAGGGATGCTGGGGCTGAAGCCCCTGTAGCCCAAGGCCACCATATTCTTATAGAAGAGAGACCAAAGCCAACTCAAAGTCAAGCTGGAACTAGGCTAGTCCCTCAGGCTTTCTCATTGGTTTTCCATCCCACGTGGTCCCCCATCCCACGTGGCCCCACATCCCATTGGTCCTACATCCCACGTGGTCTCCCATCCCACGTTACCCCACATCCCATGTGGTCCCCCATCCCACGTGATCCCCATCCCACATGACCCCACATCCCATGTGGTCCTACATCTCATGTTCTATCTTTCATCCTTTCCCAGGATTGAGCTCTTTTTTTTATGATTCCCTTTTCCGGTTAGGAAATATTTCCTGTGCATGGTTGATGTTAGAAGCATCAGGGCAAACTCCTAGAATGGTTGATCAGGTGTCACCAGGTATCTGCAGACTAGGGGCACAAAACAGGCAAAAGTCACAGGCTATAGGTCTTTGAGATGGCTGCAGTCGGGTGGCGGCATTTGAAACATGGACTCAAGTTGACAGGGCTGACCCCCTGATGGCCTGCTTTCTGCTCACCCTGAGTTTGTAGTCACAATACAAAACTCTGGCACCAGGTGGCAGTGCTGCTCCGTCCTGAATCCAAGATGGCCTGCCGTGAGATGTTCTGCAATGCATTCATTCGTTCATTCGTCCCACGAGTATTTATTGCGTGTTTACAATGTGCTGAAAACATTTCTAGATCCTTAGGATACAATATTCAGTGCAGGAAAGAACTGCCCTCTGGGAGCTTCCTCCTCAAGCAAAAGACAGCGAGTAAAAGAGAAACACATCTGAGGTGTGGTGAAAGAGAAAACAGAGCCTGGGGGAGAAAGCAGGGAGTGTGGAGTCAAATCCCACGTCACAGATGAGACGAGCGGCATTGAAGGAGGGGGCGTCTGCAGGGATGGGGCTTACTGTAGTGTGGGTTCGTTAATATATCCCTTACTTGTCTTGCTGCGCTGATAAAACGTCTCAGAAACGGAACTTAAGGAAAAAGGCTTTATTCTGGTTCATAGCTTGAGGGTGCCGACTGTCCGTCTGTGTCAGGGAAGTCTGGTGGCAGGAGTCTGAGGCGCCCGATCTCACCGCATCCACAATCAGGAAGCAAAGAGACAACAGATGCTGCAGCTCACCTTGCAGGCTCCTTTTCCATTCAATGTTTGACCTCAGTCCATGCGATGGTGCCACCCACTCTCGGGTGGACCTTCCCACCTTAGTCAGCCTTGTCTAGATAAGCCCTCACAGACATGCAGAGATTTGTTTTCCTTGGCGAATCCTAGTCCAAGGAGTTACAGTCAAAATGAACCATCACGATCGCATGTGTCGGATGAGGAGACTAACAGTCAGAGAGGAACAGACACTGTCCAAAACGAGAAATCTAAATTTGGAGGGCTCTTTGTCTCGCCTGTCCTATCCTGATGTCCCATTCGGTCCTGGGACCATGTCCCCTCAATGTGGCAGGCCTATCAAATCCTGCCTGCTTTCCTTTCTAGGCACATTTTGTGACCAATCTTGAGTTATTGTGTGTAGTTACTGAGGTCCTGAGAGTAAAATATTGGTCAGGATGTATATCAACCCCACCCCCATGCTGCCCATCATCTATGATACTTGAGAAGGGATGGATCTCTGGAGTTCTAGAAAACAAGGAAGTCCCGACACAGAGGGTGACTGGTACCCGACGATACCTCAGAGGTGAATGAGTGACTGTAACAGAATGCCACAGGTGGGTGGTTTACCATGAAAGGAAAGTTACTTCTCACAATTCAGGAGACTGAGACTGAGCTATCCGAGAGACCTCCTTGTTACATCATAACATTGTTGGGATATATATATATATATATATATATATATATATATATATATATATATATAATATATGTATATATTATATATATTATATATATTCATATATATATGAATATTCATATATATATATATGAATGACAGAGACAGAGAGGGAGGGAGACAGAGACAACAAACTTTTATTTTATAACAAGTCCATTTCAGAGGGAACTAGTCCTTCTACTTTCTCAACAATGGCATTAATCCACTCATAACAATAGGGCTCATGACCTGTTCACATCTTAAAGGTCCTGCTTCCTGTCCTTGCCCAGCGGTAGCTACATTTCAATAACTGTCACATCGGGGAGAAGACATTGAAACACTGTCAGATGGAGCACTGTGATGATGGAAGCAGTGTGTGTGTGTGTGTGTGTATGTGTATGTGTATATATGTATGTGTGTGTATGTGTATGTGTATATATGTATGTGTGTGTATGTGTATGTGTATATATGTATGTGTGTATGTGTATATATGTATGTGTGTGCGTGCGTGTGTGTGTATGTATGTGTGTGTATGTGTGTATATGTGTTATGTGTGTGTATGTGTGTGTGCGTGCGTGCGTGTGTGTATGTGTGTGTGTGTGTGTGTGTGTGTGTGTGTGTGTAGCTTTTTTCCTTGCCCAGAGTGCTTGTTATTAGAGACCTGCTATTTGTTTGGCTTTTGAGACATTTTTTTTTTTTTTTTTGTCTACTATGAAGCCCTCATTGGCTTTGACCTTGCAGCCCTGCCTTGAGCTTTCCTGTTTGGGTAGCCCGAGAACATGTTCCCTTTACTCGAAGATTGGTTCTGAGATAAAGACGCATTACAGGTAAAGTCATGCTTATGGTTCAAGCTGCAGGAGCCAAAGACTCTCTTTCTCCATTGCTCTGGGTGATAAAAGACCAGGCCAGTACAGAGGTTCTGGAATCAATGTCCAAGGCCCACGGAGGAGTTGTTGGCAAGATGATGCTAACTTGTAGGGGAAACAGACCAAACAAGCAAAGAAAATCACACTCTCCTGCATCGTTCAGATCTCATGCAACTTCAGGGCTTGGCTTGGCTAGCTCTGTGACAAAGGCCAGCAGATTATCCTTCCATGGTGACCCAGCTTGAGTGTGTGTCTTTTAGAACAGAGTTCTGAACAATAAGTGATGCTTGAACTAAAATACACTGTGCATTCTCACGTCAAAGCTGAGAAACTGGAGTAAAGTGGTGAGCCAGTGAGACCCTAGTTCCATTCCCCGTCCTCTAAGCACACTGTCTGCCGGGTAGAGCTGACTTCCAAGTAACTACAGAACAGCTCAGTGGGAGGCTAGCTCACGTTTGTGCAGGTAACTACAGAACAGCTCAGTGAGAGGCTAGCTCACATTTGTGCCCTTTCTCAAGGCTGGGGCTTATCAGAGAGGAGGCGGAAGCAAAATTTCCTTCAGCCTTCTTGGCTTTTGAGTTCTTGAGGTTTGAACTTTCCTTATCACGAAGAGGGAAGGAAGTCTTTGGTCCCCGTTTCCGGCTGAATGGAGACGTTGTCAGGCTTCTGTGATTCGGGAGGTGGGAGCCATTGGTGGGAGAGCAGGTGCCTATGGATAGGGCCATGGGAGAGGCATGGCCTTCAGGGCTCTGAGACCTTCGGGACTGTACAGACGCACCGGAGAGTCTGAGCCAAGGACCAGGATCTGTCTCCATAGACTTCGAGCGGACAGACCCTCCACAGTAGCCCGGGCTGCCCGGGGTCCTTGAGAGATGTGCTTGGGTACCAAGGCTCAGGAAGCCTGGAGAAAGTCCCCAGTTCACATCTGCCTTGAAGTGCCTCAGATCCCCGTGTGCAATCTCTAGGGACGACTACCGATTGACAACCAAGTCCCCATTGTCTGTTTCTGTCAGTCGTTGGGTTTTAGCTAGACAATTTGGAAATTTTAAGAAAATTTTTATAAAGTTGGAGAGACAGAGACAGAGAGAAGATGGGATGCGTGCAAGTAGAGGACTGAGGACAACTTTTGAGACAGTCTGTCCAGCCCTCTTCTTCCATCTTTAAAACTGAGCAGGATACTCCAGATTAGCTGGCTCCGAGCTTCTCGCCAATGACTCCTGCCTCTGTCTCTGTATCTCTCTCTGTCTTTGTCTCTGTTTCTCTCCCTATGTCTGTCTGTCTGTCTGTCTCCGTGCGCGTGTGTGCACATGCACACACG
>NC_034607.1:49646506-49651012 GCF_900095145.1 Mus pahari
CCCACACACACACACACACACACACACACGCCCCTGCTGTAGTAGCGCTGCCATTACAGGTGTAATCCATAGCCCCCTGCTTTTTACAAGGGTTCCAGGGCTTGTACTCAGGTCGCCAGGCCTGTGGGACAAGAGCTTCCATTTGCTGAATCATCTCCCTGGCCAACCACACTTTTTGTATGCTAAACTTTCTGACTTAATTTGTATTATATTTAATTTCTTCTTAATCTTTACTTCTTAAAAGTGAAATTTCTGAGCTCCATGAGTCTGGAGAAGAGGATCCAATCACTTCAGGAGAAGTAAATGCTATTTTTTTTTTTTCTCTCTGTGGGTTTTTGCTGTAGGCTCTCTCTTGGCGTCAGGATAGGTTAAATGGAGTGTTGGAAATCTTGCTTCCTGCGGTTGATTGTTTACATTATTTATTTGTTTTGTTTTGCTTGGGTGTTTTGTTGAGACCAGATCTTGGGGGTCTTGATAGAAAGTGGATTCCAGCCTTTGTTTCCGGCTTCCCGTGAGTGACATTCACCGTGTAAGGCCATAGCCAGCTTTCTGTCTGGGTGAGCAATCAGAAGCACTGATTTTTGAGCCAAGGTCTCAGGCTTTCCTGATCCTACTAGCTTCTCTCACTAGAGGAAGAGAGCAGTGCACCGGGACTCTGATTGGTGCCATCATGTCCACTCCTGCCCAATGTCCAACCTAGACCATGTCATTTAATCCCTCTCCAGCCTCAAGGGGCAACTATCACCCACGATGAGCAACTGACACGGGACAGATTGATTTACTGTCCAAAATTGTGGTGAACGACGTCATTGACGTTAGCGTTGTGGAAGAACTCACTATCCCAAGCAATGCGGAGCATGACTCCGAATAAGACAGAAGACAGCCTTGGGTCAGGGAGGGACCATCTGGATGGAACACCAGGAGAGGATCGGGGAGCCACTGCAAGATTCTCAGTATGGGGGAGAGAGAACAGGGAAGGCGTCCCCCTGCCTTTGGGGGGGTGGGGTGGTCAGGGACCCTTGGCCAGAAAACATGGAGGCAGACTGGCAGATGAACAACAAGGAACAGAGCCTTCCAGCAGGGACTTCCTGTGGCCGCACTACACAAAACCCACAGGAAGGAAGGAAAGGCTGTGGTACAGACTCAGCCTGGACCATAAGGACCTTAATTTAGAGCACACATCCCGGAAGACGCTAGGAAACTGCTAACGATTATATCTCGCCCTGTAAGGCTCTGTCTTACGGTGGCCCATCCAGCTAGTTTCTTATTTGCCCCTCCAGGGCTAAATGTGCTCTGCTTCTGAGAACATTATTCACAGACAGAAAGCAAGAGCCAGCTCGCTCAGCAGAAGAACGTGAGCCCTCTTCTCAGTTATTGTATTGGGTGACATTTGCTGGTTCTGAGGTGAATGTTCCCCTCCGCGTCTGGCTTTACCAATATTTTAAGTAACTTCTCACCAGCTTGCTAGCGCTGAACCATGGCTTGCTCATGCGGGCAGCTCGGCGATGTTTCTCTTTCAGCACCTTCACAGTGCCACGGTGCTTCCTGGTGGAGGCCTCTGGGTCCCTCTAACTACCAGGGACAGTCCCTAAGACCAGAGCTGTGTTCGCCCTTCAGCCAGAGAGCAGGCACACCACGAGAGCCCAGGATATAGATGTGTGGTATATGTCTCCAGTCACAACTGCTGAAGACAGCAGTTTGGAGAGGCCACTAAGTTCCAGAGCATGGCCTTTTCTGGGCATGCACACGCATGAGCATGTGTGCAGTGAGCATGTGCACGTGTGTGTGCATGCATGGGCATGTAAGGGCCAGAGGTCAGCATAAGATATATTTGTCTAGTGATATATATATATATATATATATATATATTTGAGGCAGGCAGCGTCTGTCACTGAAACTGGAGCTCACCAATCCAGCTAGACCATAGACTGACTGGCCAGCAAGCCTCAGGGATCGCCAACCTTCGCCTCCCTAGCGCTGGGATCACGGACTTGTGCAGATGCGTTCGGCATCTTTTGTGGGCGCTGGGATCCAAACGCAGACCCTCACGTGTGTACGGAAGTCACTTTACCCACTGAGACATCCCCACAGCCTCAGGAGCGAGCCTTTCACGTGCTCCACGCCCTCATACTGTCTTATTAGCAAGACCAATGGCAAAGCAAGAGACGCAGCAGCTGCCACTGAAAGACGAGGAGCCAGAGGGAATGTGCCCTGGACAGGGTAGCCAACCTTGAGTAGGCAGCAAGACTGGGAAGTGGGCTTTCTGACTTTGAAACAACCCGCCCCCACCAGGAGGCTAAACTCCAGGGAGGTCAGAGGTCAGGGAATTTTTTTGGATCGCCCTGGGGGATGGGATGAACCTTCCATCCAACCCCTCTCCCACTCACTGCCCAGCCTCCTCCGCAGGGCATATGGCTTCCAGCTCTCAGCTGGATCTCAGCAGCAGGAATGTTCTTGTGGTTTTCCTGTTGGAATTCCATGAAAAGCGCTTTCATTCTTTCAGCTGTGAGCTTCTGGAGTTTGTGGGGTGCGGAGTCCAGGGGGGGATTCCCAAGCCCAGCCCTCCCAGAGCCTCTAGGCATCTAATTAGTGTAGAAGCCCAGCCTGGAGCAGTGACCTGTGAGCACCAGCATCAGCAACAGGGAGTCATGAGCTAAGTCATAGCCATTTCCACTTAGCCACTGGAAATAGGCTGTACTTACAGGGGGCCAGCCCTGAGCCAAGGAAGGAGGCAGAATGGGGTGGTGGTCAGGTGGGGTCATACCTGGGCCTGGGGTCTAGTTACTTACCAGGTAGCTGCCTGATTCTCCCACACTCTAAGCCTCAGTTTCTTCTTAAGTGTGGCAAGGAATATCTACATCAGAATTGTTATTACAGAGAATCACAAGCTAGGTCCTCTCTCTTTTCCCTGATCCCTGGGCCCTTGCTACCTCCTTGGTGTTTATCTGGTCACCCACTGCCTTCACTGGGCCTTTGGCTTCCAAGTAGTTCCTCTATCCCAATTCTAGGACCCCCTTGTTCCTAAGAACATTAAATAGGTGTCAATGGTGACAGCTGAAGCCCCACCCACCTGTAGGCACTCCAACCCCATTCTTATAATGCTTGACAGGCTCAAGGGTTTGCTTTAGACCAGCAGGGTACTTGGGGAAAGGAGAGAGAGAGAGAGAGAGAGAGAGAGAGAGAGAGAGAGAGAGAGAGAGAGAGAGAGAGAGAGACCAGTTGACATGAGTGATTTGACCAAGTCAGTGGCCCGGTGAGCCTCCCATTCTGCCCATCTCAGGAGAGCAGCCTGGAAAGCTGCCCCACCCCCTCTTCTTTGCCATCTCCATCATCCACGCCCTCTCTCATCTCACCCTCTTCCCCACCTCTGTCCCTCACACCCTCCCCACCCCACTCCCTTCCTCCTCCTCCTCCTTCTCCCAGCCTCTTTTTATTTCTCTGGGCACACAAATGCTCACTTCTCTGAGCTCTTACCCAGCATACATGAGCAGTTGGGGCACATGCCACACCACCTCATCTAGAGGAGAAGGTGATGCTCAGAGGAGATTTTAGCACATGGTTTCTATGGCAATGTAGAATGTGGGTGTGAGACCAGCGATGCCCTCCTGTGGATAGTAAATCTGAACTGTATGCAGAAGTATAGTTTCCAAAGTCTCGCTCCCGCCCCATCCCTTCCCTCCCCAGTCCCACGAGGTACCACCACTTGCTCGCTTCACTTGGAACCTCCCAGAATGCCCTAATATAAATGTGAACTAATAGGGTCCTGGGGTCACATTTCTCTACTTCCTGCCCAGAAGGATAGGGTGTCTAGAACATACAAGCTTTCCCCTCCCCGTGGACATCAGAGCTTCTCCCCGGCAATTCCTTGAGAGCCTCTCATTCCTTTTATTGCCCACCTCCTACTTAGAACTCCTGCTATGATCAGACATTGTCCTGAAGGATGCCCGTGAACCCCTTCATCCAACATGTTCCCAGCCTTAAATGACGCCGTTTCCTCAATGTGCAGGTAAGGGGACAGCCTCGTCCAGACTACATACAGTTGGTTCTGGAAACAGTGGTGCTGGGGTCTACACCTTGATGTTTGAGAATTTTCATCCCACCCACAGTGAGTGGCTTGATAGTGTACCCTCTTTGGACGCTGTCAGTTAGCATCCCCCCCCCCCCGCACTCTTTCAGCACCCACAGGCAGAACCAGGCAGAACCAGTTAAATGATCCAATACAATGTCTTTGTATCATGCCTGGCAATTAAAACCAGCCACACCCTTTTCTGGACCTGAGGTTCTGGAACTGGGGGCACACAATCTTTGTAGAGTTGTATAGGGAGGGAAACTGAAGTTCAGGGCTTAAGGCTGCTTCTCAGGCCTGAGTGGTTTAGTTCTCCTTTGGGTGAGCTTTTCTTTTCTTTTCTTTTTCTTTTCTTTTCTTTTCTTTTCTTTTCTTTTCTTTTCTTTTCTTTTCTTTTCTTTTCTTTTCTTTTCTTTCTTTCTTTCTTTCTTTCTTTCTTT
>NC_034607.1:49651107-49658740 GCF_900095145.1 Mus pahari
TCTTTCTTTCTTTCTTTCTTTCTTTCTTTCTTTCTTTCTTTCTTTTTTCACAGACTTAATCCATTTGTTTTTCTTGTATGAAAACCCTTATGTGGTAGCCACAGCTGGAGCCTGGGTCCTCTGAACAGAGACTCTGGTGTGGGTTTTCACAAGATGATCAGTGAATTCCTGATAAGGAGACTTGGTGAAGACCGTCTCTTTCCAGAGGTCGGGGGTCAGGTAGCTGTAAGTCTTGGAGATGGCATCAGAGGTGGCCTTGGCAAAGTTGCCCAGAGTGGCAGTGCAGCCTCTGGTTGAAGTGTCCCAGTCATCTGTACCAGCCATCATCAGGAGCTTCTTGGGCACAGGAGCAGAGACAATGCCAGTGCCTCTGTGGGCAGGGATGAGACGCACCAGCACAGAGCCACAGCGGCCTGTCACCTTGCATGGAACAGTGTGGGGCTTGCCAATCTTGTTCCCCTAGTAGCCTCTCTGCACAGGGATGATGGAAAGCTTTTCTTGATGCTGTAACAAAACACTGGACAGAAGAAACTAGGAAGAGGAGGCATAATTGGCTTCACGCTTTCAGTCCCTTGTGGCTTGGCAAGCAAATATTCGATCTCTTTACATGGAGCCCGAACCAGGAAGCAGAGATCCTACACCAGCATCCAAAGCTGATACGACCAAGGCCCATCCCTAATAACCCAACTCCATTGGGCCACAGTCGCAAAGGTTCTCCAACCTCTCAGGATAGCGCCACCAGCCGAGGGACAGGTATTCAAGCATAGGCACCTGCAGAGGGCAGTTCAGGTCTAAATACAACATCCTTGGGTCTCCACCGTGTCTCCTCAGACGAGACTGACTGCCAAGGGCTCCTTTCTGAGAAAGGTTCCCACGAGGCTACAGTGGGGACTAGGCTGGTGGAAAGGGGTAATTTATGTTCTCTCCCGCACTCGGGACCTCCTGGAACCTGTCCAGTGATGCTGTGACTGCTGCCATGGTTGTGAAGACCCTCTCTCACCAGAAACTGGCTTCCAGGCAAGCCAAAAATGAGACTTAGCCTGTCCTTAGGTTGGGGGTTCAGAGGGATCCCTGAGCTTCTTATGGATGAGAAAGCCTAGGACACATCAGGAGACTGAGGACCCTGGTGGCCTCTGTGTATGTATTGGGGCGAGAGGAAGTCCACACACACCCTCAGGACATCCTTGGAGAGGCTGCAGCAGAGGTGCCATGGTGGATCAAGGTAGTCTCAAAGGCTTTGAGTTGTAGGATTCCACTAGGTCTGTGTTGTCCTCCTGGACCCTTCCTGCCAGGCTCCTCTGCCTGCCCTTCTTTCCTCTCCTCACCAATGCCTAGCCTTGCCTCCCCCAGGTACCCACCAGTGAGGGCTACCACTTCCGGACTTCTCACTCCCACTTCATACATCAGAGCTGCTGTCTATGAAGCCCTTATGGTAGGCCAGGAATTTCTGTATTATGTACACACACACACACACACACACACACACATACTCGGGTGTAGAGTGTAGAGAAGGGAGACTTCTCATGGGTCACCTATAGTAGCTGGTAAATAGAGGCCCTGTAAGCTCTCAGCCCTGGCTTGTAAATCGCTTGGCCACTAAAGAAAGAAAATCCCCACTCTGGGTGTCCCCCAAATGGCCTTCTTCAGCAGACAGCCTCCGTCTGGCTTGACACCCTAACCAGGGCAGGATTATCCCAGGAGAAGCCCCTCCCTCCTTCCTTGATGTCTCCATCTTTCTCCCATGCCTGCATTGCCTCCCTCACCTCCCATTACACTTCTAAAGCTGTCATCGCCATTCTCCACTTCTACTCCTTCCTCTGTCATCCTCTGTTACGTTTCTCCATCCTGGCAGAGTGGAGGGAGCTGCTGAGCTGTGGTATATGATCCCCTCGCAAGTCCTAAGAAACCCCAGAAAACAGCAAACTATAGTGTCCCAGCCACGGTCCTGCCAGCATCCTCGAAGGCCATCTCAGAGCCCTGAGATGCACCACTCCATGATCTGAGGAACCTCTCAGACTTCTTGTAGGGTTGACCCCAATGGACCAAACGCCTCTTCGGTCATGCTGAGGCCATCAGAGCAGGCTTGACTCTCCTTCTACAGCTGGAGTCCCCAAGTCCTGCTCTCCCTCCACAGCTGGAGTCCCCAAGTCCTGCCTTCCTCTGCTTCCTTGCCTCTCCTTTCCCAGGCCCCAGATCTGAGGCCCGTGGTCACTGCTGGCCAGCACATTGTGGCAGGGGGCTGCTTCCCAGACATACCCAGAGAGACTCCCCTCTAGGGCTAAGGGACAAGCCAGGGAAGAGGTCACCCTTGGGCAGCACAGCTCTCTTGGCGTTTCTTGAAAGTTGCGAAAATGTTGGCTTTGTCTGAGCAAGTTAAAAAAAAAAAAAAACCCATGCCACCTCCCACAGATGACTCTGTTTCTCGGGCCACGGAGCCACAGTTGGTAGACAAATAACACATTAAAAATAGCCCGTGTTTCCCAATCTTACAGCCTCTGGGGGCTGCAGGGAGAGGCCTTGGCAGAGCGGGGGTTTGCCGGCCCATTGTTTGCCTGCCTTGGCTCTGGTGGGCGTGGGGGCCGTTTGTAGGCGCAGTAATTCCCGGTCAGAAGAGGGAGGAGCGTGAGTTCTTGGCCAGGATGAGCCAGATAACACACACTTGAATGGACACGCTGTTTGCTGTTTATTTTTTCTTTCCTGGGCCAAGAAATATAGCACGCTCCATTTTGACCTTCTGTTTCTACTGACTCCCCTCCCCCCTGCTAGTTTTTTTTTTTTTTTTTTTCCAAAAGCATGCAAGGGAGACGGAGATACAAGGTCTTATTTCCATCTGGGCTCTGGCCCAAGAGCTCTGACAAAAAAAAAAAAAAAAAGTTAAGTCATATCTCCATCATCTGCAGATGGCTGTGTATTTATTTCTCACCAAAGTAAAATCCCAAATGGACTATAGATATTTGCACGAGTCAAAACTGCTTCCTCCCTGCAGACCTGGAATGGAGCTTTGATCCTTCTGAGAAAATAGAGAGGTTGGCTCCAGCCTGGCAGCCATGATGTGTCATGGACCCTGTTGGGGTGGGATGAGGTCTGGGGTCTGGAGAGAAGACCAATCAAATGAGCCAGGTGGGCACAGTGCTCAGAAAAAAAGCAGCCAGGAGGAAGCTAATTGGTGTGTGTGTGTGTGTGTGTGTGTGTGTGTGTGTCTCAGAAATTAAAACAGGAGGGGTCACTGGGCAGGTGACTGGCCCAGAGTAACCCTCTGTCGGACCACAGGCACCGTCTGAACTCTGAGCAAGCCAGTATGTGGAGGGAGAGCCAGTTTGTGGAAAATTACCCAGCCAAATCCACTGCCCCCAGACATAGAGCCCTGCTTTTAGGCATTCATCTTCCATTTTCCTTTGAACCTTAGCCCTCGACACTGAGTTTTGCACAGGGAGATAGATGGTCCTTGGACTGAGTACCTAACCTGTTTCATGGGGAGCCTAGGTTGTGCTGAGGCTGTCTAGCCCTACCACCAGGGGGGGCCCTCCTGACTAGAGGCCTCAGTGGTCCTCTCTCTTCAGAGCCCAGCTCCTGGATTCGGGGAGAAGAGCTAAGTGAGAACTGAACTCTCCAAACCAAGAGAGTGTGAAGGCCGACTGCCAACAGCATGCTTTCCTGTCTCCTCTCCTTGTCCCCCGGTCACTGACGACCAGAATGAGTTTGCATGGCTCTCTCTGTTTCTTGGTTTCCCCTCCTTCAGCTTCAGAGACTCTCTGGCCTTGCTGACTTCTGTAACCTGAGTCCCATGTTCAGCATCTAGGATGACATTTAGATGTGTCCTAATGGCTGTCTTTGGGAAGGGCGTGTTGGAGTGGGTGGGGCTGAGACCACATATGGAACCTTATCCACAGAGAAGCCAGAACACTGCAAGTATGTTGATGTCCTTTCTAGAATATTCCAGGCTTTTTGTTTTTAATTAATTTACGCATTTTCTTACTTACTCATTTTACATCCTGCTCATTGTCCCCCTCCTGGTCACCCTTTCCCACAATCCTTCCTTCATCCCCTCCCCTTCTCTTCTGTGTGGGTGCCCCCCCCTTTGATATTCCCCCACACCCTGGCACTTCAAGTGTCTGTGAGGCTAGGCGCTTCCTCTCCCACTGAGGCCAGACAAGGCAACCCAGGAGAAGAACATATCCCATGGACAGGCAACAGCTTTTTGGGTCAGCCCCCGCTCCAGTTGTTCGGGACCCACCCGAAGGCAAAGCTGCACATCTGTCACATATGTGTGCTTGAAGGCGAGTGGTTGGTGCGTATTCCAGGCTTTTTTGGTAATCTTTTCTACTCTTTCCCACTTCTATAAAATTCCCCTAACGAGGAGAGTCCGAGCCTTGTGGCTCTGCAGGGCTGGGATGGAACCCTTGGGCCCAAGTCTGAATCTGGTAGAACCCCAGGATACAGTCAGCAGTATCTGGCAGCCGGGCCTGCGGCCTGTGTTTGGTTCATTCAGTCCGTTTCTCTGGCTCCTGGCAGGGTAGCAGCCCCACCCCCACCCCCACCCCACCGCCCTCTCCCACAGCCCTTGGCTCTGCAATGTGCTCTCTTTTTGAAACTTTCAACAGAGCAGAGTCTGGCCTGGCCCACCTCAAAGAGTGACCCTGAGTCATGGCCCTGGACCTGGACAGGACGTGGTTCACGCCGGTTCAGAAAACTATACGGCAAAGTCAGAAACCATCTGCACCTCTCCTTCCGCCCTAGACGTTATTTATGCGTGTGGCTTTGTGTTTGTGGCTAAATTCGGCTCTGTGAGGGCTGTTAATTAACCCTTCGAGAAATGTGCTTCCCAGCAGGGCAGGGACAGGAACCGGGAACATGTTTCTGATCAGGTAGTTAGACGCAGAAGATTTATCCTGCTTCAGATTAGGGTACTTAATGAAGCCAGAGGAAGGCACGCGCAGGAGATGCGGTTGAATAAGGCCTGTTCTGTTCACAGAGATTGTCTGAAGGGCAGGAAATGCTAAATCAACTGTGCTTCTGGACCTGGAAGAAGACTGGAGGGGCCTGGGGTCGAGGGCCAGGGCCAGCTTCGAGGGTCAGCGTGTTGCCTGAGGCCAGGCACAAGAGACCCTCGTAGGTGGCCCTCCAGTGACTGTGTGGTCACTTCATCTCTGGCCTTCTGTGGAATGGGACCCAAGCTTCCTCTGAGGGTACTTGAAGAGCAAGAGTTATAGTGATTGATGAGCTTTCCCGGCCGCCTCAACTTCTTCCTTCGCCTGTGTAAAAGAGGTCACTCTAGAATATTCATAGAGGGTCGTGTGACTGTGGCTTACCCAATGCTTTAAATGGTTTACCCAAGTGCTGCAGAGCATCTGTATCCTAGAGGCAGGAGAGAGCAATTTTGGGGTCCTCTCTCATCTGTGGCTTCCTAGCCAAAATCCATTTCTTCTCCCACCCTTCCCAGATGTACTAAGCTGGTTCTGTCTGGAGGACTGCAGGCAGGAAGTCCCACATGACCCTGCCGGGTGTGGGGTGGGGACTCCATTGGGCCACCGAGGCCTGCAGATATTTATAACTGAGACCCTTTACATTCTGTGGATAGAATCGCCTTAAAAACACCATCGAGAGTCGGGCCTCAGACGCCTGCATGCGGCCAAGCTTCCTGTCACAGGCGAATGAGCCCAGAGAACAAAAAAACATATTCACAGTTCTGAGCCTTCTCTGCTTCCCAGGCTGATTTCATTTGAAAATATTCAAGACTGGGAGAGAGGGAGGGAAAGGAAAACAGGGTCCAGCTGGAGTCCCCAGGGGACCATGTGACGTCTGGGATGCCGTGGGACCTCCCAGAGCCGAAATTAGCAACTTAGAAGGTTTTGTAAGGAGTGGGTGTCACCACGTTGGAAAGGAACACCTCAGAAGGAGACACAGTGTAAGGTTGTCTCCCAAACTATACCTTCCCTTCCCCACTCCACCTCTCGCTTTTTCTTAACCACCTGACCTTACCCTTTCTGCTGTGTCTCTTTGAAATGGACCCAGGTCAGACAGAATCAAGGTCCTCCAATGATTCAACACAGGCGGTCTAAACTGAAGTGACCCCCCCCAAATGTTTGTAACAAACTGAAGTCTGAGAACCTGAGCTCTGGGGCCTGCACAGGCGACTCGCGGGAAAGGACCTCTGACCCTTCCAAGGGGAGACCAGAGGAAGCGACCAGATTGCCCATTTCGGAGGGGCTCCGATGGAACCCCTTGCTGGTGAGGCATCTCCTTTGGCACCTCCTCCTTTCCAGAGACTCTCCTGGCTAGCCAATCAACAGAGAGTCAGGAAGGTTGCAGTCTACTCCAGAACTCAAGGGTGCATGTGTCCAATACCAGGTCAGATTCCTTTAGAAGAGGTTTGTCCCCTCAATCTTGAGGTCAGGGAAGGGCTAAGAGAATTTCCTCAATGTCTTTCTTCTAGACAACCCCCCCCCTTCCTATCCAGGGTAGCAAAGTTACCAATGTTCCCAACAACTTTGACGATTCAGCCAGGAATCGTATCTCAATAAAACTTTCAAAGGAGTTAGAAACATTTCATGCCTGCGTTATCCAACATGGTAGGCGTGAGCCAACGTAGCTAGCCATCGAGCTTCAGAGTGAACCAGGAGCAGAAACTCACCTCTTCAATTTAAGTGTATCTCCATACCTATATGTGGCTGGTAGCTGCTCTGTGGACATCCCTTTAAAGCCCTGGACCCTTCTCTGTACCCTGGTCCCCACTCCAGTCCTACAGAATCCTCTCCCATTACACAGAGGGGAAACTGAGGCTTGAGAGAGAGCATACTTTGGAGAATAGAGAGAGCCCCAGCTTTCTGAGCCCAGTCTCTCATCTGCCTCCCAGTCCAGGCTTCTAGCCAACAGCTCCTCTGGACCCTGGGCTCTGACTGCTGCGTGGGAAGTCAAGTCTGATGAAACCCAAGCCCACTTGGCTGGTGCCCTGCTGTGGTTTCCCACTTGAGCTGAAGAGCTGGGTGGGAGCTGCTGCGGAGGACTGTCAGAGGGTGGGGACTCACAGGCTGGGTCAGCAAGCCCTTGGAGCAGTTGTCCCCAAGGGGGTTTCCAGGCCAAGCAGGCCTCTAGCCCCTCCCCAGTGGCTGAGGACCCTGGTATGACCCAGGCCCTCCTGACACCCTTAGGTAAGAACCAAGAATTATGGCAGGTGAGGGAGATGGAACAGTGGGGGACATCAACTCTTCTAAGGACACAACAAGCCAGCTTGATCTTTCCACCAATGCCACTGGCTACGGAATTTGTGGAGCCCATCGCAAAGTGAAAAATGCAGGGAAGGCCTCTGGTGTAAAAATTAACAAGGCTTTGCAAATGGGAACATCAAGATATGAATCTAAGCATGCAGTCCTCCGGCCGTGGGGCCCTGTGCAGCTTGTACTGATAACCAGCGCATGGAGCTGGCCTACCACCAACATCTCAGACCTTTGAGTAGCTCAGAAGAGAGAGACCCATCTTCTGGTCCAGGCTTAGGGTGAGACCAGCCTGTTCCTAGCGTCCTCTGGGGGCAGACAATGATGGTTTCAGTTCTGCTCCAAAACATATAACTCCTCATGTCTTAGGCAGAAGTGTGTGTGTGTGTGTGTGTGTGTGTGTGTGTGTGTGTGTGTGTGTG
>NC_034607.1:49659205-49707561 GCF_900095145.1 Mus pahari
CAGAAGAGGGCATCAGGTCTTGTTACGGGTGGTTGTGAGCCACCATGTGGTTGCTGGGATTTGAACTCTGGACCTTTGGAAGAGCAGTTGGGTGCTCTTACCCGCTGAGCCATCTCACCAGCCCCATGAAGCCCTTATACATATAGCGTTTCCATCAAGTACCAGCAAGGACCTCCCTTGCTTATTTTAGCCCAGCTCTCTCACATACAGAGCCCAAGTCCGTTCCTTTCACAGATGGAGGAATCAGTCCCCAAACAAGAAGTTTCCTGGAGGGGAAGCGGGTGATTGACTCTTGATGGAGCAATTGTTCTACAGGGATGCACATTCATCAAAATCCTTCAAGCTGTGCACTTAGAAGCTCTGTGCTTTGTATGCAAATTATTCACCCAACAATGCTGGGTTTAGTGAAGAACTGTGTTCCAAAAAGCAGGGTACAGAGGCTCTGGGAAATTGAACAGAGGCACTTGAGAGTAGACCCACGCAGTCACAGAGAACCCAAGCTGGAGTCAGAAAGACAAGCTCTTGCATGACTCTGGCCCCCTTCCCACAGGAAGAGGTTGTCTTGCAACGTCATGGTTCAGTGCTATGTGTTCAGGGCACATACTGGTGTGGAGATCCACACAAGGCTCTCGGGTCTGACCACCCCTGTGGAAGTAGGGGTAGAGCTGGGGCAGCCCCTCCTGGTGGCATGCTTTCTTAGCTCGTTCATATAAAGTGGGCAGAGCAGTTATTGGGTTGAGGAGACGGCAGATGTGCAAGGTGTAGAGATGCTTTTCTGTGAGTCCCTGCTGAGCTCCCCTCCAGAGGAAGCTGCTTCGGGTATCCTAAGTGTGAAGGATGGAGAAGGCATTAGAGGAAATTGGGGTCCCCTAAAGAAGGGCAGAGGTGTTTTGTTTTGTTTTGTTTTGTTTTGTTTTGTTATATAGACAGAAACAGTATCAAGGAGTTGGAGAGGTGCTGCTCAGTAGGTAGAATGCTTGTCTAATAAGCATGAAGTCCCTGGGTTCTACTCCCCATGCTGTAGAAACTGCAGCCCAGGAAGTCTAGTGCTTGGAGGGTGGAGGCAGGAGGAGCAGAAGTTCAAAGTCAGCCTGGGATCCACAGGGTACCTACCCATCAGGGGTTGTGGGGGTGGGGATCAAACACAAGACAGAAAAACAAAAAACAATATTAAGTTGAAATGGTCTTAAACATTGCAGATCTCCACTAGCAGAAGGAGACGGAAGGTATTGCTTTTGGGGGCTGCCTTGGTCCTGTTCACACAGATCTCCAGTCCGCTGCGTAGATTGGATTTATTTTTACCTGTGGGTCTCTCCTCCACCAAAGAGTGTAAGTTGCTTATCACTGTGGACTCCTGACTCTTGCCCAGGGACCAATGCAAACATCCTGGTGCTTAAGAATTGCTGGCAGATGAAGGACTCAGCCACAATTCTAGCAAATACCAAGAGCGGGTGTGGCTAGGAGGGGGACTTCGGTCCCCACCATCTTCCTAACATAGCCACACCCTTCTTGGCTTTTATCCCTAATGAGCTATCTAGGTCCCCAAATCCTAATGATCCCTCTGTCTGGAGAGTTACACATTTTGCCAGTGGGGGAAAAAAAAATCTGAAGTCCAGAGAATGTAAGAGATCGTCCCAAGGACACACTTGAGGAATTGACAGAGTCAGGCTAAGAGCTTCCTGACGGCTCCACTGTCCAGGCGATTTGAGCTACCTCTCTGTTCCCCACTCCACCCTATGCAGTGCTGGAGCTGGGCTGGGTGGGGCTGGCCAAAGGGAGACTTGAGGCTTGGCTTGGGCCAGGCACTCATGGAAATTGGACCGTTTTCCTGGGGCGGAAATGAGAAACAGATGTGACTCCGGGAGCTGGGGTGCAGACTCATGCTGTGTTGGGGGCTCAGGTTACAGAAGGGACATGTGACTGTGGTTATAGAAACTGCCTGAAACCCCAAAGCTGGGGTCCAGCCTGGGCCTGGGAAGCTAAGCTCCCTCCCTAACTCTCCATTTTCTGGTCTCCGTGAGAGCCTGATGCAGCCAGTAGAACAGGAAGCTGGGGGAGTCGAGGAGGGGGGGACACAACCCCAGCTGCTGTAGCTGCTCACCCCACTTTGTATGTACTCAAATCTGCTTCTCAACTCAGAGCTGAGCCCCTGTACCCCACCTGTCTCCTCAGGATGATGCCCAGAAAGGCCAAAGCTGCCCCCCCCCCCAGAGGATACCAACAGCCTAGGCCTGGCTGGAGAGCCTTAGAGCACCCCTAAACATGTTGGCAACCTCACCCGATACTTCCTGTGCCACCAACCTGCCCCAAGCCTTTGGAGAGAAGGGGTGACCCCTGCTCACAGCACTTGATTCTTCTGGGAAAGCTTCCGGAAGTTTCACCTGAGTGAGGGTGGTGGTGACCAGAGTGTGGGGGATGGGATGAAGCCAGATTCCAGAGCAAGGAAGGCTCCTAGGTAGGCGGAGAGCCCGGAGTGGTTCGGCAGTACATGAGACCGTTTGTGAACATCTAAGTTGATCTGTGGAGGTCCCCAGACCTCAAGCTTGGTCAGAAAAGCACCTCGTTTGATGATGTACTCACGCATTCATTTAATAGATGTGTTTGCACACCCTCCTGACACTGGCATAAGCCTGCAGAGCCAGAGGTGACAGGGTATGGATTCCTTCTCCGGGACTTCCTTGTTGGTTCATTCACTATGGAGGAGAGTATGGACTTCATGCCAGCACCCTCCTGGACGACGGACTCTGTCGGTGGTCAAAACACAGCCTCAGTGAAATGGGTGTCTGCAGGGGACATGGCCTATAAAAAACAAACCTAGACAGGCACAGCTACTGTGACGCGCGGCCCACTGTAATCCTAGCACAAAGGAGGGAGATAGGAGGATTAAGGAAAATTCATACCCGGTCTTCAAGCCAGCCAGGGCCACACAGTGTGAGTCTATGTAAAAACAACACACCAGGCCAAGCATGGCTATGTACATCTGTAGTACCTGTAATATCAGCACTCAGGAAGCTAAGGCAGGAGGGTTACAGTGAGTTTGAGGTTACTCAGGTCGACCTGGATGAGAACATGAAATTCAGTGTCAGGAGGAAAAATAGGAAAGAAAAATTAAATAGTCTGTTTGGAAGGCAGCGAGTGCGGCAGAGAGATAAAACCAAGTGTGTGGGGATGGGGATTGGTCACTCTCCGAATTGCTGTGATAGAAGCAACCGATGGGGTAGGAGAGGGGGACTGTTAACCTTGGCTCTCGGGCAAGGCAGCAAGGCAGGATCTTGCCTTGGCTTTTCCAGTTATGACCACTAGGAAGCAGAGAGCGGGAGCCGGAGCCGGAGCCCGGGCCGGGGCCGGGGCCGGGGCCAGGGCCAGAGACAACTGATACTTTCAAGGTCCCAAGTGTCCAATTCCTGACAGGTAGCTCCCATGTACACAGGGTTCCACGGTGTTCCAAACAACTTGAGTGGCTAGGGTCCAAGAGTTCAAACACACAAGCCTTCAGGAGACAGTTTACACCCACAATATAGCAGAGAGTCAAGGAGGTAGTGTCTCAGTGCCATGGTCCCCAAGCCAGGAAGGGAGGGGAGACTGTGACAACGCATTGGAGCTGGGGGGAGAGTTGAAATGAGGTATCTAGGGGCAAAGGCCCCGAGGCAGGGGCAGCAACCAGGAGACTTCGAGGAAGTGGGACTGGGGATGGGCCTTTAGCTGTTAGAGTGGAAGATTCCAAAAAGGTTTTTTTAATTTGTAAGGTTTTTTTAAAATTATGTGTTTGTGCATACATGCCACATGTGTGTGGGTACCCATGGGTTTTATGGAGCTGGAGTTATAGGCAGTTGTGAATTGCGTAATGTGGGTGCTGGGAACTAAACCTGGGTCCTCTGGAAGAGTAGCAAGTACACTCAGACACACACATGCACACAGACGCACATTCACACATACACACATGCACACAAACACACATACATGCACACAGACACACGCACACACATACACACACACACACACACACACACACACACANACACACACACACACACACACACACACACACACACACGCGCGCACACGGTCATGGATAGCCCAGCCTGGTCTTGGACTTACTATGAAACCAAGAATGACTCTGAACTTTTGATTCTCAGACTCCTAACCCCTGTGTACAGGAATTATGGGACTGCACTACCACACCCAGTTTATTTGGTGCTGGGCTCAAACCCAGGGCTACATGCTCGCCAGGCGAGCACTCCACCAACTGCCCTGCATTTTTAAATGACCACTGGGACTGTTTAAGTCCGCTGTAGACTAGAGCTAGCAAGGACAGTCAAAGAAGAGTCAGGAGACAGCTATGACAGTTGTGGCAAGACCCCTGGTCCTACTGCCAGGAGGCAACAGTGGGGACTGGTGGATGTTCTAGGAGAGAAATCACACAAGGTTTCATGGTAATGGGCAGAAGGGGCTGATTAACTCTGACTCAGGGCCTTTTCCCATGGGAAGTGACTCAGGCAGTGTCATGGAAGATGAGAAGCCGACAGTACTCCAGAGAGCCGCAGCCTCCTTCACTGCCTGGCTGTGACAAGTGACTAGGCTGAGAGGAAGAGGAACAGGTAGCCAAGCATCTGATAGCACAAGGTGTTGGCCAGAGAAGTCAGAGCGGCTGAGGATACCGGAAGGGGCATCTTGTGGACCCTAGCAGTTCATGAAGGAGCTGGAACCCATGAGGCTACCTGTCCAGCTAACACCACGGCCTGGCCACCAAGAAGGGGCTGGAAGGAGATGAGACAGAAGCCAATGAGGAGCCACAGTGTGCCTGGGAGCACGGGAGACAGTGCTGGGGGGCCAGCGCCGGGGGAGGGAGGTATTGGAAGCCTCTAGTAGAGGAGCAGTCTAGCTCATGGGCATGGGGTTGTCAGGAATGGGACCAGGTAGCTCTGGGGACAAATATAAGTCAGCCAGTCTGGGCAGAATTGGAGATGTCTTTGAAAAATAGGGTGATGGAGCAGCTGGTAGAGCCAAGCAGAAGACTCTCAAAGTTGTTGCACGTGCATACATTCACATACACAACATACACACATGCACACACATACACATACAATATACACACACACAATATACACACATACATATACACATAACATACACACATACACACACAATATGCACACATACATATACACATACACATAATGTATACACATACACACAATATACACACATATACACATACACTATACACTATACACACATATACACATATACATACAATATACACACATATACATATACACACATACACACAATATACACATATACACATACATACAATATACACACGTATACACATACACACACATACATATACATATAAACACAACACACACACATATACCCACATACAGAGAGAGAGAGAGAGAGAGAGAGAGAGAGAGAGAGAGAAATGAATTATTTTAAAGGATGTGAGAATGATACAAGGAAATGAAGACACTGGTGTTCCATCCCTACACTGTGGAGGGAGTTTTTCTAGCCATGGTAATCCACTCAGCCATGAGGTGCTTGGCTGTAGGTATCTCCAGGGGTGTGTCTTGAAGAAGCTCTGCTTAGAAGTATAGCTCCCTCCTCTACACCTTAGTCCCAGGGCCAAGGAGAAACAGGGTCCAAAATTAATTTAAAGGCAAATCCTGGAGGGGGTCTCCCTGGATGATGCTGAGAAATCACAGACAGACAGGTACCCCACAATGGCCCAAAGCCACACTTCAGATGAGGGGTATGGGACTCCAGAGGCCTTCGTAGCATCTTGTCACTGGATCATCTTAGGCAACCACTTCTTGTGTGCTCTCATGTACGTGGGATGTCACTTATAAATGACGAGCTGTCCTTTCCTGTCCCCAAGGTTCTTGTTCTCCTTGCAGGCCTTCCAGGGGAGACTCACTGCAGTGGAAGGAAGACTGGTGTCAAAGTCCAGTTCTCATCTAGAAGGGGGGAGCAGGATGTGATGTCAGAGGGCCCAAAGAAGAGAGACCGTGAGACTTCAAAGTCAGCTCCATCTCTCACAGCGGAAGGAGAATGGCGGGAAATTCTCAGCTGGGTTTGTGGGTCCACAGGCAGAGCTGGACTCTCAGGGAAGAGCCATGAGCTCTTGGCTGAAGTCACCCAGCAGAGCTGTGGCTAAAGGCCATGCAGGGGACTGTCACTCGGGAGACTCTTTAGGAGTGGCAGACATCAGGGTCTAGGAAGTGGAGTCACAGAAGAGCACCTGACCTGGTGTAGTGGGAGCATGAGTCTGGGTTCTCAGGGGCTGGTAGGGAATCTGTACCCTGGCCACGTACAGAATCCACCAACATCAGCACCACCCATCACAGGAGCCCCAGGAACCGAGATGGAGCATCTCTGTCTCATGGCATGGTGTGGGAAAACATAGACAACCCCGTGGTCACTGTGAGCTCCTCTTTCCTTCTCTGTGGGGTTTATAAATGTCCTCAATGGTACAGTCTCTGGGCTATGTGTGGGAGGGGTGAGAAAATTCTGGGAAAGTCACATTTTACTCTAAGGACACAGAGTTCAATATGTAAACATGGGACTCTCTAGTGGGCTAGTTAAAGATCTCGTTCCTGTAATGTATTCATTCATTCATACCCTAAAAATATCATTAATGAATATTTAATACTATCCATAACTGAGGATCCTATATCTAATGTTGAATACTAAATGGATAAACAATGACTTTTAAAGATGAGAATAATACAAAAAAATGGAGACACTAGTTTTTCATATCTGCATTGTGGAGTGTGATTTCTCTCTCTCTCTCTCTCTCTCTCTCTCTCTCTCTCTCTCTCTCTCTCTCTCTCCGTGTGTGTGTGTGTGTTTATTTATGAATAGACTGTAGCTGTCTTCAGACACACCAGAAGAGAACATCAGATCTCATTACAGATGGTTGTGAGCCACCATGTAGTTGCTGGGACTTGAAGTTGAAAGAGCAGCCAGTGCTCTTAACCACTGGCAACTCTGCTTATAGTCCCCTGAGGCTGTAGTCAAGATGTTGGTAGGCACTGTGGCTATCTGAGGCTGATTCCAAGGTGCACCTGAATGGGGCCTCTAGCCATCAGCAGAAGACCTCGCTGTGGGGCTGCTTAAGTGTGTGGCACTATGGATAGCTTCCCTCTTAATAAGTCAATGTGAAATGACGTAGTCACATTGGGGGAGGGGGGAGAGGTCTTCCATGCCTACCACGGAAGCCACTTTTCCCATGTTTCCCTTGCTCTCAGAAAGGTCGTGGTGTTACAGGTCATGAGATAACCTCTGATGAGACCAGAAAATGCTTGAGGTCCAAACGTCGTAATAGGAGCTTTCTGAGGGTGGCCAGTTGCATAGCCAGACAGCAGCCAGGTGGAACATCCTGGGTCCCCTGACCAATCCTGAGCCGAGCTCCCTGTTGCAAAAGGAGACCTGTCCACTTATAAGATGTGGAACTCTTGGTGGCTGTCCAAGAGATGGGGCTAGCTCCTGTGCACAGGGAGAAAGAAGTATATAGTCAGGGGAGTTCATCTGAGCTTGGGGTTCTGCTAGGGGCTCCTAGAATGGTGCCTGGGTAGGTCTCCCAAGGATCTTGAGGCAATCTAGACACAGTAGGGTGGGAGACAGCGCTCAGAGAAAGAGAGAGAGCATGGGCCAGGGCTGAGCAGCTGCTCTTCTGTTTGATCAGCAAGCTACATTTCTGGGCTCTCACCTTTGGCTATGGATTTATTCATGTGCTCCTTCATTCACTCCTGCCCAACTCTTAGGCTGTAGATACGGAGGCTGACTCTATTCAAGAAGCTCAATTTAATGTGGGAAGTTCCCAGTACAGCAATGTGTCTACAAAGCCTAAGGCGGGTGGGGGGGGGGCAATCCATGCATATGGCAGCTCCCCCCCCCACTGGAGAATGTGGCATAAGCCCCACCAAGTAGAGTTCCACACCATGAAAAAGTGTTGCAAAGGAAGATGGACAGACAGGTCAGAAGAGATGTGTGAGCCAGGCAAGGGGCCTTGGTTTAAAAGAGAGCAGTGAGGTCATGCAGGAATTGAGTGAGGCATGAAGGAATCAGTCTTGTGAGATAGTAGGGCATCGGGGAAGGTGGTCCTGGAGGGGAACGTGGGTCCCCAGCTATTGCCTAGAGCAGAAACATGCCCAAGAGGCCTTTAGGAGGAGGCACAAACGCCAGAGGTGTCAACCCAACTCCACAGCGAAGATATAGCGGAGCCCGCCTTGTCCATCTCAGAGCGACCAGCTCCAGTGGCAGGCTGAGCCCTGCCTGCTTCTGGGAAAGAATTATGGTCCTATAGCCCCCGTCCCAATATCAGCCCTTACAAGAAGCCTTAAAGGAGGACACTGGGCCGTGGGCAGTGAGGTCCAGTTGAAGACAAGAGGCTCCCTTAAGGTAGCCCGGGTGAGTGGAGCCGTAGAAGGCAAGGAGGAGGGAGGAGCCTCATGGTTTGCCATTAAGCCTACTTGCTGAGAGGCTGCTGGGCTCGGTCCGGTCCGTGCACTACAGTCCCAAAGTGAGCTTCCGCTCCCGGAGGAGCCTCCACATCAAGTTGTCCAGTCCAACAATCTGCAAGGGGCACTTCAGCCTCCCCAACAGCAGGTGGCGCCCTCCTGCTGAGATTAGATTTAGGAGCTGGGTTTTCTGCCCAGAAAACCTGTTGGGCAAGGGAGAGAGGAGCTGGCCACTGGACGCGCTCATCTTATCTACCCACTGTAGCCCACCTACTAGCCTCGCCCTTGCTCTCCCGGCCTTTCACTTGGGTCTCGGTGCCCTTGTTCTTCATCACTAAGGTCCACAGGGCAAGTCTGGACTTCATGAACTTCACAAGCTAAGGCAACTCCAGGACCAGGACAGTGAGGGATGCCGTTGACAGTGGAATGCCCCATGGGGTCTTCTGAGCTCCCCTCAGCTCCCAGTGGCTTTCCCCCCTCAAGCCCTCAGAAGGTACTCCTTATGCCTAGCCGGGGGTGTTTGCCTACGGAGAGGTGGCTCTGAAGGCCAGCATAGACGCCAGCATCTCTGTGCAGGGTGAACTGTGTCCACTGGTGTGCTCACTGTCTCCTAATCCCGTCTTTAGTCCTAGAGATGTGGAGGAGTCCCACGGGCCCCTCCAGCTCTCCTGGCACCCTGTTCACTCCCTCCTTGTTCTGTCCTTGGAACTGAAGTCCCCTGACTTGCCAGGCAGAGCTGGCCTAGGCTGTGCACCCATGGTGCGCTGAAGGCTGGGCAGCAAGACATGGAAGCAGAGGGTGCCCAGTGCAGGAAGACCCTGGAAAGAGACGAGCACCATGAGGTAAGTTGTATCAGACGACCCCAGGCAGGAGGGAACCAGGTCGACAAGGTAGGAAACTGAGGTTCCTGAAGGAGGAAGAAGAGGAAGAAGGGAGGAAGAATTTTTAAGGACACTTTGAAGAAAGGCCGAAAACCTAGAAGTTTGTGGGGCTAAGCAGGGGCAGCCAGGGGGATGCTACAGCCCAGCACAGATTTTATAAGGAAGGGAAGAAAGTTAGAAGGGAGTGGCCGAGAGCTGTTCTTGGAGGCAGGCACCTGTCTCTCGTCAACCCTGTGACAGACAGGTACAGAAACACTCTGAGCACCGCAGACCCTTCCGCCTCACCCGGTGCAGCTCATAAATATGAAGCCGGAGCTCAAGAGCTTAACCCATCCCCACCCACGTACCCCCACCTCCAGAGCACCCTCCACCCTGGCGAGATAGCAGTCACCCACCCCACCTCTCTGCTGGAGTTGACAGGCTAATCAGTAACTGTTCACCAAGATGGTGGCTCAGCCAGACAGGGGGCCTTTGTCTGATCCCAGCCCAGCTGGGAGCCCTCGCCTGGTTCTGAGTTTGCTCAGTATTAATCATTGACCAGCTCCCAGAGTTACAGCCCCTCTGGAAGCTCTCAGGACTGGGGCCTCGGTGTCCCACAGCTTCAGGCAAGGCTCAGCTGGAGCAGAGAAGGGACAAAGAGGAGGAGAGGGGAGGGTGCAGGCTCCGGGTGGGGCTCAAGGATAGTCATCTACTACCTGTGCTTGCATAGCCTGACTTTCAGGAGAGGTCTCATCTGACGGGACTGAAAATTCCCCCACTGGGCGCCTCGTCCTCCTGAGGAGTCAGAGGCAGAGGAGATCCTTTTCCCAGACGAGTAAATGCTATGCATGGATGAATGTTGCCCTTGAGGTGATGGGAAACTCTCTGAGGACCCACACAGGTGCAGACCCCTCCTCTTGCCCCTGATGGAGACTGAGGTGTTGGCTCACTATGTGCCAGAGGGACGAGGATGATGGTGAAGCTTGGCCAGGAGCAAGGAGGAAGGCATAAAGAGATGCACATACCAAGAGCAGAGGTAGAGAGGGACACCTTCTATAGGGGCACACACTCCTGAACGTGATCTCCGTGGACTAATCTAATAGCTTATGCGCTAGGGTCTGTTCTATGCCACGTTCACACATTAGGAAAAAGAGACACAAGTCCCTCATTTGTCCAAATCCCAGAGTTAGGAAAGATAGCAGTGACAGACTGTGCCCAAACCTAGGACCTTGGGCTGTGGTCAGATTTGAGAGGATACAGAAAGAAAGGGACCTTAAATACCTTCCAGTAGCAGGAAGAGAGAGCCCTAAGAGTTGAGCCCCTGGTGTAGGGATTGCCTCTGAAGGGGAGCAGGCAGGGATCAGGGTTCTTCAGGTATTGGTGACCTAGGTTAGATATTCCCCAAAGAGAAGGAAGGCAGGTGAGCCTGCCCCTCAGCATCAGAGGGGAAGCCCCACCAGCCCCCATATTCCCTTTGGCCTTACCCTGAGAAGTCAATATTGATGTTTTATGACCCGGGATAAGCACATGTTTTCTTCCCCCATGAAGGGTTATCTGGTTTGAAGGGTTAATCAGTGATCGCTCTGCTGGGGAGGGGAGGGGAGAGACTGAGAAGAAAGCAGCTATTCAGCCCGAGCCCTGAGACTCAGCTTCCCCCAGCCCAGTGGGTCAGACCTGTTCTTTCTGCAGGGTGGAGACAGGACCTTTGGGAATCTGAGGCTGAGTCCACAGGGTGTGTCTGGGGGGACTGACGCGTAGGATGTGCCCAAGGAAGGTGTCCCCAGAACAAAGATTGCCCAGGGAATGGGCCGGCAGGGCAGGTGTGTTCTGCATGTGGCTGCCATGCAGTGGGGGAGCATAGGAGAAATGAACGTCAAAGTACAGAAGATTCATAGATGACTCCAGATGATGTGGGACCCTCTTCAGGGTCAGGGTATTGGAACTCAACAAATGACCCTATCCCACCTGTTATAGTTTTGGATAGGTGGCTTAATATCCCTAAGAACCAGGTGCCTTATCTCCCAGGTTGGCTCCCAAAGACTAGATAAAATAGTACACTTAAATCAGGGAGAAAGCATAAGATAAATCTTTTTAAAAAGAGAGTAGAGATGCCTACAGATGTCTACAGAGAGAGGCTCAGTGGTTAAGAGTGTCTGCCGTTCTTCCAGAGGACCCGAGTTCAGTTCCCAGCACCCACATCAGAGGCTGCACAACCACCTGTAACTCCAGCTCAGGGTCCCTGACACCCTATCCTGACCTCCTCAGGCACCTGCATACACATGTGCATACCCACACTCAGATGCACACCCATACACATAATTAAAATAAAAATTTCAGAAGGGGTTATAAAGTGACTTATTTAAAATGAACAGCTCTGTGGGTTGACAGTCCTGTTGCCTAGGAAAACTCAGAAAGGGACCATTAGGGTTTAGGAAACCAAGGATTGAGGCCCCTGTCTACAGATGAGTTAGGATAAGACAATAAAAGTTCATCTGTAAGGCACCTTCTAAGGACGAGATCTGTGACCTTGAACTTGACCTTGCAATCCTGGTGTCAGATTGCCATCCCCCAGGCCTGCTGCTCTGGAGCTCTGAGAAGGATTGAGCAGGAGCCTGTCCTCAGCTTAGAGAGGGGCGGTTCAGAGGGCACATAAAGGCACAAGGCTGGGGGGGGGGGGAGGGGGCAGCGTGCTGATCACTGGAGAAGTAGATGAGGGGCAGGTGTGGGAGAGGAGAGGGGGCTGTTGGTCACAGGAGAAGCAGAGGCCTGAGGGAGGCACCCTAAGCCAGGAGAAGCACAGTGCCTAGGAGCAGCTGGGCAAAAGCAATTGCAGCCAAACCTGACTACCTGAGTTCAGTCCCTGGTAGTCAAAGAGAAAAAGGAACTCCGAACCCGGATAACTCCCTGTGCTCTGACTTCGACAAGTAAGCACGTGACGCCTTCCTCAAAGCCCCTCTGGGATACTGGGGCATGGAAGATGAGCCACGCCTCTAAAGTCTAGAACTTGTCAAGGGTCAAGACAGTTTAGCTACATAGAGAAACATGCTCGTCAAAGACCACAGGTGTTCACTCTTAGGGCCTGGATTGTGGTTTGGGAAAATGGGAGATGAACACACGTAGTCAAGCTGGGCCCATGCCTTGCCTGTAAATGACTAGAAGGGCACCCTGTGGCCTTCGCTCCTTAGAGCATCCTCTTGAGGGGAGCCCGCCAAGGAGGGGTAGCCAGTGTCACCCCCCTCACATCACTGTCTCCTCTGTATTCACACTAGGCTGAACCAGATGGTTTTCTGATGGGCACAGGGTGACCAAGAGTCCAAACTGCACTTCATGGTCCTCTTGTACCATAGATAGCCATGTAACTGCCAAAACCAGAGGGAACTTGCCTTAGTCTAAGATGCTGTAACCAAACACCGGAGTGTGGGCATGGTGGTTAATCTTGGCCAACTTGACTCCATTTGGAAGCAACTGAGTGATAAGCTCAGGGGGTGGGGGGCACAGCTGTGAGGGATTTGCTTGGTCAGGTTATACAAGATGGAGTGACCCACCCCAAATCTGAGTGACCCCCTTGTAGTGCTGCCATCTCATCGCTTATCTATCGGTTTTACACATGCTCCGAGCTCGTCCACCCCGTTGCCGCCTGCCTCCACTGACATGAGAATGCAGCTTCTTCAGCCCAATGCACTTCCAGAGACCACGGCTATCCATTCGTGACAGTGGAGCCACCAGGACTTCCTACGAGGTACTACCTCATTTTTGTTGTTGATGTTGTTGTTGTTTTGTTTTGTTTTGTTTTGAGACAGGGTTTCTCTGTGTAGCCCTGGCTGTCCTAGAACTCACTCTGTAGACCAGGCTGGCTTCGAACTCAGCAATCCGCCTGCCTCTGCCTCCCAAGTGCTGGGATTAAAGGCGTGCGCCACCACTGCCGGGCTGAGGTGCTACCTTTTAACGGTCCTGCCACCTCGGCACCACCTCAGGGAGGAACAGGCTTCCAGCACACAAACCCATTCATGGGGGCTCTGCTCCTGTGTCTTAGCACTCCCTAAAGGTCATGCTTCTGAATACTATAACACTAAGCAGTAACTTTCCAGCATATTCAGAACAAAGCAGATATGAACAGAGGCAATGTATATGACTTCCGGATTGGCCACTCCCATGACCTATCTCCTGTCCACTGGAATAAGAACTTGGGGGTGAGCAGTGTGCCGGGAGATGAGAGCAACATCATAGGACCGTGGAAGGTCAAGCCACGCAACCCAGGGTCCTGACCATCATCGTATCTGCTCATATGTTCTCCTGCCAGAGAGGCAAGCCTCCATCTTGGTCAAATTGCTTCTCTGCTTGCTCTCCTGTTACAGCTGCCAAAAATCTATTGCATAACAAATTTAGAATACAGTCAGCAGTCTGTAGCCACGAGCTCCACATGGGTGGACCCAACCAATGTGGACTGAAAATATTCAAGAAAAGAGGATCTATACTGAGCACACATAGACTTTTCTCGTTATTTATTATAGCCTCAAACCATCGATTAAACATGCATTTACCTAGCATTTACATCATGTTAGGTATCATAAGTTATCCAGAGATAGTTTAAAGCATTTGAGGGGGTGAGGGCTAGGCAAATGTTATCCCACTTTATGGTAGGGACTAGAGCATCTTCTCGTGTTGATATCCACGAGGGACAGGGAGCACATTCCTGTGGATGCTGAGCATGGCTGTGCCTGAAAGCACATGTGAGACACATGTCTACTATCCATTATCCTAGCAGGCAGAACGGGCCCAAAAGTTATAGCCGGGAAGCTAGTGGCGCTGTGCTCTGACATCGGAGTTAGTACAATTGTCATTTGGGACAGGGAATGGGCAGGAAGCTAACTTGCTCTTGGCCCTGTAACTAGAGAAGAATTTGGGAATTGGTGAGTAAGTCTCATTACTTCTTGCTGATTTCAACAAATTCCTTAAAAAAAAAAAAAAAAAAAAAAAAGAACTTGGGTTAGAACTGGCTGGTCTGCAAGCCAAGGAGGATAGGGAATATACTTCTGCCAAGAAAGCTCACCTACTGGCTGCCAGACATCTGAATTGACTGAGTCTGGCACGTTGGAGCCTCGGAGAACTCTGAAAGCCACATGCCTCCAGCTCCCAAATGGAAGGCAGTGATCTAGGCCGACTCTCCACAACCAGGCTGGGTAGGAATGGTGCCCTGGGCCTTTCTCAGGCTTTTCCAGTTAGGAAGTCTCCCCAGCACAATGGCAATCAACTCAGCAGCCAAGACCAGATTAAGGGTGTGTTCCCTTTCACCTGGGCCTATTGTCTCAGACGGCCTGGAGATGGCGGCCACTAAGCCCAGAGAGGGGCCTGGGAGGGGCCCAGGCAGAGCACCCAGAGAAAGTACAGCCAGAGTTGTCGGGACAGACTCTGTCCAGACAAGACCTCTGGCTGTTCAGGGCCTGCTGTAGATGTGGTGACAGAGGGTGATGACCCAGTTAAAGCCTCCCAAAGGATAAAGCCACAGACAGAGGAGAATGCTGGGCAGGGAGTTACTTCCAGAAAAGTCGGAAGAACAAGGAGTCTTTAATGCTTGCGAGCAGCTTGGTTTGGTTAATTACCAGGGACTGGAGCTGTCTGCTGAGCCCCTGCTGTTTTGTTTTCCAGTCAGGGTTGGTTTCAGTTGTGGTGTGTGGCTCTTCCGTCATGCTACCACACTGTCCCTCACTGTGTGAGGGGGTAGGAGGGGTGGGGGAGTAGGGAGGTGGGGAGGTAGGGGGGAGCACTCGCTCTTGTGTGCTGGTCCCCAGGCCACAGGTGGCAGCCAGCATCCAGACTGACTGAAGGGGTCGCTGCAGGCAGCATTTGTGTTTTGTGTGTGAGATGAGCAGATATTGGGTGCTAAAGGGGCAGTGTGACAGACTGTCGATTGCCCCAAGGTCTCCCTTCCCTCTCAAAATAGCCTGGCTTTCAGGAAAGCACATGACTATCTTAATAAAGCTGCACTTCCCAGATACCTTTGCGGGTGTTTGGGGTTGCTACTAAACTATGGCCAAGAGATGGAGAGAGAGCTGGTCTTCAAGTTTTAGATCATACCTTGCAAAGGAGGGATTCCATCCCCCTGCTCTTCGTTATTTCCTGATGGTGAGAAAGCCATGCTGGACCGAAGGACCACCGTGTGTAGGAAAGCAGACCCCAGGGGCGGAGGAGGGTACAAAGAGTCAGAAGTCAGAAGAATGCCTTCGAGGGTGCAGGGCTGAGCAAGCGTGCGGTTAGGACTTTAATGGGGGAAGGAAAGACACTTCACCGAGACCACTTGGTACAGTGTGAGTCTTTCCTAACAAATACAGACATACCTTAATTACTGTGTGCAGTTAATAATCTCAGAGAGAGGTACGCAGGCGCCATACAAGTACAGAGAGGACCGGAGGTTGAGACCTGCCTGCAGGGATTGAAGGACAGAGAGAAGACCTTTGCAAGTGACTGTCTGAGGAGGGGAAGGGCAGGCAGGCTCACAGTGGACAAGCTGAACAAACACTCAGGGTGGTAGGGGCACCTGGGGAGTGCTCCAGCACGCGGGAGGCAGGCTACGAAGAAGATGGGGCAGGGTGTGAAGGATCTTGGATGTGGTGTTGTGGGAGTCACTGAACTGGAAATAGCTTCTCTCTCTCCTTTCTCTCTCTCTCTCTCTCTCTCTCTCTCTCTCTCTCTCTCTCTCTCCTTTTCCTCTTTCTCTCTCTTTGTCTCTGTCTCTCCTTCTCTCTCTCTCCCTCTTTCCTTCCTTCCCCTCCCCCTCTTGCCTCCTTCCCCCCCTTTCCCTCTCATTTCTGGAAATGCTGCCTGAGAAGGCCTAGGGTGGAGGGAATCGGTGGATGTGACTGGTGATTTTCTGTTTTCCCCATATAAACAATGTCACAGCAGAAGACTGTGTTCCTGGCTCTGGATCTGACGCACAAACTTTGTGAGAACCAAGCACAAAATCAAACTCGGATAGGTAGCTGTGAGGATGCTCACGGTCTGTGCACACAAGTTTTCTAAGTAGTTCTTAACCAATCAAGTAGGGCTGCAAAGTAACTAACTGTAAAAATATGGACATGTAATTGCAATGTCCCTGTCCTTATAGTCCTAGTAAAAATGATTGAAATCGCTTGAAAGGTAGCCCCTACACAATTTTTAAAGGTGTGTGTGTGTGCGCGCGCGCGCATGTGTGTGTGTGCGTGTGTGTGTGTGTGTGTGTGTGTGTGCATGTGTGCGTGTGTGCTCACGCACACAAGCGTGCTCCATGCAGAGCCAGAAGTAAGTGTCAGATCTCCTGGAGCCTGGCTTGCAGTTGCTTGTGAGCTTCCGGACGGCAGTGCTGAGAATCAAACTCTGGGCCTCTGGAAGAGCCGCGAATGCTCTGAGCCTTGGGGCCACGTCTCCAGCTCCCGAACTGTACACTCCTGAGACATATACTCTGATGAGTTTTAGATATGTACACACCCTTAGACCATCACGACAGGCACTGGCTCAGTGGTTAAGAGCGTCGCCTGTGCTCCCAAAGGATCCAGGTTCAATTCTCAGCGTGCACAAGGTACCTCACAACCGCCTATAACTCTGGTTCCAGGGATCCAACACCCTCTTCTGCTTCCGTGCACAAATGTGGTGCATAGGCAGAAGCCAAAAACACCCCCCCACACACACACACACATAATAAAGTAATAAAAAGAAAACAATCGCTACAACCAAGAACCTGACCCACTTCCAGTGCTCTGTATGTTCCTTCTGGAAGTTTCCTTCGGGAGATGTCTGATGTTCTACACTGTAGATTAGTTCTCATTCTTAAATAATGTTATACACGTGACATCGTGCAATATGTGCTCTTTCTGTCAGACTTCTCTTTCTCCACGTGGTTTTTGAGAAGCATTTGTGTTGACACACTTGTGAGTGGTTAACGCCTTTTACATTCTGAGTGACGTTGGCATCTGTGGTTAAAACACCAGTTACTCGCTCACCTGCGGACACAGGCTGCTACAGATAAAGCTGCCATGGGCACCTGTAGTGAACGGGACTTCTATGAGCACCTAGGTGTGGAACGGCGGGGTCACATAGTATACATTGAACTTTTAAAGAATGTGCCAAAATGTTTTCCTGAGTGGTCAGCAGTCATAACTCTCGTTAGCTATGTTGCCCCGCAGTTCCCCCATGTCTAAAGTGATAGGTTTTCACTTTAGCTACTATGTAATAGTGGTGTCTCAAAGCTTTTGTCTGGGGGCTGGTAAGATGGCTCAGTGGGTAAGAGCACCCGACTGCTCTTCCGAAGGTCTGGAGTCCAAATTCCAGCAACCACATGGTGGCTCATAACCATCCGTAACAAGATCTGATGCCCTCTTCTGGAGTGTCTGAAGACAGTGTACTTACATATAATAAATAAATAAATCTTTTTTAAAAAAAAAGCTTTTGTCTGTATTTGATTAGTTTGTTTTCTTTGCGGCAAATTTGAAGTGTTTAATATAGTCTGTGTACAATTATGTTATCATAGCCAAGATGTGATAACACCTCTCCCAGTGTGTGGTGGTTTTCATTCTTTGAAGAAAATATTTGAATTTTCCCAAAGTCCAGTTCAACAGTTCATTCTTTCACAGACCATGCTTTTGGTGTGGCATCTAATGTTTGCCAACCCCATAGCAACAGATATTGTCTAATGGATATTTCATAGTTTGATATTTACACTTAGGTCCAGAGTCCATGCTAGGTTCTCCTGACATGTGGTACGTGGAACAGTTTGGTTTTTGCTTGTGGAAATGTTATAGGATCTTGTTATCTACTTGTTATAGAATCATATATTGAAAAATATTTCTGAGGCTGGAGAGATGACTCAGCAGTTAAGAGCACATATTCCTCTTGAAAAGGAGCTGAGTTTAGTCCCCAGCACCAAATTAGAGAGTTCGCAACTCCCTGTAACTGTTCCAGGACATCAGGTACCCTATTCTGGCCTCTACAGGTATTACACTCAAATGCACAAACCCACATTCAGACATCCAACACAAACATAATTAAAAATAATACAAATAAGCCGGGTAACACTTGGAATTCAGAGCCAAGTGGATCTCTGTGAGTTGGAGACCATCCTGGTGTGCAAGGCGAATAGCCAAGGCCATTACACAGAGAAACCCTGTCTTGAAAACAAATTTATTTACTCGTTTATTCATTCATTCATTCACTTATCTATTTATTTATTTAAAGGTAAGATAATTTGGGGCTGGCGGGATGGCTCAGTGGTTAAAACCACTTGCTGTTCTTGCAGAGGACCCAGGTTCAGTTCCCAGTAGCCATCTGGTGGCTCACAACAATTCTAGGGAATCCAACACCCTCTTTGGATCTCTGCCGGCAGCAGGTACAGTGGTACACATATGGCATAGACCCATCATGCAGGCAAAATGCTTTTAAACATAAAATTAATAAGTCTAAATTATTTAAAAATAATTTTTTGAAGAGTGCCTTTTCTGTACTTCATTGCCTGAGCCTTGTTGAAAATCAGTTGTCCTGACCAGGCAGTGTCAGGTGGATCACTAACTTCGAGGCCAGCCTGGTCTACATAGAACACCAAGTGTTCACTCACCTGTGGCTGCATGTTGTTCACCTGATTCCAGTTCTGCAGAGCAAGTTCTAGGAAGCCAGGGCTACACAGAGAAACCCTGTCTCAAAAATAAAAAATAAAAGAAAGAAAAAGAAAGTCTGCTCTTTATGAGTGTGGTCTGCTTCCAGATCCTTGACTCTGTTCCGCTGATCTTTGTGCAGGTTTGCGTGCTAGCGTCACATAAGGCGCAGTAACGCTTCCTCACTGTACCTGATAATACATTTTGAAGTTTGTCTTTGTCTTCCAGCCCTTATTCTTCAAAAGTTTCCTGGCAACTTTTCCTTTATACTCCCATACAAATGTTAGAATCACTTTTCCAATTTCCATTTTTAAGTATTTAATTTTGTATATAAAACCCACAAAGAAAGTAGCTAAAAAATAATCACAGTAATCTTGCTATTTAGAGCTAATCCCTGAAATTATTTTTGGTATAAATTTCCAGATTTCTTAAGCACTAAACATATGCTTTATTGAATGCACTAGTCATTGTTTTGATAACATCTGGCTTACAGAAATGTAATTTATATACGGTAAAATTCACTGTTTTCCTGAGTGAAGTTCAGTGAATTTGTTTGGTGCATAGAGAGGGAACCACCACCACACAGTCACAGATGTGGATGATTCTGTCACCCTGACAGGTCCCCTTGGCAGCTGTTCCTCTCTTCCCACACACCTCTCCCTTGTCATCTGACGTCTGTCCCCTTGGTTTTGCATTTTCCCAGAATAGAACTAAATGGAACCGAGTGTCCTCGTTTATAGCTGGCTTCGTCCCATGGCCGTATTCATTTTGAGATTTACCAATGCTATATATGTGAGGAGCTCATTTCATTTCATTTCATTTCATTTCATTTCATTTCATTGTTTCGATTGCTAAGCAGCTACCACAGTTTGGCTGTTAACAGCCTGATTGCCAGAGTGGCACCCTCAGGAAGAGGCCACCGCTTAGGAGACAGAGCCCAGTGGGAGTTCTATAGGCTCTGCTGTGTGCTCCTGAAGGGATTGTGGGACCGGAACCCCTTCCTCTTCTCTTTTGGCCATGAGGTGAGTCATTTGTCTTGACACACACTCCCCACTCTTGCTGTCCAGTGTGCCCACCAGTGGCCCAAAGCAATGTGTAGGTTTAACCTTAGACCTTTTTCTCTTTATAAGTTAACTACGTCTGGTATTCCATTACAGTATTGAAGCCAACTAAGAAAGAGTTTGCTTATGCGCTCCTCAGATGAACAGTTGGGTCCAGTCAGGTTTGAGGCACTTGTGAATGAAGCTGCTATAAATCTTTGCATATTACATTTTTGCACACATGTATTTTATTTCTTTTATCTAAATATTTAGAAGCAGAATCACTAAATCGTGGGGTGTATGGATATTTAACTTTGGAAGAAACTGCTCAACGTTCTCCCTAGGCAGTTGTACCCCTGGCCATCCCCACTGATGATACAGGAAGCTCGCACCCCCTCCACAGCCTCTTTAGCACCTGGCAAGATCGCCATTAGAACTGGGACAGCCGGTGCTGCCTTCTGCTTCTTTGGTGTCTCCCCAGTAACTAATGAGAGTGATCATTTTGTATGAGTTTTGGGACCTTATCTATAGATCATCTTTGGTGAAGCATCCAAAGTTTGTACCTGTTTTTAAGTTGCATATCTTCTTACTGTTGCGTTGTAAGAGTCCTTTACTTAAATATTCTGGGAAGCGTTGACTTAAATGCATTACAAATATCGGTTAAATTAGTCTTATTTAACGCCCCGTGATGCAGGCACTGTTGTTTTCCTGATTTTGCAAAAGAGGGAACCGAGGTACAAGAAGGTTAAATGCTACCCCAGGTCTCCTGTGTCCACAAGTGGAGGGACCAGGGCTGGTGGGATGGCTTAGCACATGAAGGTGATTGCCACCAAGACTGATCGCAAGAAGAGTACCCACTCCTGCAATCTGTCCTTTGACCTCCAGATGTGTGTGCACACGCACACAAACACACACAAACTAAGTCAATAAATGTCATTTCAAAAGTTCAGAAAGAGAGAAAGTGGATGGTTACAGTGGTCCCCAGGCAGCCTGGCTCCAACAGTGCCCATGTCTTATGCTCTCCCCCCCCCCTTCCGCCCCGCCCCTGTTTCTCCCGGTGTTAGCACAGTTTCTCCGTTTCCCCCTCACCCCTGCAGTGGTCCATGTCTTAATTACTCGTCAATGTGGCCAAAACACTTGGTAGAAGCAACTTAGAGGTTGAAAAGCGTATTTTGGCACACGGTGTCAGAACTTTGGGGTACATCACAGTTGCGAAGGAATGGCGGGCCCTGCTCTATCCGTGATGGTGGGAACGTGCGCCTTCCGTTCCATCCATCGTGATGTGCGGACGGATGCGGCTCTTCATTTCACGTCGTGACTGACGAAGAAGCAGAGAGCATACACTGGAACCAAAGCAGTCTAAACCGGTCTTAAACCCGACCCTAGTGACCTGATTGCATCACCCAGGCCTCGTTCCCTTAGAGGCTCTGTAGCACTCCAGACAGCACCAGGGGCAGACAGAGACTACATGCTCGGTTATGGGCTCGACGGGGACGTTTCACATTGAACCCTAACGGTCCACAGGTAGAGGGGCCACTGGAAGGGGCGTTTTAATGCTGTTCTGAGGGGATTTTCGTGTGAAAACGTGGAGAGACGTAGAGCAGCCTTAGAGCCACCATTTGTTGTCCCTCTGAGAAAACGAAACAGGCACTCCATTCTCTTCAGGATGCTGAGCTCTGAAGTCGGGACTCACGTCCTCAAATACGCTCCTATGTCATTATGGGTCTCACCAACAGGTGGAATGGATTTTATGGGCAATCCTACGCAGAGCTCAGTCAGCAGAAATCCCTGCAAACAGGGATCCCTGTAATTTAGAGAGCCGCTTCGTTATCAAGCAAGAAACACCAGGACTAGGAGCCGTATGGTGGAGTGGGTCGGTGTGGGGGCGGTGCGGAGCTCCCGTTAAATAGTCTCATAACACACAGAGCGGATCGCAAACCACACCAAGATCACAAGGAAGTACCTGGAGGGGATGGCTGTCTTTTATCATGACTGTGGCAATGGATTCGGAAGCATACATCCCTGAGTCGTGGAATCATTGGTGGAGGAAGACTGACCTCAGAGCATGGCAGCGGTCACCATCTTCCTCAGCGTCGCCGTGACTACCACAGGAACTCCTCAACAAGAGCATGTCTGTTGATGTTCCCTCATAGAAAGAAGGGTCATTAGACATTCTCCTGAGACTCCAGATGCCCCCTCCTGCATTCCCTCACCTTCGTCTTCTGCCCACATATAAATCTTATAGACCAGTGGTTCCCAGCCTTGCTGATGAGAACCACCGCTCCATTGTCAAAGAATTTTTTATTTAAAATATATTAACCATCACCAAAGGCAGCTCTAGCGTGTCTGACAACTGCTAATGCTACTGCCCCTGAATCTCACCTGGACCCTAAAACTACTCTCTGAGGATCCAGCAGTCTGGCACAGACAGACAGGCCAGCTGAAGGCAGCCCTATAGTTGAAAGAGTTAAAATTTCCGACCAAGCTCATTTACAGAAGAATGATTTGGTGTGGGAATGGTGGTGCATGCTTGCAATCCCAGCTCTTGGGGGTGGAGAGCAGAGGCAGGAGGGTCACGAGTTCAAGGCCTGCATGAGATCCTGTCACAAATACATGTGAAAGGGGGAGTTTTCTTATCTCCTGAGCAGATGAGTCAGAAGCAGGAGGCAGTAGCTGGGTAGAGCCTCCCACTCCAGTACCGTATATTCTTATTAAAAGGAATACTATTCTGTCTGTGACTGAGCTATTACATTCTCCTTTTTTTTTTTTTTTTTTTTTTTTTTTAGGAAGCCGTAGAGCAGCTGGAAAACCTGGCCCAGTTCAGTTTGACTCAGGGTCCAGGGGCCATCATCACTAAGAGACCTTAGGGGACAGAAGAGCATCATTGCTCTGTCCGTTTAATCAAGACATTATAGTACCCCCCCCCACTAATCAACTACACAGTTGAATAGTGAGCATCTGTCTTTCCAAACGTCAAAATCTTATTCTTGACAAAATAATTTTAAAGATGTGAGTTTTTATATTTGTAGCCAACCGATTTAAAAAAAATGTAAACCCTTATTTTGAAAACTTCCCAAGCTATTTACTTTAATTGTGGAGGGGGTGGTGGTCGTTTCAATTATTAATTTTAGTTTTTTAATTTAAATTTGTTTCCCATTCTTGTTGTATGTGTATGGGTATTTTGTCGGCCTGTCTGTGCACTGTGTGTGTAGTTCTCCCAAAGGCCAGAAGAGGGCCTCCTGAGTCCCAGCGTTCCAGGCAGCCGCCATGCCCGCCCACTTCGAGCTGGGGATCCAAACTCTAGTGCTCACACTTGCACGGGGAGTACTAAGCCTACTAAGCACCTCCCCATGCACGAGGAGTACTAAGTCTACTAAGCAATCTCCCCAGATCCCTCTACAGAACCAACAAGGGACAGTACATCGAGTTGCCGCGTGACCGAAGCACTTCTGAATCATTACTTCTGAGTTGCTCTTGAACCAGCTTACATTTAATGAAGAACTGTCCATCATTTACTGCGCAAACAGCCCTGTGGCTTGACGGTACAGCCTGGCTTTGTCCCCTGAAGTCACACACCACTAACAGCTTTTGGCTGTAGAAGTGGTTCCAGAGTCTAGAACGTGTTCACTTTCTGTCCGAGAGTGAGTAGAGGGTCTATCACCTCAAAGAGCGTCCTGTTGACCCCTCTCGTTTTTTAAAAAAACAAACAGCATCATTTTTGAGAAAATAGGCCATACGGGTGCACACTAGGGTGCTTGCTCAGCAGTGGAAGAGACCATCCTCTGAACCTGAGTGAACAGGAAGTACCACGCCCTCTCACACCAAAGAGCCCGCCCCACCCTGGAGCTCAGAGCTCCCAGAGAACCTTTCATAGCTCAGGACAGTCTAAAACGGAGACGAAGAAGAGAATATTAAATCTATTAAATATCAAGGAAGTCTTTCTTGAGTTCGGGATTTTGAGAGACGGATAGCACTTTCATGCGTCAGGCAAAGGTCCTATTAGACACTTCTTGTTGACGATGAAGACGCAGGCAAAGCGCAGGACCCCAATCCTGATGACTTTAGAATCAGGAAGCGGCCAGAAGAGGCTGAATCATGGGAGCAGCCAAGACCAGATCCTCGGGAGCGTCTCGGCAGTGACCACTGTATGAAACCCTCCCCCACACTGTCCGACTGACTGCTAACTGTGGTGGCTGTGACGTACCTCCAGCCTGTGTCTATGGGTGTGCGCATGTGTTCACTAGCTTGCTAACTCATATAATCTGCATTTCCACTGAAAGACCCATGGAGCCCATTCCTAAAAAGCGTTTCTTCCAAGGAAGCTTGTCAGCCAGTTCTGTTTCCTGGCCTGCATCTTGGGAAGGCACCTGTTCAAGTACGTGTGTGTGTGTGTGTGTGTGTGCTCACACATGCTCAGAATCACATGCTTGCCTACGGTGGGTCAGACTCCCCGCTGGGTACACAGCCTTGGACACAATTAACAACCCTCCGATACAGGTTGTCCCTTGGGCACAGAAAGGTAGCCCATGGGTCTCACTTGGAGGGACATGAAACAGCCAGGGTCCCCTAGGCTCTGTGCCTCTCCAAGGCCAGTGTCTACCACAGCCAGAGCCATACACACAGCTGCTGCTAGGACACAGGCTCCATTGTGCCTCCTGGTCCGGGGGCACACAATGAAAGCTTTTTTCCTCCCGGGAGCCCCACAGCATCCCTCCCCTCAGGTCACTGCCTGGCAGCCTAGGCCAGGGAGCCCGGGGTCCTGTTTCAGAAAATTAGGGAGACTCCTCAAGGGTTCCGCTCTGCTCAGGAAGTCCCAGGGGAACCCTGGTGTGATAGGGAATCCCCAGGGGAGCTGGTGGTCTCCTCTGCTCTCTGGATGAGGACAGAAAAGCAGGGTTTGAATTTGTCCTGTCCTCTAGGGATCACATCAGGCTAAGGCCTAGAGCAGACGTCCGACCCACTGGGCCCACAGGAAAGGCTCCCATGTACTGCTGGGCCACCCTTACCCCATGTGGTTACAGGCCTTGTTCCACGCCTGGGAAGACAGTCGCATATCCCCATCCATTAGGATGGGGTGCCACTCTGAGTGTTGCTTTGGAGGTACGGAGGCTACACCTCATGATCATAGACAAAGTCATTAGAGTATTTTGGTGTCATTATTTTATTTGATTACCATCCAGTACCACCTTGGGCTTGGGATGTAGTAACTCTGTCAGTAGCGTCACTGCCTAACCTGCATGAAGACCTGGGTTCCATCCCCGACCGGCACTGCATGAAGCTGGGCGTGACGGTGCACACCTGTGACCCCAGCACTGGGGAGGTGGACGGAGGAAGATCAGAAGTTCAAAGCCATTCTTAGACAACACAGCGTGAGTGAGCTCCATGAGATTCCATCTCAGAACAAAAGTAAAGCAAACCAGTACCACCCCTTCTCCCACCCTGAACCCCACACCCCTGCAGCGGGAAATAGGTCGTTCATCCCTTGGGTCTCTTGTCACTATTAACAATGTGCTCACTAGGCACTCTGAGCGTATGGGGACCAGACTTTCCTAATCTTCTCTGTAACACCTTTGCATAAATCTTATGTCCCAGGCAAACTCACTTTTCTTGCTTTCTTCCATATATACTGCTTTTCTTCCCTCAGTGACCTTTTTTTTTTTTTTTAATAATTCACGTGCAAAGCAACACCGTTGACATTTATATTGAGATAAGGGCATCAGAAAATGCAAGATTTTTTTTCAATTATCATTATTATATTAATGTTACTCAGTTTGCCTGAACTTTTTTTAAAAACTTCATTTATGTGTGTTTTGTCAGCACATGTGTCTGAGGGCTGTTTGTATTCTAGTGCTTGCAGAGGTCGGAAGAAGGCGTTGGATCTCCAGGAACTGGAGTTACAAACCATCATGAGTCACCATGTGGGTGCTGGGCATCTGAACCTGGATTCCCTGCAAGAGCAGCCAGTGTTCTTAACCCCGAGCAATCCTTCCAACCCTTGTCTGAAGTTTAAACTGAACTGGCAGTCCTGTAGTTTTGTTTGCTAATTTGGTGACCTTTGCTAATTTGGTGACCTTAACTGGGCGACTGTATGGAGGGGATGGCAGTGCCTGCTCTTGGGGTGTTCAGGGGTGATACAGGAGTGATCAGAAAGACCACCCCACCCCAAAGAAGCGTGAGGCTCTTACAGGGGGAATTTCCAGGTACCAGGGGAGGGAAGGAAGGGGACACCAACCTGGCTCTGGAAGGTGAGAAACGGCTTCTGTGATCAAGTTAACTTACTTGAATTAAGCCTTTAAAACCCAAGTGGGGAAGCTGACCACAGCACAGGCCCGTAGGATGTGAGCGCCCGGCCAGCCTGGCCTACCTAGGGACAGTTTGTCTCAAATAAATAACCGGGACATAGCTCCACAGGGCAGTGTGACAGAAAAGCTATGGCGCTATCTTGGGCTTGGATTTAGGAAGCTGTATGCACTGTGGGATCTGTGGCACGGGACCACAGACACTGAGAGGAGCTATAGCAGAGATAGGCTTGTGAGATTAGACAAAGGGATCGGCAACAAAGCCGCTCTGTGAGAGCTGAGATAGGGAAGGAACCTTCCATCACAGGTTGGGTATTAATGTCAGTAGAGGCAGATGTCACCCTGGCTTTGTGCTGGGACCACCTTGCGTCTCTTTCCCATTAGATGATTCCCAGCTGGGACCAAGCCTGCCAACCTGTGACTTGGTCATGAGGAAAGGCACAGACCCGTCCGTGTGTGCTGCGTGTGAGTGATCACCACGGGGGCTGTGTGCAGCGGCGGGTGCTACATTTGTTCTTGCTCCGTTTGGTTTTGGTGTACCAGGGCAGCAAAGAAGGCATTGGACTTAGCCATCATCATTCAAAAGACCCAAGTTCAAAATCCAGCTCTATCTCTTATCAGCTGGAGAATCTCCACTGAGTCACAAAAGCTCTCTGAGCCGGAGTTTCTCTCTGTGTAAAGTGAAGAACCCCTCACTTCGCCTTAAACGTAAACAAGCTAATAAGTAAACTGAGCTAGTGCTAGGTCTGCGGGGCCATAACTGGATAAATGAGACGATGCATGTATAAAATAATAGATAGGCACTTGGTTCCAGAAGAGCTTGTTTTTCTTTCCCTTCAAACACCACACCTGTTATTCATTTAGCTTAAGAATAGCAGGAACATTTATATGATGTGAACCGACCAGTTAAGGTTTTCTAACATGCTCCTAATTAAGAGAGCAATGGTAGAAGTCTTTTTTTCTACCCGCACGTGTTTTTCCCATAATCTCATTATTTGTTCTAAATTTAGAGTCATGAAGACTTGCTCTCCACTGCTGGGTAAAGTTGAAAGAAATACAAATCCTTGGGTACAGTCGGGTATAGACACCAGTAAGTTTCTACTGATGTTAGTAACTGTTGAAGGTTGTCATTTTGCCCAGTTCTGACTTATGAGTGTCTGCATGGAGAACGGAGAGGTGGCTCAGGTGTTAAGCCCATGTACGGGTCTTGCAGAGAACAGGAATCCAATTACCAACACGCACATCAGTTGGCTCACAGCTGATACCCAAGGCCCTGGAGTTACAGCTGCATAGGAATCCGATGCCTCTGGCCGGCAGGGACACAGGCATTCACGTGTGCACAGACACATTCCCACGATTTAAAATAATAAAAATAAACCTAAAAGTCAGGCCGTGGTGACACACACCATTAATCCCCGTACTCCAGAAGCAGAGGCAGGTGGATCTCTGGTCTACAGAGTGAGTTCCAGGACAGCCTGGGCTACACAGAGAAACCCTGTCCCTAAAAACCAGGAGGCAGGGGGGAGTGAAGTAAGATTATCCTGAAAGAAAAGCAAAACTTCTCACTTCCAGGAACTGCTTTCCGAGTGCCTGGGCAGCCACCAGGCTCCACGGCTCTTGCTGGATCCAGGAGATTCCTCAGTGGATCTCTGGAAGGACCTTCAGTCCTTGAGCACCACTTTCTCCTGCCTCGGCCTGGCATACCTGGAAGGCCTCTGGTCTCAACTGAATGTTGGGCCTCTTCAAAACTCGTCTGTTAAAGCCACAGATCCAGGAAGGCTGGGTAGAGACTGGGCCTCCAAAGGAGCAACCGAGGTTAAATGGGGCCTTGTGTCCCTAGAAAGCAAATGAAGAGCCAAGAGAGCCCTGAGGAGGGCCTCCTCAGATACTGGATCAGCTGTCAGCTTCATCTTGGGGTCCCCGAGCTTCTAGAACTGAGAGAAATAGCAAACTGCTGTTGAAGCAACCGGGGGTGTGGAATTTTGTTATGGCGCAGAGCTGACTAAAACCTCCCTCTTTCTCCAGTCCTTCATCTGCCAAGAGCACCCACGAGGCAGATCCACGCCCACATGACTCCCATGGAGAAAGAAGGCTTGCGTTCACGCCTCAGCTCCCTTCTAATCAGCCCTTCTCCACCTCCAGCTTCTTTCCCCATCTGCTCATCCTTGAATGGACGTCTCTGCTCCCTCATTAGGGAGCAACAGATTCAACAAGTTGATACTCTCTGGGAAATTTTCACCCCGAACGTGATCTACCCAGCTTTCTGTAAGCAATGAGGCAGTGATATTAAATGGTGCTCATGGTTGCTGACTGGGATGGTCGCTCTGGATACTGGGTCCTCACAGTAAGGTGTGGCCAGGTGTGAGAGTGATGCCTTCCCGTTGTGGGCTGCGCTCCTTGCACATTTAATTTCCTTATTCTCTTCCTTTCTGCCCCAGGAACCCACCCACCCTAGGCTTCACCCCAGCTTGGGACCAGCCCACACTCCTCACTTGTCAGAGCAACTGGTCTAACCTTGTCAGCCCTGCAGATCGCCAGAACTGATTCCCTCTGTTCTGGGTGCCACCGCGCTGGGCTCTGTGTTCAACACCTGCTTCCCTTTCCCTTCTGTTCCCCAGCGTTCAGCCCCTCCAACAGTCTCATATCCCTGTTTTACTGATTATGGCTCATGGAGACAAACTTCCTATGGAGAATCTGTAGGTAGGGAAAGAAGCTGGGAGACACAGTGGGTTTCTAGTAACCACATATCAGCCCCCTCCCCCTGGCCCAGACTCGAGGCCTGCTTTACCTGTCTACTTTAAAGTCCTCTTTCCCTATGTCCTACCCACCATGTGTACTACTAGATGCAGAGATCCATACCTCTGCGTGTTTGTGTACATTCCCCTAGAAGGACTGCGACTTGGAGCTCCACCCCCAGCCCCCCTCTGTACCTGCATCTGCCTGCACATGGTGGAAAAATGAGGATCTAGGTGAGGAAATGCACCTTTTTTCTCCCATTAACCAAGCGCTACTTAAGCTGGTGAAAAGAATGTCCATGGATACATTGTTGTCTCTGGACCCTGACACAGTACAGGATGCCCGGGCTTCCTTCTCCTACCATGGGATACTTCTGGTTGTCCTAAGCCTGCTTCAGGCTGATCCCAGCTGAGCCACTCAGTCCCCGTGACTCCCATCCCCACCACTCTGACTGCCTTTGCCATGATTGCTAGCATTGTACCCCTTTTGCTCTCCGAAAGCATCAGCTCCGGTAGTGCCCCTCCTTCCACGTAAAGAAGAATGGAAGAACAGCATCTGCACGAACTCGGGGTGTGTTTCTTCTTGCCTTGTCAGAACAGTAGCTCCTATCTGGCTGGTGATGGGCTGGGAGCCAGATCCAACAATGGAGGCCTTGTAAGCTTGCCCAGGGGTGTGCTGGGAGCTCACAATTTAACACACACACACAACCCTTCCTGGTGCCACCTTCTTATCTCCTGCCGTAGAGCCTTTGCCAGTACTCGGCCTGTAACTCAACCCCCTGTAATTGCATGTCCCAGATACGGCATTCCTGGGCTTGGGCCATGATTAAACATTGACTTTGGGAACTGAAGCCTTCACTGACAACTGCAGGTGCTCCTGCTGGGAAGGTGTAGCTGGGTGTCCACAACTCTCTCCATTTTTGGAGATCTAGACCTCAAGAGCAGCCGTGGCATGCCCAGGGTCCTTGTGCACACACACCTATGGGGCCTCTAAGCCCTGAGCCGATAACTGTCCCAGCCATTCCCTAGCTCCCCTGCAAGCCCACTGTCAACCTAGACCTGTAGGGGTGGATACTTTGTGATGTTCTGCAGAGCTATGGGTCATCTGCTATAGCTGTCACTTTGTCTCCAACATGGAGATTACTCAGGCCTGGGGACCAAACCCAGGGCACCACAAGGGACTGAGGTCCACAAGGGGCTATAATGATCACACTGCTGGCAACACCAAGATACAGACACCGAGACTCCTTAGGAAGGGGTTGGTCCTTAATAAGGGAGTTGTAAACACCGCGCCACCCCACCCCCCACGAAATAGGCTTAGAACTTGGGAACGTCACACTTTAGGATCAACCCCCTGTCCACAGTACAGGGTATACCAGGATCTATGTCGCTCAAACCCTGTGTCCCACCTCAGGGACTGCAGGCCTCAGCTTTTAGACATAGGCACAGTTGTGCTGGAGTAAAGTAGGAGACCCTGATACCACAATGAGATAACTCATTTCAAAGCTCTAGCTGACATCCATTTCAGTCCCTTTATAATGACAGTGTGATAGGGTCAGATACACATAGAGACCCTAAGCCAGGTGAAGCACAGAAGCAGCGGACAGAGTCAGCCTTGGGCCCACAGGCACCCTTAGCATCCTGGAAAGCACACCCTGCAAACCAGAGCACTCCATTTGGTGCTGGATAGAACAAGTTGAGCCTCAGAGGCAGGGTTTCTGGGTGGGGAATGTCTCACTGAGGATCCCCATTCTCTAATGTCACCCAGTCTCCTTATGCGGAGCTCCTGGAGCCAGACTGTTCAGGTTCAAAGCTTGGCCCTGCACTGATTACCTGGAGGATTTTGGCAAACTTCTCCCTAGATGTTCCAGAGTCCCATTATTCCCATCTGTGAAATGGGTATAATAATAGTCTACTGTCACTGTGGCCTTAAAGAAGACCATAAGAGAGAATGGGGTGTACCTGCCTCAGATGTGTAGATGCTGAGAGGTGGTTGGCAGCTCTGCTGGTTGTCATGACAGTATCCAAGGGAGAGTTGTGCTATTACGACAGGGTGGTGGGGCTCATAAACAAACGTGTTGCTCCCTTAACTAGAAATGCCTTCTCTTCTCATCATTATGGTCGTCTCAAGCTGCCAGGAGCTCTAAGTCCCTGGGCAAATATTCATCCTGTGAGCTGTGTCCCTAGTTTCTTGTACCAGAGTGACTTGAGGTCTTAGTTCAGTCTTACCAGTGCCCAAATGTGCCCTGTGGGGAGTCCCCCAAGGTATGCTTAGCTCTATGGCTGTGGTTCCCAACCTCCCTAATACTAAAATCTACCCTTTAACATGAATCCTAATATTGTGCTGACGGAAGGAAGGAAGGGTATATTTTGGCTCACTGAGTGAAGGGATACTCTGATGAGGAAGGCACGGTGGTGGGATGCAGGCAGCTGGTCACATTCCTTCAGCAGTTAGGAGACAGAAAGGGATGGAAGCTGATGCTCAGCATGGCTTCTCCTTTGTGCTGAGTCTGGTACCCAGCCTAGGGGATGGTGCTACTCATAGTTCAGGTGGACCTTCCCACCTTAATTAATCCTATCCAGAAATTCCTCATGCCCAGAGGTTTGTCTCCTGGGGGATTCTACATCCTTCAAGTTGACAGCCGATATTAAGCAGCAGCACAGATGGTGTTGATGGTTAATTAAAAATGCCCTGGCAGGCAATGGAAGTCTACCAGCAGCCAAAACCTGACTAACACCCAGAACATAACACACATGCAGTCAAGTGGGGATGCGATGGGCAGAGTCAAGGACGCAGATGCCCTCACTAGCAACAGTACTCATATGCTTTGTGCGTCTAACCTGGGTCAGGAACAGTTTGTTGTTATTTTGTTTTGGGTTTTTTTGGTTTTGGTTTTTGTTTTGTTTTGTTTACCAAGCTCATGGAACAGGATGTTTGGAAGCAAACAAACCTGCTGTGTACTTTTTTAAAAGTTAAATTTAAACAATGTTCAGACATGTTGTCTCATCTATGATAAAGCCTTTACCGTGGTCAGCAGAGTACTCGTGGGGTTTCCACAGAGATGTGTAAGCTCCACTTTGGGCCTACAGCCAGAGACAACACTTCATCACTGCAGAAGGACACCCCATGCCCATCAGTCCCTCCTCAGTTCCTTCTGCCCTCCAGCCCCTGGTAACCACCAATCTACAGTCGCTCTGGCGTTGCCTATTTGAAGATTTCGTATCAGTGGAATCGTACATGTGAACTTTCTTGCCTGGCTCTGTTCACTGATAATGTTTTCAAGGTCCATCATGTTACAGCATGTACTTCATGCCTTTTTATTGACTAACCTGTGGGTATGTGTATGTACACATATACAAACCTTTTATCTGTTTATCAGCTGATAGATGTTTGAGGTTTTCTTCTTCGAGCTATTATTTATAAATAATTTTGCTGTGAATATTCATGTATACATTTTGAGGTGGATGCACATTTTCACATCTTGTGGATACATACCTAAGGGTAGAACTGCAGGGTTAGAAAGTAGCACCATGTTTGACTAACTCAGGAACTGCCAAGCCATTTTTCCATAGCAGCTGCAACATATTATGTTACCATAGCCACAAATGGTGGGCAAGGATTCCAGTCCTTTCTGATACACGTCATGACCTGCTCCCCGCCCCTACTCTTAAAATGTTATTCTCTGGTGTGGAGTGGGGTTTATTGTAGTTGTGTGGAGCATGTTTCTATGTACTGATTTTTCATTTCCTTCAAATCCTTCATACGTTTAAAAAAAAAAAAAAAGAATGTGTGTTCCTCCTCCACCTAGAATCAACCCCAAGGCCTTACATGCTAGGTAAACACTACTATTCAGTTATATCCCCAGCCTTTTTAGATTGAAGCAGGGTCTCATTCAGTTGCCCAGGCTGAGCTTCAACCAACTTAATAGTTCAGGCAGGTCTTGACTTTGTCATCCTCCTGCCTCAGCCTCCAGATGCTGGGATTGGATGTGGTGGGGCAGGCATGCCATTTCTCTTCTTCTCTAGAGGAAGATGGCTCCTTTGTCTGATGGTTGGCATTTTCTAACCCAAGCTGACTTGGAACTCACTGTGCAGCACAGCCTGGCCTCACTCCCACACGGATTCTCCTGCCGCGACCTGCAGCGTTTACAGACATATTTTGTCATCTTATGAGTTTTGCTGAATTATGAGATTTCTTTTCTTAAATATATCTGTAGACAGCTTTTCTCAGACATGGAAAAATATTTTTCCCCACAGTGTGAGCTGTCTTCTCACTATTTTGGTGGTATTTTTGAACTTCAAAGTTGTGTTACTGTGATGAAACCGTTTTGTTTTTGTTTGGTTTTGTTTTTCTGGCTTCAGTTTGTATTTTGGTATCAAATCTAAGAAGCTAATATTTGATCCTCAGACATGACGTGTAGTTTTATCTCTGACATTCAGAGATATGCTCTACTTTGGTTGATATTTTAGATGTGTTTATTTTCTTTTTATACGTATGAGTGGTTTGTGTCCATATATGCATTTAACCACATGTGTTCCTCGTTCCTGAGAAACTCCTGGGATTAGAGTTATGGATGGATGTGAGCCACGGTGTAGGTGCTGGGAGCCACAAGAGCTTACAAGAGCCACAAGGTCCAGTGGTCCTATTACATACTTTGAATACGAATGTTCCACTGTCCCAGCACTATTTATTGAAAGACTATTCTTTCCCACACTGAATTTTATTGGCCCTTTTGTGGCAAATCAGCTAAACATACGTTTAATCATTTCTTTCAAACTCTCAATGAATTTGCATTGATCTACACATCCATGTTGCTGGCCCTACCAGCCTGCCGGCACCACAGCTCTGTAATAGGCTGCGAGAGAAGAAAGTGTAAGTCTTTCTACTTTGTTCTCTCTCATGATCCTTCTGGTTTGTTTGTTTGTTGCCATTCGGGTCTGATACTTCTATATGGATTTTAAAATCCGGCTCCACATTCTGGGCTGGTGGGGGAAGCATCTTGTAAAAGGATTTCACTGGAGTCTGCAGATCATCTTCAGGCGCACTGCCATGTAACAATATTGAGTCTCCCAATGCACAAACACAGGGCACTCATCAACTTAGGTTTTCTTTCATTTCTCCTCACAATGTTTGGTAATTATTCCGTGTACAAGTCTTCAAGTTCTTTTGTCAAATTTATTCCAATTTTGTTATTTTTCAATATGGCCCTAAGTGGAATTTGTTTTTTAAATTTAATTTTTTTGTATTGTTATACAAAATTTTCTTGAGGGAAATTAGTTAACAAAAAGTCTGCAAGCCTGAACTACACAAGTCTCAGATTGCTCAACTCCCATGGCGAGCTATGAGCTGGCTGACCTGCAGTGGAAGGAAGAAGGCTATGACCTCTGAACTCTCACCACTGCGGACAACATCCTCTCCAGTGGCTTCTTCCCGTGTGGCCCTGAAGAACAGTCAGCTAATAAGGACCTCCCAGAAGGCAGATCAGGGTCCACAGAGAAGAATGGATAAAGGAATATTTCCCAGTCGCTTGGTCTGAGGCACTTGGTCCCCTAGGAGGTTGGGAACCCTGGCAATCCTTGCCCGGTGGGATCTCCTAATTGTTATGTATTTTCCATTCTTCTTTTCCAAGAGGAACCTTTCATTGTGGTTGCCTGTTCCGTTCCCATTGTATATTGCACATGGGTGGCTGGCTGGAGGGGTTGGGGCACGGAGACAACCTGTCTTTTGATTATATGCCTCCGGACCAATATCTGAAGTTCATGGAGAGATCACGCAGTCACCAGGAGGGCCCAGGTTTTGATCTAGTTGCAGTAATTATTGGATTAAAAACCTTGTGGGCTTTGAACTTGGGAAAGGGTTGGTATATTTTGTGCGAGGGGAGAGAGCATGCATTTATTCAGGCAGAGATCACTAACTTTAGTATCCACGGTCTCCTTTAGTCAGTGATTGGATGTCTGACTGGACGTGTTGCTGCCAAGTTGATATGCCTTAGCTTCCCTCGTAGCTAGAGATGTCTTAAGACCAAGCCTGTGAATAAACATGGTGGAAATGTAGCCTTAGGCAGGGTCTGCAGAAGTAGACAGATCTTCTTCCTCTATGTCAATATCCTTCTGGCCTATGACTAAAGTGCTGGCCTGGCAGTGGCTGGAGCATCCTCTTGGGAGAGACTGGGAGGTAAGGATGGCAGAGTTAACACAGAAAGACGCTTGTGCTGCCTGCCTGAGATTTGCCTCCACAGTCAACCCCCTGTTTGGTACACTGACTTCTGAGTCCCTTTGTTGGAACAGGCTAACTTCAGTCCTCTCTAATAAGGCTCTGTTCTGTCTTTAAGGTGAGAGGGACCAGACTGTGTATGTGTAGGTAAAAATGGCTCAGCAGGGAGAAAGAGCCTAATGAAGAAAGAGAACACAGAAACCAGAAAAAACAAACAAACAAACAAACAGAGGCCATGAGGAGATGAGAAGGAACAAGGGAAAGGATTTTTCTTTGCCTGGAGAAACTGGGGTGTTTCACCCACCATGACAAGAGGCTGAGAGCTCAGAGATGGGACTATGTGGGCCTTCTAAAATCTCAAATCCAGTGACACACCTCCTCTAACAAGGGCACACAGCCTACCCTTTCCTCAAACAGTTCTACCAACCGAGAGCCAAGTTTTCAAATGTCTTACAAGCCATTCTCATATAAGCCACAGTGGCTAAGGTTCATCCACATTGCTTCGAGTTCTTGTAACCCATTTGTCTAACCTAAAATATGGTGTTCTGTTGTTTGAATGTCCCGCAGTTATTCATATATAAGCCATGGAAGTTTATCTGGGAAAAAGAGAAGTAAAGGCTGAGGGAGAAAATGGATAAAGATGTGCTTGCTGGGAAATTTCATGTTTCAGAAGAAACCACACAAATAGGTAAGGCCAGAATGAAGATGATACCCAGAGATGAAGGTGAAGAAAGCCGGTGGTCAGAGGATGAATACAAGCCATTTGTCTAGAATATGCCACTAAAGGTAGAGAAAAAGAGGATGTGGCTGGAGCTGGAGTCTTCAGTTAGGGAAGTAGCATGGTGTGTTAGAGAGGCTGGTAGAAAAAGAGAGAAAAAGACGGGCGGGGCCAAGCTGTAAACAGGGGTGGGGCCAAGCTGGGAGCAGGGGCGGGGCAAAGCTGGGAGCAGGGGGAGTCAGTGGTGCAATGAAGATGAGAGAATGGAAGTAGTGGGCAGGAAATAGCACCGGAAATTGACACCTGAGGTGCAAAAAAGTGAGGGAATTGACACCTCTGGAGAGGGCAGCATAGAGGCAAAGACACAAGGTCTGTGAAGAAATAAGAGGGAAGAATCCAGAAAAGGAGACAGGCAGGCCAAGCAGTGTCAGCTGATGTGGGAGCGAAGCTGACTGAGGTGGGAGGGGCATTAAACACAGCCATGCCAAAAAAAAGGGGGGGGGGATAGAGGGTTTTGGGTGGTCAGACAGGGAAAGGAAATAGTATTTGAAATGTAAATACAGAAAGTATTCAATTAAAAAAAACACTCTATTATTTTCTGTTGTTGACTTTTAAGAAGACCCCACCTCTCTCACATTCCTAGGACCCAGGACCTACCAAGCTGGTGTTCTCAGCCTCTGGCCCTTTCTGTTTCCTCCTTATGACATTTGGGTGAGGGTTCAGATATGGCCCACTACCAAGAAGAAGGACAAGAGGTGCCTAGCAGCAGTGTCTCCAGAGGCCTTCTTCGTGTGGTTCTGGGTAATTTGAATGCCTTGGGTTCCCCAACTCAGGAGAAGAGGGAGCTTTTTGCTGGGCTACCCTACCATTAACAAGGCACACAGTTCCTATTTTCAAGGAAGCCAAGGGCAGTGATGTGTATCTTTCTACAGCTCCAGCATTCACAGGCCACCTGGCTGAGAACAGAGCCATGGCTTTCTAGGGGCTCCTGCACAGAGCCAGAGACTCAAGCCACATGCAGAACACTGGAATACACTTGAGCTGGCTAGTTTTGGTTTGGTTTGGTTTGGTTTCAGTTTGGCATAGGCCAGGGTCCTCTAGGGAAAGGGGAACTGACCTGTAGGGGCATTTTTTTGATTGATTACTGATGTGGGCAGCCCCCAGTCCACTGTGGGTGGTGGCAGCCCTTGACAGATAATATTAGCAGGCCGAGCAAGCCATAGAGAGCAAGCCAGTAAGCAGCACCCCTCCATGGACTCTGCTTCAGTTCCTGCCTCCAGGTTCCTGCTGAGCTCCGGCCCTGGCTTCCCTTCCTGATGGGCCATAAGCTGCAAGATGAAATACACCCTTTGTTCATGGTGCTTATCACGGCGACAGAAAGCAAACTAGAGTCTGGCTATGAAGGGGAGACGAGAATAACTCCTAAGGTGAGGCACATCTCCACACTCTCGGCAAGGAGCTGGCGACAAACGGGCTTTTTCTGGGACAGAGGTAAGTTAACTATACCAGGAAAAAAATCCTACCCTGTGAAAGAGGCTGGGTTTGGGCTCAAAGCTGGATACTAAGAGAAGGCCATCAAGAAATATTGCTTAGATTACAGAAGTATCTGGTAAAGCAGAGACCCAAAATAAAAGAGACTCCAACAAGGTGGGTTGTTCTTTTTAAATATATTTGTTTTATGTGTATTGGCGTTTTACCTGCATGTACATGTGTTTACTACATGTATGTCTCATGCCCATAGAGGCCAGAAGAGGGTATCAGTTCCCCTAGATGGCAGTGAGCCAAGAGGAGGGTGCTGAGAACCAAACCCCAGTCCTCCATAAGAGCTGCAAGTGCTCTTAACCACTGACCCATCCACTGTTCCAGCTCAGAATGGATTATTCTTTTCTTCTGTGTAGTAGTCCAGAAATAGAAGCCAGGACTAAGCTACTTCTGACTGTCTTGCTCCAGTGCCGTTCCTTTGCCTGTGTTCTCACATATATGACCCGGGATATGACCTCACATACATGACCTCACATATATGACCCGGGATATGACCTCACATACATGACCTCACATATATGACCCGGGATATGACCTCACATACATGACCTCACATATATGACTCTGGATATGACCTCACATACATGACCTCACATATATGACCCCGGGATATGACCTCACATACATGACCTCACACAGGCTTGCAGTCTGTACCATATAGGAGAAAAAGGCCAGGAGAGCCTGAATCCCACTTTTTAAAGGCACCATCGGTAGGCTTCACACATTGCTTTGCTCACACCCTACTGACCAGAACTTTTAGCCCCTTAGCTGCAAGGGAGACTGGGAAATGTAGGGTTTTTGTTTTTATTTTACACCAAGAAGCCATGTATCCAGAAAAAGAAAAAAAAAACACTTTTTTAAAAAAAATGATAAATACCCCCGTGTCTATGTGTGGGTATGTCCCCATGGACGTAGGCACCCAAGGAAGTCTCAGAGGTCAGAGCTCCTTGGAGGTGTAGTTATACAGGTGTTATGAGCCACCTGATATAGTTGCTAAGAACCAAAGTCCAGTCCTTTGTAAGAGCAGTATGCACTCCTAGCCACTAAACCATCTCTCTGGCTCCAGAAAAGACTTTCTGATCTAGGAAAGAAAAGGTAACATTGTTATGGGGGTCACAGCTGTGTCACAGGAGACCCCAAGTGTACAGCAAGGAGAGTCTCACATGTGTCTGACAATGGGTGAGACAAAGAATCTGGGGAAATTACATCCGGACATCTCCCTGGCCAGAGCGATGCCTGGCCTAGATCTGGTCCCAGGGTTTGATGGGAGCCTATAAGAAGTCCTTACAAACTTTCCAACCAGACCCAGTGACATATGATAGCATTTTCTCTCTAGTCATAAAACCATGAGGATCTGACCCTGAACTGGGTGACATGGTTATTTTTCTCTCTAGGTTGGGAGGAATGCACAGCCCATATAGAGAAGAAGGATACAGCCAGCTCCTGAGACATGTAAGGAAAAGATGCAGAAGGTGCCCTTGCCAGCGGGTTGGCCTCAGCCTCCCATCTTTCTCCATCCTTGCCCCAAGTCACCTCTCCTCCCAAGCTGATTCAACTTGAATGTTGGCCCTTTTCAGCTCAGAGTCTTGCCTTAGTACTGAAGGTGGTATTCCCCCCCCCCCGGAGGAATGAATGGATTTATGGGTACAGAACACAGCTGACATTGTGGGTTTCCCTAGCTGACTCTTTTTTCCTGCCCACTTGCCCCACTACACCTTTGGGTTACCACAGAACACACCTCGCAGGGTAGGCTGCTGGGCCTCTCCGTTTTTTCCCAGCGGGGCCCTGCTTCCTGACAATCGGCCCCACCCTCAGGCTTGCTCCAGCAGGCCCAGATGTGAGGAGCAGGCAGGGCGAGGAGGGGCAACCGTCAACAAGGACTGCATTCTGGGCCGCCACTGCCTGTTATCAGCTAAGCCCGGCTCTGACTCACCTGCCTCTGTGGGCAGCCTGTGGATGTGGGCGCTGTTTGATTTGCCTGGAGGCTTCCCTTTGCCAGGACCTGTGAGAGGAGTGGACGCTCTAAACAGAGGCCCATTGTTGCCTTCCCTCCAGAGTCAGGCTCTTTCCAGGACTTCCCTGAGCTGCCTCTGGTTGCTCTTCCTCCTCCCTCTGGCCCTCAGCCCTCTGGCTTCTCCCCACGTCCCCCTCACCAGCAGCCAGGGGTGGCACTAGGTGAAGACAGGAGAGAGATACCCATGGGGTGGACTCCAACACAGTCAGAAGGAAACATCTGAACCCATGATCTTTGGGCTCCCCACTCCCTTGAAGCCTCCAGAGTCCCCTCCACCTGTGGCAGACAGGTGGGTTACATATCACAGTCTCTTTTCTCTCTTGTGGGGTGGGGTGGGGTGGGGTGAAGGTGGGGGTTGCTTTTTATTTTAAACCATGATCAGTGTGGCTCAGCTTCTCGGGCCATCTTTTATACTCAGATTATAGGCCTATGGAGTCTCTTCTTTGCTGTTCCGTTCTGGGTCTGCCACTGCAGCCTCAGAGGGCCTTTGGTGGTTATGCTCCGTCTTCCTGACTGGTCTTGGCTGACTGAGGTAAAGCCAAGGCTGCCCCCCATCTCCAGAAAAGAGCAATCCAAGAGTCCGAAGATTAAAACAAAGAATGATTCCGGCATCTCGGCTCTGTGAAGAGCACTTGGACATTTCCTCCTGAAGGCCGTTCCCATCGCTCCCTCCTGAGAAGGAGCCGGCTCTCCTCTGTGCACCAGCCTCAAAAACAAGCAGACTTTCCTAGCCCCACACCATGTAGATGTGGGACTGTCCAGTCTGGTGATGGCTCAGATACACGTTTAGGGCCAACCTAATCATATACCTGATCTTTCTTTGCGAGTGCTCATGTGCGTGCGTGTGCTTAAATTTTTTAAACACGGCATCATATAGTCCAGACTGGCCTAGAACTCACTGTATTACCTTGAATTTCTGATCCTACTGCCTTCACTTCCTGAATGCCAGAGTCACAGGTATGCACCACACCACTAACCACGTTCAGTCTCATGCAGAGCTGATAATCTAACCCATGCGCATACTAGACAAGCACTCTACCAACTGAGTCCTTGCTCCATAAGCACAGCCCACCCGTGGATTGGGACAGCGGGATAACAAACGTTCAAAGAGAGGCTAGTGACGCGGGATGACAAGGTGATGGATGCCCTTGGGTACACAGAGCAAGGAGAAGAGACACGAGGGGACTAAGAAAAAAAGCAGAGGATTAGCGAGACAGGTCAGCTCACAGCCATGAACACCCACCCACTACATATGAGCAGGGGCCGTGGAAACACTGCCGTACTGCGCAGAATCAGGCGGGCGATAACACCACATCCCACCAAAACAATATTTGCTTACTGTCAGTTCCAATTCGAACCTTAAGGAAATGATTTCTGCCTGCGGAAATGAGGGTGTAGACAGAGAGGAGGGCGCCTGCTGACACCACTTCATCTCCTCTGTGAAGTTCAGCGGCTCCCCCAACCACACAAACAAAACCTCCTTAGACCCCGCTGAAGCCCCTTGGAGATCACTGGTGATGGCTCAGATACACTAACCGCTCCTTTCTTGCAGTGAGGTTATCTGGCTCACCACAGAGTTCCTGGTGTGATTCTCTTCATCATCTTACATGGCCAGTGGTTCACAATGCCTGACACTGACCACTGAGGATTCTGTCTCATTTAATCACCCTGCCACAAAAGGTCAAGATCTCCAATCCTCCTGAAGAAATGGAGGCTGAAGACAGTAGCTGCCCCCCACCCCCTGAGCCAGCATCGGAATTTAAATTCATCCATCTTGTTCCAAGGCTCCGAGTTTCACTCCCCTTGAGCATCCATGAGGAGACGGGAAGACCATAGCGCAGGAAGTGGGACCTGCATGTGTGACATGAGGTCGCAACAAGAACTATAGCAAGCCAAGTCAGAGACCCGGTGGCAGCAAGGAGAGAGGCTGGGTCCGTCCTCCTACTAGAAAGCAGCGCAAGGGGGAAGACGGAAAGAGGAGACACCAGCGTGGGTTCCCCGTAAGCGAAGCCTTGTCGTAGACTGAGAGAAGTGTGGATGCAGCCAGGCCGTGGGTGGGGGCCTTCTCTATGTATAGACTACACACTAGGAAGGGTCGCTGCTGGGGCAGGGTGAGCCTAAGTCTGGGAGAAGCCTGGAGACCTTTGTGTGTGGAATCTCTGCTTCTGCACTGGAGTGGAAGCCGCAGAAGATCATGTGGGCCCGGTGGAAGCAGCAATGTGGAGCCCAGGGAGCTAACCCTGGTGGCCCCTCTTCCTCCCTCCACCGCCCAGCACTGCTTCCTTCAGCATCACAGACTCCGGGAGCTGTTCCAGACTCCACCAGCAGAGGTCCCCAGAGCAGAGGGCTAGAGGGCTTGGGGGCGGGGCGGGGCGGGGCAGGCTGCAGGCAGCTCTCCGCCCCTGTTCACAGGTGTCCACATGCATGGGTGGTCTTTACTCATGCACAGGTGTGTCTGTGCTTGTGCTTGTGGGTGGGTATCAAGTGAATGTATCTGTGTTTGTGGGCGGGAAGCTACAAACAAGACCATGATTGCTGGCCTGCGTTGAGGCATCCTCTGCACATGTGGGCACTGTTTGCCGCCCCAGAAGTATGTGTGTGCACTGAGTGCCGGTGTAGCTTGCGACTAGGCCTACATGCTTGGGCTTGTATGCAGAGGAGGGAAATAAGTAACATGATTAGGTGTGTTGTGCACACCTGTAATCGTAGTACTCCGGAGGAAGACGCTGAAGGAACGGCTCATGGTTTCAAGAAGCCTGTCTGGGCTAGACCCTTCCTGAAAACAGAAGGAGAAGTGGGGTGGGGTGGGGTGGGGTGGTACACACCATTAACCCCAGCACTTGGGAGGCAGAGACAGGCAGATCTCTGAGTTTGAGGCCAAGGTTATATTGTGAGCTTCCCTTACCATTAAAAAGGGGGGGAGGGGACAACGGAAAGTGACAGGACACAGGAAAAAGGATTCTGACATCTCAACCCAGCCCCTGAGTTTCTGTTAAAACCCTTAGTCAGCAGGTGCAACAGATGGCCAGCACTCTGACCCATTCTGATCCCATTGGCCATCCCTGGGCCTTGTCCTTTGGGAGAGAAAGACAAGCAGAAAGAAGGTAGATGGCTACCCCACAGGTAGATGACTCACCCAGAGAAGGCAAGAGGGGTCCATCTGTCAGGCAAGTCCAGGGGCCAGGACATAGCTCTGCACCCACTACTGGAAACCCAAACTATGGGTAGCCGCTTCTCTGGCCTGTGTCAGGGCTTCACCGGGGCTGCTGAGACAGGTCAGACTGGCGACTCTCAGCCTGTGGTCTCCAGCGTGCCTAGCCCAACAGAGTGAGGGGGACTCTGGGCCCCACAGCAGGAAGCTGTGGGAGTGTCTGGGGCTTCTACAACAAATTCCACACAGAGAGGCTCACAGCATGACACATGTCTCATCGCAGCCCTGAGGCCAGCTCCCTAGGGCAGCATCCTTGGATACCAAGAAAGAGCCTCGGCAGGGCTGGGCACTGAAGCAGGTCCCGTGGCTTCTCCTGGTCCTAGGGCAGCAGCCACGCTGTGCGGGTGTGCTTCCTTCTCCTGCCTTCACGTCAGCCACAGGCAGCACCTTCAGACACTCCCCACTGCTCCCAAGGGCGCTCCCTGCAGCTGTCACTTGCTGACCTCTCTCTTCTGAGAACCTTTGTGACAACAGGGACCCCCGCCCCCCCCCCCACAATCTCGACAATCTTCCTACTTCAGAGCCTTCATGTAATTACACCTGCAAAGCCCATTTTGCCTGTAAGGTGCTGTGTGCGAAGGTTCTGGGGACTGGGGTAGGAACATCTTTCAGGTGGAGAAAATTATTCTGAGAATGGCTGACAGAAGGAAATGACATCTTCTTCTTCCTCCTCCTCTTCCTCCTCCTCCTCTTCCTCCTCTTCTTCTTCCTCCTTCTCCTCTTTTTCCTTCCCCTCCTCCTCTTCTTCCTCCTCCTCTTCCTCCTTCTCCTTCATGGAGTTAATAGGCATGGAACCCAAGACCTGATACATGCTAGACAAGGGCTCAAACACTTAGCCTGTATTTTAAGATGGTCTCACTAAGTCGCCTAAACTAGTCCTGAATTCACTATCATAGCCCAGGCTGGCCTTGAATTTGTCGTCCTCTTACCTCAGCCTCCTGATTAGCTGACTATTACAGGATTATCCTAACAGGCATGGCTGGGGTTGGAAGGGACTTTTCTTTTCTTTTTCTTTCTTGGTTTCTTTGTTTGTTTGTTTGTTTCTTTCTTTCTTTCTTTGTTGTTGTTTGTTTTTAAAATTTTAATTATGTGTCTGTGTGGGCGTAAGTGCATGTGAGTACAATTAACCACAGACACCAGAAGAGGGCAGCAGACTCCCTGGGCCTGGAGTTACATGTGGTTATGAGCCACCTGAAATGGGTTCCGGGAACTGAACTCAAGGCCTCCCGCAAGGACTCACAGAGCCATCTCTCCAGCCCTGTGACATTCTTAATCCTCCCATGTCTTGCCTGAGCTCTCCCTAGCTGAGAACACTTCTTTGTTGAGGATTCTCTGACCTTGGCAATGCCGTCTAGGGAACTGAGCTGTCCCAAGCACTAGGAACCAGCTCTAACCAGTGAAGGGGCTGCCCTTTATCTTGCTGTCCAGCAGCCCACGGCCAGAAACTCATTACTACTGGGTATTGACTCCTGGACCCCTCCCCTCTCTTCACCCAGGCCAGCCCACTCTGTCCTTGCTCGTTCTAGTTTTTTGTTTTTTGTTTTTTTAATCAGCCTTGGCCCCTCTGACCTGCTGTGCTAGACCACCTTTGGACTACAGGCCTGAAGCTGGCAGGCCTGTAACCCTACCCATGGGCTTCCCCCATGGAAAGCCCAACCACATAACAGCATGAGGGAGAGGGACATGCCTAGGTCAGCACTGGGGGACCCCTGGGCTCCCAGATGCTTTCCAAAACAAAGCTCCTCAGCCCAGTCAGCGCCACATCTGGAAGCAGGCTGGAAATTCCAACCATGCTCCCCTGCTAGGAAATGTGTCAAATCCTCCCAGAGACTGCATGGAAGCAGGAAACACTGGAGGGAGGGGGGCTAACTCCACAGAACCCTAGGAGTGCTGTAGAGATCCAGATGTCACCAGGAGTCCACAGTCCTTAGCCCTGCTCCCTGCCTGCCCCCAAGGAAATGAAAAAGGCCTGGAGAGAATGACAGAACTTGTGTCTCCTGGGGACCCACCACTCCATGTGTGCGTGTGAGACACTGAGTTCTTGATACACACTGAGTTATTTTTTCCTGGAGAGAAAAACGTTGCCGTGCCTTTGGAGGGTCATCTGCCCAGAAAAATCTCTTGATGCGTGAAGAAGTCATGGTCTCTCTTCTCTCTGCCACACGCACACATCTCCCCGAGGCCCCAGGGCATCCATTCCTCAGAGCTGGTCTCACTGAGAAGATCTGGCCCTGGCTCCTTCTGCAGCTCTCAGCAAGTGTAAATCTCCAGTGACCGCCATGGTCACAGATTAAATGTCTAGAAACAGCAAGCATTGGTTTCCCTCCAGTTCTGGAGGCTGGAAGTTCAAACTCAACATCACTGGCCTAAAGTCAGGCGTCTACGGGCCAAGGCTCTGGGAGCAAGCCCATTTCCTTGCCTTTCTTAGTGTCTAATAGATGCTTGTATGCCTCGGCCTGTAGCCCCTTCCCCCACCTTCACAAACCACCTCTTATTTTGCTCCTTTGTCATACCACTGGCTCTAACTTCTCCTCCATCCCTCTTATAAGCCACTTGTGGTTAGATTGGACCGGCCTCGGCAGCAATCAACCCCTTAGAGTTCCTGTTGCTGTGAGGATAGCTCATGCATGGGCCTTAAAGCTGAGATCACTGTCCAGCCTTGTGCAGCAGAGGCCCCACCCTGGGCATCAGTTCCCTCGTGTTAGCTTCAGGGCAGGTCTTCCAGCTCTGACGCTAAGTCAGAGGCCCTCTTTCCTCCAGTTAAATGGACTTGGCCTCTCCGCTCTCTGCTCAGAGCGGTTTCTGAAGCTCCCATTGCTTCCTTTCCATCACTACAAGTGAGACTTCTCCACCCTGCCTTCAGTACCAGGAAGTCATGCCCATGTAGAGACCGGTGCCTACACCCAAGTGACATCCGCCACCCATGGAGGAGAGTTTACTCAGCCCCTTGTAGGTTAGGATCATAGCTCTAACTTTGGGGCTGGCCTCACGTGCTCATCCGTTGTTCGGGAAGAAGAATCCTGGAGAAGTGATGAAGACAGGTGTGCGGGAGAGGGAGGGACGTGTATGGACACTCCTCTCCTGATGCTGTTCCCAGTGCTTTGGTGTCCTGGGGCTCAGCTACCCACCTGCTCTCCTCAGTGCTGTGCTGACACTCCCTGGAGGACCTTGGAAGCCTCGTGAATTGATAAGACATCCAAAGGGCTGAGGGAGGTAGTGCTGTACTTTAAGCCTAGAAACACTAGAATTTGTAGGCCACCACACATGCCTGTGAGGAGATACAGCCTGGCTTAGTCCCTGCTGGACCCGTTGCCTAGTGTCTCCCCATTCTGTTATCTCTGACTTACAAGCCTCCTGCTGCAGAAAACGTCCCATCAAGTCTAAGGAAGCTAAAGTTCCTTGATGCCCCCCCAGAACTATGGGATGGCTCCCTGGGTCCTGGACAGGCACCGACTGCATCCTACAAGTAGACCTCCTGCTTCGGAGGGGCTCAGAGTCCCCCTCACTCTGTTGGGCCAGGCATGCTTGAGACCACAGGCTGAGAGTCACCACCACCAGGCTCAGCCTGCCTCTCCAAAAGGACCTCCTGTCTCACGTGACGGTTGGTTTTAAAGCCAGCTTGCTGTGACCTGGAATCGGAGAAGGGAGACTCAGGTGAAGACGATCAAGGTCAGTGTCTTAGTCAGGGTTTCTATTCCTGCACAAACATCATGACCAAGAAGCAAGTTGGGGAGGAAAGGGTTTATTCAGCTTACATTTTCATACTGCTGTTAATCACCAAAGGATGCAGGACTGGAACTCAAACAGGTCAGAAAGCAGGAGCTGATGCAGAGGCCATGGAGGGATGTTCTTTACTGGCTTGCCTCCCAATGGCTTTCTCAGCCTGCTCTTATAGAACCAAGACTACCAGCCCAGAGATGGCACCACCCACAAGGGGCCCTTCCCCCTTGATCACTAATTGAGAAAATGCCCCACAGCTGGATCTCATGGAGGCACTTCCCCAACTGAAGCTCCTTTCTCTGTGATAACTCCAGACTGTGTCAAGTTGACACAAAGCTAGCCAGTATAGTCAGGTTGGCCTTGTGTGTGGAGGGCTTAGCTTTATTAACTGAGGTGGGAAGGCCCAACCCGAATGCAGGTGGCTCTATGTCATGAGCCGAGTCCCACGTAGATGAGTGAAGGAAGTTGGCCGAGCAGAGCAGCCATTGAGAAAGGATCTGTTTATTTTCCCCCTGCTCTTGATGGCGGGTGCGCTGCTTTTACGGTCCCTGGTACCAGGAGTTCCCTGCAAAAACAGACTGTAACCTGCAAAGCCAAGCCAAATGAGTCCTTTTCCCCCTAAATTGCTTTTTTGTCAGGATATCTTATCATAGCAGCAGAAAGGAGAGTGACTTCCTTTTAACTCCCGCCACAGGGGGATGTCTCTGAGTTAGCTAGGTTTCCACTACAGTGACAAAAAACAAACAAAACTCCGAGATGATCAGCTTTTTAAAGGAGAGAAGCAGCACCTTGCCCGTGGTTTTGGAAGCTCCCCATCCATGGTTGGTTGGTCCTATTATTTTGTGGCAACACAGAGGTCATGGTAGGAGTGTGGGGCACAGAAGGCCACTACCTTCGTGGGAGCTAAGAATCAAAGAGAAAGGGATGGATCCCTTAGCTGCTTCGAGGACACACCCTCCCAAAGACAAACTTCAGGTAGGCCCCGCCTACTGAAGGGTCCACTAATGTCCAATGGCTCCTCGGGCGGGACCTCTAGGATGCTCCAGGCCCCAGCTGGAGCAGCCCTTGTCCGAGGACCCAGAGGGCTGAAGACTGGGAGCCATTGAAGTTCACTGTTTGCCTCTTTTGCCCTCAGCGGTGCAGAACTAGGTGGGAGGATGCCTGGTTCCTACAGGGGGGCCCCCGGGGGCACCAGTCTCCAGACCTGGGACAGAACAAACCCAGACCTGCTGTGACACCCGGAGGCAGGACCACCATACAGTTCTCCTGGCATGGTTGCTGCCTACTGTCCGCGCACCACACTGGAGCTCGGGGCCTTACCAGAACTCCTCAGTGGCTCCCACTGCCTTCCCTTCCTGTCTCCTGCCCACCCGTGATTTGGTGATCACATGCATTTCAAGGGTTTCCTGCCCCACGAGGAGGAGTGCGTTCAACGTTCTTCTTATAAACTCCTAGGGTGGCAGGAGTGCCTGACCCCCCCACCCCCCAAGACGAACGAAAGGACGTGATCTGACCCTGGCTTCACCGGGGACCATGACTGCTGCCTTTGAGTTTGTTCTCTCTGCTGTGGCCCTTCTGGGTCTCCGTCTCCACCTCAGGACCCCTGTGCCTCCTGCCCTCTTTGCTAGAGCCCTCTCTCCACGCTGCCTGTTTCCGTTTAGCTCCAATCCATCCTTCTATTTCACTGTTTCTAGAGAGGAGTGGGCTTCAGCCCTCCGTCTAAATCAAAATCCTCTCCATCCAAATACCCCTGCAGAACTGTGACTTCTTCTCTCTTCTCCTCTACTCCTTCCTCCCCACTCCTTCCTCCCCTCCTCCACTTCCTCCTCCACTTCCTTCCTCCTCCACCTACTTCCTGTACTTCCTTCTTCACTCCTTCCTCCCCTACTCCTTCCTCCTCCATTTCTTCCTCTACTTCCTC
>NC_034607.1:49707807-49723084 GCF_900095145.1 Mus pahari
TCCTCTACTTCCTCCTCCACCTACTTCCTCCACTTCCTCCCCTACTCCTTCCTCCTCCATTTCTTCCTCTACTTCCTCCTCCACTTCCTCCTCCATCTACTTCCTCCACTTCCTCCCCTACTCCTTCCTCCCCTACTCCTTCCTCTCCCTTCTTCCTCTTCCACTCCTTTCTGTTTTCTGCCTTGACTCCACAGTGCTGTAAGATCCAGGAAGGAGGAGCCCTTTCTTAACCTCTAGGATATTAGTCTAGTACCTAGGCTGCCATTAGGGCCATTACACATGAAGGTCACCTCATAGAGTGCCTCTATGTGCCAGGAACTACTGGATGCTGCCACCCTTCAGCCAGATCGGGCAGACAGATAGCTCTAGAGGAGGCCTCAGGCCAGGGTAAAGGTACCAGAGCAGTGTGTGTGTGTGTGTGTGTGTGTGTGTGTGTGTGTGTGTGTGTGGTTTGGGTACATTTGTATACTCAGGCATGCAGAGGCCAGAGGTCATGGTGTGTGATGTATGTGTCTGAGTATGGTCACACACATGTCACATAGAGCCTGTGGAGATCGCAGGACAACTCGGGAGTGAGTTTTCTCCTCCTCCCTTTTTGAGATGGGGCTCTGTGGTCTCTGTCATGGACTCCAGGATAGTCCATGCTTGGAAGCTTTTGGGTGACTCTCCTGCCTCTGTTTCTCTCCTCACTAGAAGCATGTCGGGTTTATAGATGCCTGCAGCTGTATCTGGCTTTCTTTCTCTCATGGATTGCATTGGTCAAACTCAGGTTGTTAGTCCGTGAAGCAAATACTTGCACTTCGTAGCACTACCATCTCAGCCCCGCCTTGACTGGCTGCAAGAGTCACTGTTCTCTGCTTTTTTAGTTCTGGAATTACAAGCATGTGCCACCACATCGGCTTTTTAAAATGAGTACTGGCCATCGAATTGAGGTACCAAAGCTTGTACAGAAAGCGCTTTGCTGACTGAGCCATCCAAATTCTGTACTTTCACAGGAGGGCCTAGGCGACCCTTAGCAGACACTGGGTAAGTACAGTGGTGCATGTCTTTAATCTCAGCACTTGGGATGCACGCCCTCTCTGCACAGAAAGTGCATTGGAGGTCCCTTTAGTGCTCTGCAGGGTAGCGTTAGGAACATCTGAGACAGAGGATGCTCCAGAAACCTGGAGGCAGGAAGTCTCCGCGCTAATGTCACAATCTGGCCACAGACTGGCCCGTTTCCTAAGAGAGCACTGGGATTTCACGAGAAAGGTCTGGGTTCCAGCTCTGGGTTTCTCGTCTGTGCACGTGGTCATTTCCTTCTTTGGAAAACCAGGACAATAACTGGACACCCCTCCCAGGTTTGTCTCAAAGACCAAGAAAGATGAGACCTGGGGTCCTGACAGGGATGACAATATTAATAAGAATTAGTGCCACACTGTTGCTCGACACTCCAGCCACTTGCTCATTTTTCAGGATCTGGAATCAGGAACAAAATCTGATGAAAATGTCACACCCACTCAGTTCAAGACTCCCAGAGAGATTCTAACTGACCAGGCAGGGATGCACTGGCTAGTTTTATATCAACTTGGCACAAGATAGAGTATTCTGAAAGGAGGGAACCTCAATGGGAAAAGTGCCTCCATGAGATCCAGCTGTAGGGCATTTTCCCATGATCAGTGGGTATAGGCCCAGCCCACTGTGGGGGCTGTCATCCCTGAGCTGGTGGTCCTGGGTTCTATAAGAAAGCAGGCTGAGCAAGCCATAAGGAGCAAACCAGGAATCAGTGCCCCTCCATGGCTTCTGCATCAGCTTTTGTCTCCAGGTTCCTGCCCTGCTTGAGTTCCTGTCCTGACTTCCTTTGATGATGAACTGTGGTGTGGAAATGTAAACTGAATAAACCCTTTCCTCCCCAGCTTGCTTTTGGTCAAGGCGTCTCACCACAACAGTAGCATCCCTGACTAAGAAGTGTTCCAGAAGACTTTGTTTATTAGCATATATTTTAAATATGAGCTCCTTATGAGCTGGGGAGACATGGGTTGATTGGTAGAAGGCTTGCCTTACATTCAAGAAGCCCTGCGTTCAATTCCCAGCACCACATAAACCAAGCATGGTAGCCCACATCTGTCGTCTACTTGGGAGGTAGAGACAGGAGGATCAGAAGTTCAAGGTCATCCTCAGCCACATAATATATGACATTCTGTCTATAAATAATTAATAAACAACCCTCCTAGGTGGCCCTGGAATTTAGACAGCTTTGGAAGCCACTAGGATAAATGATGCAGGGGTTTTATTTTCATCAAAGCCAGCTTGTGTCCTCCAACTAGAGGTCCGGCTTGAAGGTACCTGCCCATGGCCACTAGTCATAGGAAGTAAGGCCACCAGTTAGCATAGGGAGGCTGGCATTCCTCCAGACAGTTCCAGTGACAGGAGAGGGGACAACACCCGAGTCCTCTCCTGCAGCTGCCTCAGTGCCGTGGCCAGTGGAGCTCACCATGAAATTGGTTCTCCATACCTCCCCCAAAGCCAGACCAGGAGGCAGCTGGCTGAAGCTGGGGATCCCACCAGAGGAGAGGCCTTTGAGAGCCAAGGGATCCAACCATCCCCTCCACCCAGCGCAGGTTTCTGCCAAACCCTGTGCCCTTCCCTCCTGATGGGGACACTTGGTTTGGCCTAAGAAAGCTCCTGGCTCTTACATTTCCCGAATTAAGCCAAGTCTCCTAGCTGAGGTGTGGGGGATGGGTCACAGCTGGCCCCTTGAAGCCTGGGACAGAGTCTCTCGGGAGGAATCCTAGGGCAAGTGAAGATATGAAGGGGTCAGGCAGCCCTTGGTGAAATCAGAGGTGGTGGGTCTGACCCTGCCTCTGGTGACCTGGCCTTGGTCCCCACAGGGAACTTGCTGTGGGTGAGGATGACTGAGGAAGAGGAAGGGCACAGAAAGCCAGCGCCGACCTCCACCAAGGACTCCGGACTGTGGACTGTTGACGTGGGAGAGACAGGCCCCGCTCAGCCTTGGTCTGGCTCTGGTCCACCGTGGGGAGGAAATGGTTTTCACTAAAAAACAAAGTTGAAAAACAGTTTGCTGAAAGGGAATGAAAGAGGGAAGGGGGAAGGAAGGGGAGGGGAGGGCAGGGGAGGGCTGGCTCAAATTGTCTGCTCATCAGAATCACCTGGGTAAGCTGCTAAAAACACAGATTCCGAAGTCCATGCCAAGTCAGTAAAATGTTATTCTTGGTAGCCTGGCTCTCTCTTGCTTACGGTTTAAAGACATAGACTCAACTTCAGCAGCTTGGAAGACCTGGTGCTGGGTGTGCCAAGGTGAAGGCCTGGCTCACAGTCCTTAATGAAACGCCAACCCAAAGAAAGAGACCCAATAGACTCAGAGGAAAACGCTTAAAAGCTACGCACGCCTCCCCATCCAGTCTGGGGCTCCCTGAGCTGAAACCCTGTGCTTGCCCATTTGTGTTCCCAGAGAAGGGTCTCCAGGACTCTGCTAACACCTTCCCCTTGTTCCAAGCCACCTCAGCCCCTGGCCATCTGTGGGAGGCTCAGGCATTCCCACCCTGTAGTCTGCAGCCAAGCAGGTCCCCTAACAGAGGACTTTGCACTGTGGTTAATTAGACAGCTGGATTATCCAGGTGCAATGTCTTTGTAGAAGGGACACAGTAGGGTGAGGAAGCCAGATCTTTGCAGACCAGGGAAGGGGCCACAGACCAAAGGACACAGCTCAACGGGAGACATTGGAGAGGCAAGGATTGGCTTCTCCCCAGATCCTGCCAGAAGGACCTGCCCTGCAGCCACACTGGTGTGGGCCCATAGCCTCCAAAGAGAATACATGCATGCTGTTCTCAGCCACCTGCCTTACAGAGCCCTGCGTACCCAACTCCAACAGGTTCCCAATTCATTAACCAGCTCTCTCTAGGGACTCCAGGGTCTCTACAGTCCCTCACCACCCAGCCTTCTTCTGAGCCTCTCTAGACCCCTCTAGCATATTTTCAATGTCCCTCGCAGCTTCCTTATGTCTGAACAAGCGATACACTGTCCTTCTTTCCTCTCTGATCCCACCTTGGTGTGGCCATGTGGCCAGGGTTCTGTTCCCTCCTGTTACAGTGACTCCTTCCTAGACACTGTCCCAGAGTGAGGCCTGGTACTCCACACCCTGACTCCCAGCAGTAGGTGGCTGTCCATGTGCCTTCCTGGCCTTTGTGATGAGACCCAGGCCCCCTGCTCATCCCTCCATGCCTCACCCTTCCAGGAAGTCCTCTCTGGTCGTCATGCCATTCACTCAGAGCTTGGCACATAGTAGGTATTCAGTAAACATCTGGGGCCTGAGACCAGCTGATCAGCTTTTAAGAAGTGGTTGGAGCCCCAAGGGCTTTGATGTCAGGAATGAATTAACCCACTGATGGTTTCCGATTGGACGGCACTATGGAAAGGTGGTGGAAGCTACGGAGGTGGGGCCTAGATGGAGGAAGTGGGTCATGGTTCACTTCACCCCAGAGGGTTCATTCCCACAGGGCTACTTCCACGCCTCTCTCAAACCTCTGTTCAATTGTACCATCTACTAGTTACCTCCCCGTTAGAAAGCTCTATCTTGTCCCTGGTCCTTCAGTCTGCCACGGGGTGGGGGGGGTGGGGCTCTTGTGCTCCCTACCCAGCATCCTGTGCGCCTGCCATTCTGCTCCATCTCACTGGAACAGGCAGTACAGCAGTGCAGCTCAGTATGGGTAACATCTCCGAGCCCAAATAAAAGTTTCCTCCATTTAAATTGTCTCTCGGGTGTTTATCACAGTAACAAGTCTGACTAACACACTGAAAATAACTTTTTTATTATATTTGTAGCTTTGTGTATGGAGGTGGGGTGTATGCACATAAATACAGATGCCCAGGGAAACCAGAAGAGGGCGTTGGAGCTGCCTGACGTGGGTGCTGGCAACCAAACTCTGGGTCTCCTAAAAGAGCAATACATGCTCTTAACTTCTGAATCCTCTATAGCCCCTCAAATAATTCCTCCTCCTCCTCCTCCTCCTCCTCCTTCTTCTTCTTCTGAATTTCCCTTTATTTTTATTTTATGTGTATGGGTATGTATGTTGTGCACCACATGTGTACAATACCCGCAGAGGCCAGAAGAGAGCGTCAGAGCTCCTGGAATGACACACAGCTGTTAGCCACCCTCTGGGTGCTGGGTCTCAATCCCAGGTCCTCTGGGAAAACAGCCTGTATTCTTAACTTCAGAGCCTTCTCTCCAGTCCCCAGCCCTGCAATTCTTACTGTGCTGTTTAAAAAAAAAAAATCAGGTCTAATAATATTACCCACATTTTATTTAAATGTGTGGGTATATGCTAATGATGGGTGTCTCCATTGAGTATGATAATGATGGGATGTGTTTTTAAAGATTCGTTTTATTTTTATGTATGTGCACATGTCATTTATCCAGTGTTGGTGCTAGGAAGCAAATTCAAGTCCTCTGAAAGAACTAGTGTTCTTAACCACTGAGTCATCTCTCCAGCTGCAGATGAGGGATTTTTGTTTCATTTCATTGAACTTCTTAGGTTTTTTTTTATCTTGTTTATTTATTCTTTCATGAATTCATTTATTGGTGTTGCTGCTGGTGGTGGTATATGTGTATGCATGTGTGTGCCTGTGTGTACGCATTTGTATGCATGCATGTGTGCTTGCCTGTGTGTGTATGTGCATGTGTGTGTATGCATTCCTGGCCCGTGAGAGTCACAGTGAGCATGCCATACCATAGCTTTGTGGAGTTGGCTCCCTCATTCAACTTTTACATGGGTTCAAGGATCAAACGGGCATTCACAAGCAAGCATTCACAGAAAATGCCTTTACCCGATGAGCCATCTCTCTAACCCCCAGTGTGTAGATAGATGGTCTTTGCTACTTTGTGGGTTCTTCTTTTTCCTACCCTTTAACCCTGTTTTCAACCCTTAGCACTAGATAGGAGAGAAAGGATAGAGGGGAGAGGAAGAGATAAAGATCCCCAAGTTTGATTTCTTTCCTTTTGTTTCTTCTTTGAGCACGACTACTAACAAACTGCAACCAACTGCCCTGAATGACCACCAACCACCAACCTTGTCTCTAAGGGCTCTAACATTTATGTGCCCTCTGAAAAGTTCCCAGAATTAGTTCCAAATGTCACTCAATTGTAGGAGCTATCTGCAGCTGGCAAAACCTCACCTCAGCTAGAGCACGAGGCAAATCACAGTCAGCTGCTGCAGACCGTCTGAAGCAGCTGGCGAAGCAGCCCCACATCCCCACACCTGGGACTAAAACAAAAGCACATTCTTAGAATATTTCTGTGTTGGTTTTTCCTTTTTTAAAGAAACCTGTTGGGGGCTGGAGAGATGGCTCAGTGGTTAAGAGCACTGACTGCTCTTCCGAAGGTCCTGAGTTCAAATCCCAGCAACCACATGGTGGCTCACAACCATCTGTAATGAGATCTGACGCCCTCTTCTGGTGCATCTGAAGACAGCTACAGTGTACTTACATATAATAATAAATAAATCTTTAAAAAAAAAGAAAGAAAGAAACCTGTTGTGGGAAATATTAAAAATGAACCCACTGACTCCCTGGCCAGGCCGGACAGCGTTCCTGCCAGTAACTCTCTCCAGCTTTCCCCAGCGGCTCGCTTGTCCCTGGAGCCGCTAGTTCCCTCTTTGCCATAAACCCCTGTAAATGACGGTCCCACATTCTAGTAACCAAGTATATCAAAAACTCTTGAAGCTTATAGTTAACCAATCAGATTTATGTATCAACAAAATCACAATTTACAAGATGCCAGTACAATAATTTCAGAGCCAATTGATAATGGTAAGAGCTTTACCCCAATTATTCTAACCTTATGATATCATAACTCCCAGTGGCTGATCCAAGCCACACTGGTTCATATCCGCCTCCCTTCTCCTTCTCCCTTTCTCTCCCCTGAATGCTGTCTCTGCAACCCTTAGCTCCACCTCCCCTTTCCCTGTCCAATCACAGGCCTCCTCCACACTAATGTAATTGGACAGGGAAAATCCTGCGACAGAAACCAAGATTCCAGATTTGTCACTAGACCAACATTGCTTTTTAAAAGTTCCATTATATCCTGCAGCTGGGTGGTTCATCATTTATTTAACCAGTCCCCTCCTGTTGGACTCTTGGTCTGCACTTAGTCTTGCAGATTCGTAGGTAACGATGAAGAGCAACCTCACAGCTCAATCTTTCCTTGTCCTCTGTCTCCACCGTTGGAATAAATGCCAGAGCTGGACCCCACTACGTTTCCTTTCCATCCCTGAGGAGGCCCAGAACTAATCAAGAAACCCTAGAGGCCTTGCCATTAAGCCTTCCGTACCATGTCCCAGGGGCTCCCCACCCCAAGTCACCACAGGTTCTCTCTCCCTAAAGCTGTCATCCTGTGTCTCGACCTTCCTATCCCTCAGCCTTCATATTCCCCCCCGGAGGCTAAACTGCATCTCCCAGCTGTACACAAGGCCATTTGTCTCCTGCGAAGCAGTCCCCATTAGATAAAATCTGAACAGTACATTTATTTTTATTGCCTATCTTTCTGGGTAGACAAGCTAAGCTGGGGGCATTACCTGGATTGAAAGTCTGTAGGTATAGAGGCAGGTCACACGATGCAGAGCAACCGCTCGAGGACTCACCCAATTCAAGACAGAGGGCACCCCATAGTTACACCCCAGGCCCAGCTCAATTCCAGCTTCAGCCTCATGAATAGCCCTGTGCCCCACTCTTGGGTACAAAGAACTTTAGGAGGTGTTGCTTTCTCCTCGTGGTGCTAAGGAGTTGGGTGCCTACAGGTGTACCCCAAGCTGGCTCTGAGCCTGCAGTCCTGGAGATCTAGCTGCATCTACAAGGGGTTTGGTGCCAACCTCCAAGGGCTGCTCAGCCTGGCCTTGAGTACACGTGGCTCTCCCTGACTCTGTGACTTTACCTCTTGTTTGAGGCCGAGTGTGCATGCTCTAAGATCTCTCACTGACCCTAGGGCTCTCGTCCTCAGCAACCAGAACGCACCTCCTAACCCGCCTGCCCACAGCCCTGTGAGCTCTGCCGCTCCTTCCACCCATAGCGTGGGCACTGGCCTCGAGGCGGAGCTCTAAATGTACGGCTACCTGGGGACCTCTCCCCTGAGACACAGACTCTGTGTCTTCACCCCGGGTGGCTCTCCTGGCTCTCTTACAGAACTATCTTCTTGCCTCCGCTCTTCACAGATGTGGGGCAAAGTCATTTAACCCCCACAATTAAGCAACCCCAAAATAGTGATCCAGTGGGGACCTGGCGAGGGACAAGGCCACTTCCTCAGGTAAGTGTTTCCAGGAGGTTTGACAGCCCTAGGCTCCCGGACAGGCCTCAGCTGCACAGGGCCTTCCTGACAGTCCCTGTCCTGAGGGGCCCCAGACATTTGCTTGCCAGGGATATGACTCTGGCCTGGTGGCTTGTGAGGGTTTGTGGCTGGGACAATCAAAGCCACCATTCTCAGCTCCCTGACCACTTCCTCCACGGGGCTCTGGTAACTGCACAGAGAGAGTCTACACTCCCTCCTCCTCACACACCCCTGCCTTGTTTCCACCTCCCGGGGCCTCCTGCAGCCCAGGGCACTTGGGAGGATAGGACAAGACTTTCTGTACTGCTGTGCCCTCTTCTGCCACAGAGACGGAAGGTAAACCTCCTCCCCCTTCCTCCAGCGCCTCAGGGAACCTTCTCAGACAGGGGTGGGTAGCGACTTCACTGACTGCCCACTCCATTCCAGCCATGAGGAGTTGTACATGTCTAACCATAACGGCAATCTCATAAGTAGACAACAAAATTCATTCTCCGTTTTAGTCAAGGGCAAGCCCATCCCTTCTGCTGTAGGGACCCAAACGCTTGGAACACAGCCCTGAGGTCTTTTCTCACAGACCAGGCAATCGGTGAATTTTGTCCACTGGATCCCACCATTTCCCAGAACCCAGCCTCCTCATCTCTTCAGCTGCCGCGTCTCAACCTGGTTTACTGTGGCGCACCCCAATTGTGTCCTTAGTGGGTTTAGGGTAGAGAGAGGGCCTGGCAGAGCTGAGCAGGGAGGTGATGGAGGAAAGCGAGCCCAAGGTTAGGTTATGCCAGAATCCCACATTGCTAAGGGTCTTCCTGCCTAGAACTGGCCCCATCCTAACTATGAGTAAGGAAGGGCTGACGAGATGGCCCAGCAGTTGAGAGCACTGGTGCATTCCAAAGCAAGGCTAGGAAGAGACTGGCCATCCTGCCCAAGTGAGGGCTACAGGTTCATAGGACAGAAGATGCTAAGCATGCTCACCCAGCAGAAGGGGCATCGGATCCCAGGTCAACTTTACAACCCAGTCCAGGCCCACCGTGGAAGGGACAGGGACCAGCCAAGCCAAAACCATGTACTGCCTAGGTGTGGAATGCAATAGACGGGTAGCGTCAGGCTCACTACAAATGAGCCTGACGCTACCTCTACCCAGTGGGGGGTCCCAGACCTCACAGGCCCCCATCATCCAACAGGGTCCCCCCCCCCTTGGCTATCTTGGACATCTGCCAAGATCCTCCCTCTCCTGGTCGTTCTTTTTGCAGGCTGGAAAGAGAGTGGGGATGACAAGGGAGAATCTATTCTGGACCCAGCCAGAGCTGCTTCCAGCAGGCACCCCCACACACACACATACACACACTGAAAGCCCCCATCCGACCCCACCCGCCCAGCCCTGCTCCCAGCCTTGACTCAGCCCATAAATTACCTAGGGATGGTAACTGACTCAGCCAGGAAGCCCAGTGTCCCCAGCCCTAACCCTAGGCCTCAACCCCACAGCTGGCTCTCATTCCCAGAGTGCCGGCCCCTCCTCTCAGGAAATTCCTGGAAAATATCAGGCTTCTTGGAGGGGAGATCTCCTAACCACAGCGCCAGCAGGGACCGAAGCCACCACAGCCCATCCATCATTCTGCTGCCCTGCCCCTCCTCCCCCGGTCTGTGGGTTTGTGTGGGGCTGAACGTGGAGGTGTTAGTCTCCCTCAAGCACCAGACACAAAGTCCTGAAGGGAACAGGGCGCAGAGTACGGCGTGGGGTGGGGCATCCCAGCATGCTTTGGGGAGGCAAATGACTGGTCCAGGGCAAGGGAAGATGTTGAAACCTGATAGGTGAAGAGACAGGAAGGATGTTCTGGGCTCCGAGGCAGTGTGAGCAAGGCTGGGGACTTAGGAGCACAGGGCAGTGCTGGGGTGAGCAAGGACCTGATCCATCCAGCTAAGCCCAAGGGAAACATGGTCCTGCGCAAGGACATGGCCTCTGGGAGTCCCCAGGCTGCACAGAGGATAAGTCACTTCCTTAGACCACTTCAAACCTAACAAAGAAGGATTTCCAGGTCCTTCCTACCTCCCCTGGGCCTTAGGGTTCCTTGAATCCCTTCCTCATAAAACCCCATTCATTTTCCGAGGAAAGTCAAGATAAGTTCTTACAAAACAGGTCTTTTTTTTTTTTTTTTAAACAGTCTTTTTTTTTTAATTTATTATTATTTTCTTTATTTACATTTCAAATGCTATCCTGAAAGTTCCCTATACCCCACCCCGCCCCTGCTCCCCTACCTACCCACTCCCACTACTTGGCCCTGGCCTTCCCCTGTGCTGAGTCATATAAAGTTTACAAGACCAAGGGGCCTCTCTTCCCAGTGATGGCTGATTAGGCCATCTTCTGCTACATATGCAACTAGAGACTCGAGCTCAGGTCTTTAAACTATGGAAATGCGTGGCCTGATCTCCTGCTTAGGAATGCCACAGTCACAGAAGAGGGAAACAACAGGAGGGGCTCACTCGAGGATGGGTTGTGTCCAGAAGCCGTTCTGCCCCAGGCCAGGATCTGACGACGGGCTAGATCCAGTATTTGTACCCTCTCTTGGGAATAGTAGTGTTCCAGGTCAAAAACAGGCAAAGACACAGCCCTCCAGATAAGCAAGGTTCCCTGTGTCCTCAGCTCTGAGGCCACAAAGCTGCTTGACAGTGTTTTAGTAAGTCCCTCCTTGTGCCCAGCTCGAGGAAGGCTGCCACAGCCCCAGCATCAAAGCCGTTAAAACACACCACATTCCTAGGTTACCTGTTGTACCGCCCAGCTCTAAAAGAGCTTCCACTTTGGGTACTGAGACAAGCCAGCTCCTGGCGGGGTCCTTCCTCTGTCCCTTAGTTTGGTTTGTAAAACAAAGATGAAAGAATAGAGCAAGAACAACCCAGACAGGCCTACCTGAAGCTTGGCCTTAGAGGTGGCCAGCAGAGCTGACCCTCCTTCCTGTCCTGCATGAGGCTCTGTTCTGTACCTGGGGCTGAGGGACACTTCCTGCTGTGTTGGGGTGGGTGGGGACAGCACCAGCTGGGCTGCCCTGGAAAGCAGGGTGGGGACATCCTGCCTCATTGTTCCTGGTCCACTTGTTTTCCAGAAATCTATCCCACCATTCAGAAGAATAAATGGTGAGATCAAGGACCTCCTGACTGGGCCAGAGGCTGGCTCAGGCCTTAGACAAAAAAAAAAAAATGTCAGGAAGATCTTACCAATGGAACTGGTTTCACCATGCCCTTGCTGGGTCAGGCCACGTCCCTGTAGGCACAAAAGAAATTGGGAGAGAAAGGCCTGGTGATGACTGGATTCTCCACGGGCCTTTTTGCATTCTGGCATCAAGGAAGGCTGAAAGTTATATATTTAATGGTGGCTGTGCCCATCTGTTTAGATGGCTAGTCTTCTGTTAGATCCAGTGTCTTCGTAAGAGTTGACATTGCTCTGAACAGACACCATGACCAAGGCAACTCTTATAAAGGACAACATTAAATTGGGGCTGGCTTACAGGTTCAGAGGCTCAGTCCATTATCATCATGGCTCAAAGCATGGCAGCATCCAGGCAGCCATGGTGCAGGAGGAGCTGAGAGGTCAACATCTTGTTCCGAAAGCAAACAGGAGAAGACTGGCTTCCAGGCAACCAGAACAAGGGTCTTAAAGCCCACCCCCACAGTGACATACTTCCTCCAACAAGGCCACGCCTATTCCAACAAGGTCACACCTCCAAATAGTGCCCCTCCCTGGGCCAAGCATATAGAAACCACCACAAAAAGCGTATGATCATTATTCTCCAATAAACTGCTATCCATAACCATTCTCTGCTCACCACTCCCCTCAGGGATGGCCATTGCTTTAATGATACATCAGTTTTCCCACCCTGATACATTAGTCCCCTCTTGAGGACTCTCAGGGCACACTGTAAACAATCCCATCTTCGAGAATCCCTGAGGTGACCTGGCTCAATTTGGATGTTTTGTTATTTCTCAAACTTATTTGACCACAGAATCCCTTTGTCACAGGACACATAGTTATGAAAATGTCCCATATGTTTTGGGAAACATTACAGTCAAGTTTCTCACAGGTAGGTTTTGTTCCTGTCCAAGGCACCCACCCGAAAGGAAGCTGAAGGAAAAAAATGAAGGAGGAATTGTCTGAACTCTGTGCGTTCTACACGCATGCACCCCAATTCAGTCTGCAGATCCTTTTTTCTAAGGGAGTTTGCTTTGAGTTTCCAACAATGCATTGTTATCTGATGAAAGGACTTTGATGCTAAAACAAAGTTTGAGGTCTGATGTGGCCTGCACACTAATGTGCCCTGAAATTAGTTCTCTGACCAGATATCTGGCTGTCCCTCCCCATCACCTTAAGGTTAGAGGAATAGTTCCTAACCACAGGAAGCTTCCAGATTCAGGAGGAGGCCATCATGGCCAGCACAGCACCACCAAGGAAAGCTGCCTGTGTCTCAATGCAGAAAAGCATCCTGTGTCTGAGCTGTAGAAGATCTGAAGAACACCAATTAGGGAGCAGAGGGAGTGGAGTCATCCCTGTGCTATCTGTAATGGCAGCAAGACATGGTCCAGGACCAACTAGTATGAAGTGTGTTCCCTTTACTTCTTGGGGTTGATTTTCCCCCCACCCCAGGCTAGAGAGATGGCTCATCAGTTTAGAGTACTTGCTGTTCTGTCCTGAGGACTGGCAATCTGACCCTAGTTCACAAACGCCTGGAACTCCAGTTCCACTGGATCTGGTGCCCTCTTCTGGCCTCTGTGGGCACTGCACACACAAGTGCAGAATCACTCACCCAGGCGCACATATTTACACACAGACAAACATAAAGAAAAAGAAAGGTTTGATGGTTCTGCTCTGTAGATGCCAGGCCTTTCCAAGCTCACTTTCTGGAACTCTGCTCAGAACTGGCTGCATCTCCTGGTTTTACTTCCAATATTTTCAAATATTCCCATCTCCTATGTGCTTACCTTCTTGTGCTGCCTTTGTGTAAATCCCCTTTCCCAACTCTGTGTCACCCATGGTGTGGAAATCTCCTATTATCACGTGTTGCTTTGAGAATGCTATTGTCTGGCTTTTGAAACTCAAACTCCAAGAACTCTTTAAGTCTGTTTAAGGTAACAAATGCTGGAGGGTCATGCGTGGGATTCCCAGATCCATGGGCTGCTGCTAGCTCCCCCACAGCCTCACTAGGTCTCCTGCAGTAACCCAGTGTTCATGTTATCTATGGACACCTCAACAGCTAGCTAAGGGAGGTGAAAGAAAAAGCTACGCAGCAGAAGGAAACATCGAGGAAAAACACTGCTCTGAACATTTTCAGATATTCTCCCAGCTGTCTACTATAGACAGTAGGTAATATTATTTTTATTGTGAGAATTCTAATTCTTCTAACACCCTTGGGGAACCCCTGGGAACCAGCCCTAGCCCTCGCTAAACCTTGGTTATTCACGTGAAGCTGTGCCACTCAGAAGCATCAGGAATTTGGTTCTTTTCTCTGGTCTGTCCTCTAATCGTCCCGTCCTTTCCCTTTCTATCTGCCCTCATCTTCCCCTTCCCCTACTCCAGTGCAGGATCTAGGCTGCCCCATGCCTGGGCCTAGATGAAAGCCAAACAATGGCTGCTGAAGCAAGGGAGGCCGTGGGAACAGCCAAGGTTCTGGAGTGAGGGGCCGGAAAGGGGTGGAGGAAATGGGCAGTTAGACAGGCTGGGTGTCCACCCCAGCCTTGCCCTGGAAGTCCCACATCCGAAGCTGGTGGAAACCAGCCTGTTTCCCTTGGATAGCCCCCCGCTGGGCCTCTCATTCATTCATCAGCTATTTACTGGACACCTACTAGGTACTAGGCTCTAAGCCAGGAACAACCTTGCCCCTGGGACAGTCCCTTAAACTCTGAAAAAAACATTTACCACTGTTGGCCCTGAACTCACCCCACGGCAGCAAGGCAGAGGTCAATGCCTTCTGACTGCTCAGAATGGGGCCCAGGGAGCCGCCTTGACGTCTGCAGGGGTTCACAGCAGGGTGGGCGTTGTCCCTCTCTGTCCCCAGGCAAACCCCTCTGGACATCCTCTCTAAAGGCCCTTAGCAGAGGTGACTTTGCCTCCTCTCCCACTCTCTCCCCAAGCCTGGCCTTCTCATGTTTAGGACTCCAGGGTGTTGGAACAACTACCTTTACCCTGAAGAGCTGTTCTAGGAGCTTTGCTGCCTATCAGCTAAGTATCGCTACCCTTCAGCCCTCCCCCTAGCTTCCACAGAATTCCCAAATCTCTCATGACAATTGCTCAACTTTCCACTGGATGGCCACTGGGACCGCTTTGCCATCTTTGCTGAAAGGCAGAAAGGCCTGGAAAGTTTGATGAGCAATTTTTCTCGGAAACTGCAAACTCCATGCTTTCGAATGCGGCTTCGAGAGCTGGCCGTTGGCTTCTGCTGGACGCTGGCCTTTTGGCTCATCTACATTTCGCAGGGTGTGTAAATCAGACTAGAAACTCCCAGTTTCCCTCAGAAGGAGGAAACCTGAGAAAGTGACAGGGCTCTTTGCTTTAATTTTCCTGCTATGTCCCTCCTAGGTGCTATCTCAAATAACTAGGTTACTTTAAGCCATCACCAGGCCCTGTTCAAAATCAGTTGGTCACAGAGAATGGTTGCCAGATGGTTCCTCAGAATACACACATCTTACTTAAGTCATGTGCACACACTGATGTACACCATCACTCTATACTATGGTTGGGTTGGGTTGTATTGGGTTGGGTTGGGTTAGGTTGGTTGTGTTGTGTTGTGTTGGTTGTGTTGTGTTGTGTTGGTTGTGTTGGGTTGAGTTGGGTTGGTTGGGTGGGTTGGGTTGGTTGGGTTGGGTTGGGTTAGGTTGCTTGGGTTGGGTTGGTTGGGTTGGGTTAAGTTGGGTTGGGTTGAGTTGGGTTGGTTGGATTGGGTTGGGTGGGTTAGGTTGGGTGGGTTGGATTGGGTTGGGTTGGGT